>NW_004567109.1:60887945-60909575 GCF_000260355.1 Condylura cristata
GGGTACAAGCTAGAGGTGGGGGAGGATTCACCAGACACAGAGTGGGGAACAGAACAGGCAGATAGACTGAAATACACTGCTGAGGGGAGCAGTGGGTGAGACAGGAAAGTTCGGCCACGCCATGTGGGTCACCTCCCTGGCCAGGGAGCAAACTCATGCTGCAGTGGTTGCCAATGGCTTCATAGTGCTGCACTTTAACCTCTTTTGCTACCAGGCCTGTGCACGGCTTTTTAATCCAAGATATACAAACCTCTTCTCCATCATTTGACCAAGTTTGCAAGTCTGGATGGTGTTAAAAAGCAAAGTCTTTATTTTCATTAAGCTCTCACTGAAATTTAGTATTTTCTCCTATAAGGAATGTAGGCATACATATAGCAATAAGTTTTGCTAACTGTGGCTCCATAGAAACGCAGATTTTTTTCTTATCATATTACATTATAGATATTTTATAATTACTTATAATACTTTTATAGCATTTATAATCATCACTTTAAATTATGGTGGACAGTAGAATAAAGCTTTGTATTTCATGTCATTATAAAGAACGGACACTAATTTACTGCAAACTGAAAAATGTTTCCAGCTGAACTTTAGCTGTTACATGTTATAGCTTGATATATTTCATGTATGATTGACAACATAGCCTGAGACATTGGTGCCTGATACAGGAGGACCATAGCCCTAGGGGAATGAAGAAAGAGGACTGGGCAGAGTGGGTATATCCCAGTTATTTCTGTGAAAGTTGGGCACTAGCCTAGGCTGGTGATTCCCTCATGGGACAGTCACAGTGACTGTCTCAAGCTGACTCACTCCAAACCCACTGTGAGTTTCTGGTGCTACACACAACAGTCGGTGAAAGAATGACATGGCCTTTGATGTAATGATGGCAACAATAGTTCTTCCCTAGAGTATGAAGTCTCCTCTTGGGTTGAGGTGGTACCAATCCATGGAGAGGTGGCCCCGTGAACTTGGCCACACCAAGTTAGACAGACAGGTGCAGCGTTCACCTTGGGTTCCCCCAGGTGCACTCCTGGTTCATTACACCTTTCCTAGAACCTGGGACCCAATCTGAGAAATGGGCATGTTATTCTTACTGCCCAGGGGTTAGTTGAAGATTGGCTCGAAGAAGGGATTTGAAAGTCTTCAGTGAACTAAAGTTCTGTCCCGATATTAGTGAAGGTTTTGTTCCTATCTGTAGAGGAAAGGGACAGACATGTGTCCTGGGGGCCACAGCTCCCTCACTAAGAGAGGTGGGGGAGGGGCAGGGACTCACCTTGTTCACAGCTGTCCTGAAGCCTTCTGCTGTGTTTCTATCCAAACCCATCGACAGTATGGAGAGTTGCAGGAATTGGAATTGAAGATTCTTTACCTGCAAGACCTCAAATGCTTGTTCATTCCTAAAAGGTATATTTTTTCCTCCCAAATTTCTTGCATATATATGTATGTATGTATTTATGTCCCCAAATTCCATATTTCTGTTGGTAGGGGGAATTGGGTTCCTGGGACAATCCCGTTTTTTTTTTTTTTTTTTTTTTGTATACAGAACTGGGGTACAGGCCAGAGGTACAGGGGCGGTGAGAGGATTCACCAGAGACAGAGGGGGGAGCGGAATAGGCAGATCGACAAAGTACACTGCTGAGGGGAGCAGTGAGCAGGTCAGGAGAGGTCTGCCACATCATGCTGATCACCTCCCAGGCCGGGGATCGAACTTGTGCTGAACCTACTGCAGCGAGCTTCTTTTGGCCCGTTGCACTAACAGGGAGGGCCCAATCCAGTTTAATTGATGAGCTAGGATGAGCAGCCGGCCACTGGGAAAGATAGAATATGGGGACACAGGAGACCCATTTCGGCAAGTAGAAGTGTGACAAGCCATGTCTTTTTTCTTTTAGACGCTCGTGAGGCTTTTTTGGACAAAAAAAGCAGAGGGTATACTTGCTAAGTGTGACTCAAGAAAATAAAGCCTGTCCATACACACACACACACACGACCCTGAACAAGATGTGCATCTTCCCTAGTGAGAGCCTTTTCCTGGCTCTGTCAACCTTGTCCAGAGTGGTATTCCTGTCCAAATTCATGTTCCTTCCCTCCTGCTCTTCTTCCCTGTCATTCCACATATTCATGAAGCCCTTGGGGGTGGTGTTAACTTCATCTTTTTTTTAAATTTTTTTTAATTTTTAAGATTATTTATTTATGCAGGAGAGAACTGGGATGCAGGCCAGAAGTGCATGGTGGGGTTGAGAGGATTCCTTAGAGAGAGTAAGGAGCAGAAAGGGTGGATTGACTGTAATACACTGTTGAGGGGAGCAAGGGTAAGACAGGAGAGGTCTGCTGTGCTTTGTGGGTCACATCCTTGGCAGGGGATCCAACTTGTGCTACAGTGACTGCAGACAGCTTCATAAATGCTGCATTTTAACCCCTGTGCCAACAGGGAGGGCTCGCTAACTTGATTTAGGCTCCACTCACAGCCACACCCACACAGGATGTTTGTTCTTTAGAGGTTGTTCACTTAGCATCTCTGAGTCTTAGATCCTGCTCCCAGGGAAGCTTACAGGGAAGCATAGCTCAGAGAGCCCCCTGGCCACCTGTAGAACTTGGCAAGAGAGTAGAACCCGAAATTGCTGTCTGTCCCCTGTGTGAGTGAGGGACACACACTGGGATGACCTGTCTGAGACACTGAGATGTCTGACATGTCAAAGCCATTATACCTTTTATATTTCTCTGTGTTTCCCTTGAATCTCAGAGCACTGGAATCACTAATACTTTTTGTGATAATAATTGCATTTATTCAAGATCATCTTTTGTTGTTTTTTGTAACCACAAGCACACAGAGGTTAACCCCCAGGTTAGCATGAGTGAGGGGCAAGGTGGGTGTCCTCCTGTGGACAGTTTGTACAGAATGTAGATGTTACCACCATTTGGTGCTCTCCCCTACACAGGAGGGTGATGGTTTTCTTTTCCAGGCTTGTCCTAAAACCACAGAGGGCCCCTCCTACCTCTACTGTGGGTTTGAAAGAGCTTGTTTGGTGGTGGGTGGGCTGCAGTAACCTACACCTGAAAAGGTGGAATCTATATTTCTGTATCATATACTGTGTTGTAAACCAATGGCACCTTAATAAAAAATAAAATGAAATGGCTCACACCAAACCTCAAACCTGGGTCGGTGCCATGGCCCCATCTCTCAGTGGGGAGTGGCCTCCAAGAGACCCTGCAGCTGTGAAATGGGAATCGGGACACAATTCCCACAGGCTTGCAGGATTCCTGAGGACATCTGGGGAAGAGCCTCACCCGGGTCAGCATCAGATTGGTGCTCCCCAAGCCAGGTCTTCTATAGAGGGAGGGCCTAGCCTCAGTGTCCCCGAGGTCCTTCCTGGTTCACAAGGAAATGGGATCAGAAACAGTGTAGACGAAGCAAGCCTGGCTGGCTGCACCTCCCACTGTCCTGTTGATAAGCATCGCTGGAAGGAGCACAGAGCAGTGGTGGGGTAAAGCTGAGCTGACAGCCCAGAGCCTCTGCCTGCATGAACATCTTGAACTGATTTAGAGCCCAGGCGAGGAGCAGTGCCGGTCACACACAGCATGCCACTTTCCATGGGCTGGCCACGCAGGCTTGTTAGATTGGCATTTTTAATAAACCTGCAGTGCAGCTCCAACATTGAGAACTTTGTGCTCCAGGCAGACAGCTACCGGCATCAACCGGCATCACCTCGTGACCCCTCCTGGAGCCTCTATATCTTAGTGCTGCCGGCACACCCTCCAGCCTGCTGGGCAGAGTGATTATTTTGGAGTTTCCATGGTGCTTTGTGTTCTTTTGTTTGGTTTTTACAACATTGAGACACTGATAGCAGAAGCCCCAGGCTTGGGCCCTGGGACTGTACCCTTTGCTGAGGTCAGGGCGTGTGGTGGTGGTGGGGGGGAGGGGCTGAAGACACATGGCCATTGGAAGATGGAGGATGGAGGATTCTACCTGGGCTACCTTTCAGCTCAGCAGGTGTTCAGGGAAAATCTCAGAGCTGCGCTCCCTGAAAAACAGGTAGAAAAGACCACAGAAGCCACAGGATAGAATATTCCAACAAAGCACCTTGAGTGTGGGGTCAATGCATCCACGCATCAACCATGAGGGGGTCTACATGTTCCTGTCTGGGGACAAAATGGTGAAGAAAATGGATAAAGTCCCTGAGGTTATGGCTGATAATAGACATATAATTGAAAAAAGTGCCAGGGTGGTACATGTTATGGAGAAAAAAATAAAGCAGGATAAAGGGATGGAAGGAAGTCAGTGAGCCCTGTCAATGACTAGGGATGTGAGGGATGTGAGAAAGGATGGGGAGGAAGCAGCCTAAGCATTGGCATTGGTGCAGCACATCGATAACTAGGACCAGGACAAGGAGATTCTTGGTTTTCCAGGACCTGTTGCCACACATAGATGCTTTCAAAGAGAGAAGTAGACTTGTAGACCAAATACAGTGAAACTTTATTTTGAACCATCATAAGCTATCTTATTTACAGTGATACTTTATTTTGAACAATCATAAGCTATCTTTCAAAATAATTTATTGCGCAAAATATAAGTTACCATTGTGATTAAGTACACATTCTAGAAACTAAAAGAAATGGTGTGTGGTTTAAACAGCTTATAGATCACAGCGGACTTCTCTTCATAGAAAGGTAGAGTTGGTAAAAATATTTAAGGGTTTCATCTGTTTCTCCAACCATCATTGTTAATCTGTCACTTGGCCACATTGATTCTCTCTCAAAGTGTTGTTATTTAGAAAGATCTTTTCATCCATTGTAAAGGTGTTCTAACTCCACCTTGTCTTTGTAGTGGCAGCCCTTGACAACAGCACGCTGATTTCCTGCTAACCTGTGTCCTTGTTGCATTGTGTGCTAGATGACAACACTGGACAGTCAGCAACAATGACCTTGAGGCACCTAGGGAGGTTGTAGCATATTATCCATATCTGACCAGGACAGTTAATTATGTTTTGTTTATATATTCATTCTTTACTCACACACTCAATTATTCGTTTATCCATTTACATAATCAATTATTCATTCATTTACTTACTCAATTACGTGTGTATGTGAGTATGTGTGTGAGTATGTATGTATAACACCCTAGCATGAAATTTACCACTTTAGACATTTTTGATGATATAGTTACTGCCTTTAAGCATATTCACATTGCAGTGCAGCCATCACCACTCTCCTTGATGAGATTAAAAAAAAAATCATCTACTACTGTCCATGACTTATATATTTTGTAACTGGAAGTTTGCACCTTTGACACCCCCTTACCCATTTCACCCACAATTCCCATATTCCTACTCTCTGGCAACTACCAATTGGTTCCCTGTATATGTGACTTTGTTTTGTTTTCTCGATTACATGGATAAGTGAAATTATATGGTATTTGTCTTTCTCTGTCTTATTTCACTTAGCATACTAGTCTCATAGTCCATCCATGCTGTTGCAAATGGTAAGATATAATTCTTTTTCACGACCAAGCAATATTCCATTGTTTATATGAATCACACCAATTTTTATACTTTTACCTATTGATGGATACCTGTCCATTTCAAATAATTCTGTAACTTCTCAAGTGGTGGCATCAGACTTGAATCCAGACACTTTCTCCTAAATCCATCAATAGGCTCCTAAAAAAGAAAAAAGTGCCACTGAATATATATTTTCCCTTTTTAGCTGAACTCTGAGCTCTATTTATAAATGAGACAGATGCATCTTAGGAATTAAAGTCATTTAATTAGGTAATTTTCCTCCAATAGCCCATAATAAACATCACCAGGACTAACAGAGCTGCTATTTTTTGTGTTCTCAGTGGCAAGCATGGTGCAGGGGCTTTGTGCATTTTGTTTTATGTATTTTCATATAAGTGGCAAGCAGTCATTATGTACCTAGCTTATTCACAAGGAAAGGGAGAAAAAACAGCTTTGGGAAAGACCATATGGCTAGTCAAGTTGAGTGGGACTTCAAAGCCAAGTTCATGAGGTCAGCTCATGGAGGCACACAGGTAACTGGCTGAAGATGACAGAGGGAGACAAGAAAAGGGGATTTTTGACATAAAACTCTGTTTTAGGTTATCTCACTTACTGTGCAACAATAATTCCATAAAATACAACAAAATTATTTTTAAAAATTTATTTATTTATGCATACAAAAACTGGGGTATAGCCCAGAGGTGTGGGGGAGGGGTAAGAGGACTCAACAGAGACTGAATGGGGAGCAGAACAACAAATAGACTGAAATACACTGCTGAGGGGTGCAGCAGGCTAGACAGAAGAGATCTGTTGTGCCATATGGGTCAGCTCCCTGGCTGGGGATAGAACTCATGCTGCAGTGGCAGCAGATAGCTTCATAGTGCTGTGCTTAACCCCTTGTGCCACCAGAGGAGGCCCCAAAAATGAACTTTTAGGAGAGTGGCTGTACAGTGATTCCTAGGAAGAACTTGGAAATCCCACCTAGTTAAAGAGCTGTCAATATTTTAAACTGTGTTCTCAATTTCTTTTTTGAAATCTTCTTTGAGGAGAAAAAGGGAGTTGAGCAAGTTGGAGGCATGAGAGAATCTGAGAGAGTGTGTTTGAGCACAGCAGCAATGTCAAGGCTGGGAAGGCTAAGACTGGAGAGGAAGGACAGTTGAACAGTTCTCCTGTTTCTTTGGTGGTTTCTATTGCCTGATCTTTTTGTGTTAAATTTTCCCCCTGTGGACTTGCTTGAATATTTGTTTGTCTTCTTTTCCCTGTTGTGTATTTTCTGATACTTTCTATTCGCTGAGATACGGTGTTGCTGTTATTGGCCGGCATTTTTTTTTTTGGGGGGGATGTTCTTTCTGGAATAGCTGAGGGACTTCCAGACACTTCAGTTGTGGAGGGTATTCTGAGTTGTGTTGTTTTTCCCAGCCCCCACTGTGTGTAACTGTGTCAGGAAGGACAGTTGAAAAGAGTTTTAGTTGTGCTTTGGACTCCGGCACGCAATACCGTCTTTCCTTGCTTTCTTTTCAAAAGTCTTCAATCCAATGGAAATTATTTTTCAAAGCATTGGAGCTTAATATCTGTTTCTTTTGAATGCAACATTGTGTTGAAAGGCACCTAGGTGGAGAGGAGGGGAAAAGGGAAATGCAAACTTTTCATAGACTTTACCATCTCCTTACCTATTACAGGAGTGAGGTTGCTGGCTAGACTTTCTACAAGGCGTTTCATAATGGCATGATTGTATTGGGAGTGATGGAGTTCATAATAATGGTACTAGAAATAATAATAATAATAATAACAATAATAAAAAGCACCATTAGCATTTATTGCATGCCTAATGTGAGCCAGGTGCTGCACTAGGCACTTTCTGTAGATTTATTACACAGCAGTTATATGGAGGTGGGTGTGAAATCCCTATTTTATTATTACCAAGTGTATAATTTATTTTTAACTATCGGAGGAAGGAGGAGATGAACTGAAATCAAGGAAGTAAAAGAGTAGGAATTATCAAGAACTGTGGAGAAAGATACAAACCTGGAAGGGATGGCGGAAGCCAAGATTCAGCAGGGAAAAAAGAGGTGAAAAAGAACATTGATAGATTTGAGGTGGCATAGTCACGATCTTTCCCCCCTCCTCCCCCAGCGATCTATCATTCTCATTCACCCTGTCTGTAAGCCTCCTATTTTGGGTTCCTGGACTCGGTTCCAGTATGGGTATATGTATAAGCTTCCCCACAACAGCAAGCAATTCTCAGATACCCTCCCAGTATGTGAGATTTCAATTCAGTTCTAGAACTACCTGTCCAGAGAAAACATTCAATTCTGTAGGTGAAGGACTCCATATCCCTAGACCAACTTCAACTTTAGATGCTGGCTGCAAGCCCAGGCTGTTACCTGTGCTTCTGACCAAGTGGATACAGATGGAAAGTTCCCACAGTCCCCTAATCATACTTCAGCATGCTCGCAAGCCCAGAGCGCTTCTGATCAACTGGCTATAAATCAGAGGGTCCCAGGACCCTCCCTCAGGTTCAGTGAATTTGTTAAAGTGGTTTACATAACTCAGAAATCCATTTACTCACCAGATCACTAGTATTTACAAAGGATACTAGAGGATATGAATCAACAGCCAGAAGCAAGAGATGCAAAGGGTGAGGTGTGGGGAAGGGTGTGAAGCTTCTGTGCCTTCTCCAGGTAAGACATTCCCTTTGAGTCAACATGTGTTGACCAATCTGGAAGCTCTCCGAACCCCATCAGCTTAGGTATTTAGGGAGGAGTTATATAGACACAACTGATTAAATCACTTGTCACTGACAACTGATTCAACGCTCAACCCCTGTTCCCTCCCAGAGATCTGGATGTGGGGTTGAAATTTCCTTCCCTCTAGTCAGATATTTGTTTCTCCTAGAAAGCAGATGTATCCTTATGCCCTTCCTAAAATCTCCTCAGCCATATCAAAAAGACTCCTTTACCACTCTCAACACTTCAGAAGTACCAAGATTATGTATTTTGATCATATGATTTATAGGAAATTTGTATTTTTTATAAGAAATATAAGTTTATAAAATATAATTTTTGTATTTTACATAGTCACTCCTTCTGACTTTAAGTTCGAGCTAGTCTGTGTGACCAATATAATTTGGTGGGTGTCATGGTGTGGAATTTGTAAAGCAGGATTGTAGACCTTCTGGTACTGAGGATGGTTTGCTCTGAAGGAAAACAGCCACTATGCTGTGAGGGGCAGACCAGCACAGCGAAGAACTGAGGCCTCTAACAAGCAGCTGTGTGATGCCTGTCATTGAAAATCCACCCCCAGCTGCAGTCAGGCCTTCGGATAACTGTAGCCTGGTTGCCTGTCACCTTATGCAAGACACCCAAGCCACAACTGCCTGCTGAACCACATACAACTTTCTGATCTATAGAAATCATGAGAAATAATAGGTGAGTGTTGTTTCAATAATTGGTTAATATTGTTTAAAGTCACTCAGTGTTGGAGAAATATACTATGTGACAGAGTTTGGTTTCTCTTGAGTGGGATTTGGTCCTTTCAAATCCCATAGCAATAAAGAAACATTCCTTAATATTTATAATCCCATCCACCTTTGAAGCTATGTCATCCCCTTAAATATTGCAATTGATGGCAAGAAGGGGGACACTTAATTGGGTGCACAACTTTGGGGCCAAGTGCCAGGAGAGACCAAAATGTTCTCCATACCAGAGGAAGAGTACTTGGAGCTTCATTGGTAATTAAGGAGGAATGGAGAGGAACAGGAAGAGAAGGAAAGAAGGCAGGCTCAAACAGCCGGAGGAAGACAGCCTCCTCTCTGAATTTTAGGGAGATTACTAGCTGATTACTAGCTGATTATCCATGGGCCTCAGAGAAGCAACCCTTTCTGTACTGATGGAGACTTCACCAAGGGCAGGAGTGAAAGCCTCAGAGCTGTAGGCTGAGATATGGAAACTGGAAGAAAAATAAGACTCTCATGGGTCATGGAGCCAGGGGAGGGAAGAGGTGAAGACTCCCGGAGCCAGCAGGGAATAGAGAGGACCCAGATTTGAGCCTGCTCTGTGGCAGGTTCTCTCATGGCGCCTGTCTCCCAGGGACTCTGAGGAAAGTGCATCTCCTCATTAACTTTTCTCTGACTCCCTTTGTTCTTTCACACTGCTTATGACAGACTTTCCTCTTCAAGAAGGTTCTGGCTCATACTGAGTTGTAGGTGAGCTGGGCGTTGAGCCTTAGGTCAGCAATTTGTGACCTCTGGCATCCAGGGTGGATAATCAGGAGTTGGAAGGTCAGGGGAGCTCTGCCCTCTCCTCCTTCCTCTCTTTTTTTCACAGCCCATTGTTGGGTTGCCAGAAAAGCCAACAGTAACTGTGACGCTCCCATGAACCTGCTTAATATCAGCCCACTGAGGTGAAATAAAACTCACAAAAGTTTACAGTGTGTAAATCACGGCTATGTTTTACCCTGGGCCCCGGTGCAGAAAGGCCTGATTCCCTCATAAGAATTGTAAGTAGAAACAGCTTCTCTTCAGTGTCAAGAAGTATTTTAGGAAACAGCAAATACTGGGGAAACAAGGTGGGCCTCCTCCCTCTCTCTCAGGGATGTCCTTAAATGCTTGGGTTGGGCTTCATGGTTATTTTAAGGACTTCTCTGGGGGATACTGGAGTTGAGCATGTGATCAGCATGGCCAGGAGACTGGACATTCCTCCCCTAATGGGCAGAAATAAAAACAAGTCTTCCCATGGAAGCAGAACCTTCTAGCACCTTTAATCATGTTCCTTGGTTTCAGAAACACCATTCCACACCCTGTTCTTCTAGCTTCATACAACTGAAAAATAATTAAGTTGGCTTAAGAAAGACTAGAAACAAAAAAGACAATCTTTAGTTGGGCATGCATGGGGGCACAGAGACTGAATTGTCTTCTGATGATTCCTGTGAGGCTGTGCCATTTTTTGGAAAGGATCATCAAACTTGGTGGTGGGGGGGGGAGGGGACGGGAATGACAGAACAAAGAACTCTGCAACTTAAAGAAAAAGGGATTAAGCTTAGTTTATTGATATAAGCACCAAAAACAGGTTTTACAAACTCTAGCCCAGGGATAGGAGGTTGTCACCTCCTGAATCACTACAAAGAAAAGAAATAGCTACTTAGGCCTCAAAAAAAATTGTTCTTAGATGTTTGTCTCTCACTTTCTTTCCATCCATTCAAAATAATCAGCATGCCACTTACACACTTCCTTGGGTAGACGGTATTTGTCCTCTTTACAAGAGTTACAGGCTAGTTCAGGAACTCTAGATGTGTTATTTCTTTGTGAGCCCAGTGCACAGCCCTGCTGGCCTAGGGTTGAGTCTCAGCACTATTGTCAAGACAGCATGAGTTCGAACTCTGGCCAGGGAGGTAACCCACATGGTGCAGCAGATCTCTCCTGTCCCACCTGCTGCTCCCCTCAGCAGTGTGTTTCTGTCAATCTGCCTATTCTATTCCCACTCTGTCTCTGGTGAATCCTCTCATCCACCACCCCTCTGGCCTGCACCTCAGTTCTTCTATGCATCAATAAATCTTTATTTAAAAAAAAAGCATCCCTCCACCTTGTTTTTCCCTCCATTTTACTAAGGAAGAAAGAGGTTCAGAAGAGTTAAATGGCTTTGGCCGAGTTACAGAGAGGAGGGGGCAGGGCTAGGCACTCAGGCAGGACTCACTGCCCAGCATGGAGGCAGTGCCCCCTTCTCTGGTATTTGTCACTGATGGGCATTTCCCAGAAATTTGAAAGATTTTAGTACATCCTAGCCCTGGCACTCCAAAGTTGAACCAAAGTTGAACCTTGAGATTTGGAGGTTTCGAGAAATCTTTTATTTTATTTTTCAGAATGATCATGCTCCTCTGAGGTATAACTGACATACAACATGGCATTACCTTCAGCAGTGGTACCTGCTTTGTTCATCCTGGTTAAGGGCAAGGAAGCTTCTCAGTTTGGACCTAGGTGGAGGGTGTGCTAGGAGGAGGATTTAGAAAAGCCAAAAAATGAACATTGCGAATTGAAAAGAACATGGTCCGAGTTTTCATAAAAAGAACAAACAACCCCCTTTCTGTGATTAAGTCCTCAATGCCATCTAAATTTCCTAAGCTCAGAATAAAATCTCCTTTCTTTATCCCCATGTGCAAAGATAGCCTTGACTCACTATTCAATTCACAAGGCAAAATGTCTTAAAAATACTTAAAACATCAAGATGTCAAAAAAAGGTTAGACACATATCATAACTGTTAATGTAAATAAAAAAGTGTAGCAATGTCACTCTTGTGCTAGACTTTTCCTCCTCCCGAAAGCAAGGAGTTTGGTGGAGGGTTAGCCTCTGGGCTTAACTTTTCATGTCAGAGCACTTGTTGTTAACATCAGCTATTGAGTGTGATCCCCTGAGAAAGAATGTTTGCCTTGCTCTGTGTCAAAGCAGGAAAACGTTGTGATTGATGAGTTTGGACTGTTGAGCTGTGTCGGTATCACCACCAACAGGCATGCATAGAGATTTATTTGTTCACACCTTTAGGACTGTTGTGTAAGATTTCTACCTGTTGACTATAGGTCATGATGTGTAATTAGGAGTAAAAACCAAATTACAGCACTATATATAAAGTATGTGTCCATTTATTGAAAATAGAGCAAGATAAAATACACACATATGCATATATTTTATAGATGATGTTGTAACTTCATCTATCATCCATCCATCTATCTATCTATCATCTATCTACCTGGAGTGCTTTGGAGGTATCTGATAAAGGTAGGGTTTCAAAAAATTTATATTTATTCATTTATTTTTGCAGAGGTTAAGTATCTGCCAAGAGCCACAACCAGCTTTTAATATCAATATTTAATATCAATATCATTTAACTTAATCAGCAAATATTTGTTACAAATCTACTACATGATAAATCCTATGGTAACTTCTTGCTATACAAAAGTAAGTAAGAAAAGATGGATAAAATAGGTACCTTCAAAAAACTTCCCACCTATTTTGGGGAAATGAATTGAAACCAACATAATTTCCTATTCCCCTATTGAATAACATTGGGATGTTGCGAAACTACAGCAGAAAACACTTGCCTCTGGATGGGAGGATGGTAATTAATTAGCTTATTTATGAATACTGATAGCTCCAGCAATTTCACTTCTGCATATTTACTTGAAGAAAATGAAATCAACATCTTGAAAAGATGGTTCCCAGTATATGATAGTTCAATTTTGTGCAACCAATAGTGTGATTTACACAACCAATAGTGTACAGGTGAGAAACATTCATGGGTGTGATGGTATGACCCTCTCTCATGAGGTGGAGCAATGACTGTCCTGACAGCTCCCAACTGCCAGTCAGCATTTCCATTTGGATATTGTCAATTTATGGTAGGTTCATAGGGATATAACCCCCTGATAAGTGAGAAACATCTGTATTTATCCCTTTGTTCATTGCAGCATTATTTACAGTAGCCAAGGCACAGACACAATTTAAGTTTCCCATTTTCACCTAAGTGGATAAAGGAAAATGTGTACTGCTGCCATGGAATATTAGTCAGCCATGAAAAAGAATGAAACCTTACCATTTAAAACAACATGATTGGAATAAGTCAGAAAAAAAAATACAAATACCGAATGATATCATTTATACAATATATGGAAACAAATTTCCTCCTCCCCCCTACCACTTGGATCTCAATCAAAAAATCATAGATGCAGAGAACAGATTGAGTATTGTCAGAGATGGGGTTGGGGAGTGGACAACATGGGTGAAGGGGTCAGTTATTAGATACATAAATCATAGGGATGTGATGATGGTAATTAACATTGCAACATTTCATATTTGAAAGTTGCTGAGAAATTTAATTAAAAAATTCTCATCATGGCCTGCCCTGGTGCCACAGTGGTTTAAAACAGAAGGCTAAGAAGCTAAAGTCACTTCATCATGAGTTTGCTCCCCAACCCTGGAGGTGATCCACATGGCACAGCAGACCTCTCCTGTCTCGCCCGCTGCTCCCTTCAGCAGTGTACTTCATTAGTTCTGCTCCCCACTCTGCCTCTGGTGAGTCCTCTCACTGGCCCTGCACCTCTGGCCTGTACCCCAGCTCTGTATGTGTAAATAAATAAATCTTAAAAAAAAATCTCATCACAAGAAAAAGAAAAACTTCTTTCTGTAATTATGTGTAATGATGAATGTTAACTAAACTTATGATGATCATTTCACAATATATACAAATATTGGCTTATGAGGTACATACACAAATTATACCTCAATTAACAAACAAAGGCTAACAGATTGTCCATCAACAGTTGCTTCAGGACTCCTGCCTTGCTGTGCCTGCCAGTAGAGGGCTATTATGTCATATATTCTGCCCCTTCTACATCTCTGCCTTCAGGACCTGCTTGAAAATCACCCAGTGAACTCCAAAAATGCTACAAATACCTTCTCTCAAGTCCCCATTTTCAGACACTAATGAGACTTCCTGTGTCCAGGCTGCTCTTTTGTTGATTGTGACACTTCTAATAAATTCCACCTTGCTTGATCAACAGGTTTTTCTGGTAGTCTTTTGGGACTCCCACAGTTGACAGGGTGATAGATAGTATTTAAATAGGCAAACAAATGAACAAGATCATATCAGAAATGACTCAACTCTATGCAGAAAGCATAAGGGAGTGAGGGGATTGAGTTGGGAGGCTAGTCATTCCCCCTTGCCCATGGTTTCATTTTTGAGGTTTCAGTTAGTTACCCTTGGTCAACTGAGGTCTAAAAATATCACAGAGGGTACGATGTTTTGAAAGAGAGCGTGGTGGAGAGAGACCACATTCATATAGCTTTTATTAAAAGACATTGTTAGGCTTGTTCTATTTTATTATTACTTACTGTTACTGATCTTGTACTCTGCCAAATGTATCAGTCACAGTTTATCATAGTTCTGTTTGTACAGGAACAAGACAGTACATCTAAGGTTCAGTACTATCTATGGTTTCAGGCCACTGGGGGTTTCAGAACTTCTCCCCCTCAGATCAGAGGGACTATTCCATTGGACGGAGAAGGTTTTCTTTAAGGAGGCGATTTGTGAATTCAGACCTCAGTGATGAGAAGGCAGACTTGGGGTTATTTGGGGAGTGAGTTTGCCTGTCATGAAAAATTGGCTAGTTCAGAGGCCACTGGAAGTGATGGGGGATAGAGGCGCCCCCAAGGAATGGAGAGATAGGCTGAACAAAAGTGAGCTCAAGGGGAAGCGGTGCCAGGCAGAGTCAGAAATATGCAAGGTAAGGACTTTGCATGTCATTCCATGGATCCTGGGAAACCAGGAGGATTTGAAGAAGGGAGCCACTGTCAAAAATGTAATTTACACATTAAAACCATGACTTTCATTCAACTCTACAATGAGTCCATGCAAAAGATGTATTTACTTTATTAACTTATTAACAAGGAAGCCAACGGGATGATAGAGCTGGGGGCAAGCAGCATTTGAGGAACTGTGTTGGAAAAAGCAGGCTGAGAATAATCTGCAAAGTTAGAAACAAAACTATGTGCCACGATAAAATTCTAACTTCTGAGCTGGGGTTTCTTACAAAATCTGTACATATTACATAAAACTTTGATTTTTAAATTAATATTTTAAAATTGCCTTTTTAGCTTAGCTTTATAATAGCTACAAGTTTTACCATACACACACACACACACACATTTGCTTATATCTATAATATCTACAAGTTCTATGCATTACTGTTAGGTTTCCTTGCTGCTTGGTCCTTGATTAGAAATACAACTCCTGTGTGCACTCGAGAAAAATGTGCACTCAGATTTCTCTGGATGCAGTGTCCTGTAGATGTTTGTTATGTCCATGAGTTCTAGATCCTTGTTTAGAGCTCTAGTGTCCTTGCCTATAATTTTTGTCTTGTTGCTCTATCCAGTGGTGAGAAGTGGTATGTGGAAGTCTCCTATTACTTATGTATTTTCTCTAATGTCTGTTTCAGACATGATAATAATTAGCTGACATATTTTGGTGCTCCTTTGTTTGTTGAGTATAAGCTGATGAGTGTTATAGTTTCTTGATGTTTGGTCCCATTAATAATAATGTAGTGACCACCTATGTCTCTTTTTACCTTTTTTAGCTTGACGTCTATATTATCTGATATGAGTATAGCTGTTCCTACCTTCTTTCTTGGTTTATTTGCTTGTAGGATTGTTTTCCATCCTTTTACTCTCAATGTATGTTCATCTTTTGTAGTTGTGTGTTTCCTGTAGACAGGAAAAGGTGGGGTTCTATTTTTGGATGACTGGATCAAGAAGATGTGTACATGTAAACAATGAAATATTACTCAGCAATCAAAAAGATAAACTCATGCCACTTGTTTCAACATGGATGGACCTGGGAGGGATTAAACTCAGTGAGAAGCCAGAAAGAAAAGTACCAGATGGTTCCACTTTTAGGAAGAATGTAAAGGATCAGGAAAAAGTAAAGTAATTGTAATAAAGTAAAAACAAAATCAACAGACAACTATAAACCAGAGATATTCTGCTGCCGAGGAGAGGGGAGTAAGATCAAAAAAGGGGTGAGAAGAGCACATGGGACTATGGTGATGGCACATCGGTGAAGTGGTGGTGGGAATCCATGGGGACTACAACTGTACAAAAATGAAGAATGATGGGAAAAGTCTATAAAATAAAAAAAGAAATGCAACTTCCAATTAAAATATTCTTCATAGAAGAAGGAATCCTAATTTCTGAAATTATCTTTTTGATTTCTGATAGAAATTGCATCTTGGTGGATTCTGATATGCAGTTCCAGGCTCAATTTCTCCTCCTATCCACTTTTGCTTTTCTCTCTTCCTTTTTTCCTCTAGTAAAACTATTTTAGTCTCAACATTCATCTTCAATAGCTTGAACTAAAAATATCCAAGGTCTTCAATTGAACTATATGTCACATTTTTTGAAATGTCCCATTTTCCATTAAAATATTTTCTACCATTGTGGAAAATGATCTGGATTTATTTTAAAGAACTAAAAATGGAAATACCATATGATGAAGCAATCCCACTTTTGAGCATCTATTCAAAGAATATGAAACCATCAGTGCAACAGGCTATGTGTTCTACATTGTCAATTACAGCACTATTTTACAAAAGCTACCATATGGAAGTGACCTAGATGTCCATCAACAGGCCACTGGATCAAGAAGACATGCTCTAGCCACACTATGGAATACTATTCAGCCATAAGGAAGTGGAGACATTTATGCCAGGTGGAGGGCGTTATGTGTAACAATACAAATGAGAATGTCAAAGACAAATACTTGACATTGACATAGCAGGGAATTGGAGCAAGTGAAACAAGGAACAAAAACTAACACATGAATAATTGCAGTGAGAGCTCCAAGGTTAAGAGGGAAGGGGAAGGAGAAAGAGACAAGGGGATATAAGGGGTGGTGGCCCGGGAAAAGCAAAATAAAAAATAAACGAAATATGGCCCTCCCTGGTGGCACAATGGGTTAAAGCACAACACTGCAAGCTACCCACAGCTGTTTCAGTGTGAGTTCGATCCTCAGTCCTGGAGGTGAACCATATGGCACAGTAGACTTCTCCTGTCTCACCCACTGCTCCCCTCAGCAGTGTACTTTGTCGATCTGGCTGTTCTGCTTCCTACTCTGTCTCTGGTGAATTCTCTCATCATCCTTGCACCACTGGACTATACCCCAATTCTGTGTGAATAAATAACTCTTTAAAAATAATAAATAAGTAAAATTATCAACAATTTTCCCCATAAAATGCTTTTACTGCCATTGTTTCAAAATTGGTATTTCATGTAAGTCATTATGTGGCTAGAGGGTCAGCCCCTGCAGTGTCTCCAGTAAGGGGGTCCCCGTGCAATCCTTGGAAGGGGAATAAGATGGAGGGAGAGAGATGAGGGTCTGGCTTTGCCGCAACTACTCAGCGTTCCGTTGTCCTATCTGGGCTTCATTTTCCCACTGGAAAGGACCTTAGGAAGGACCAGGGTTGGTGGTCAAGATACCTAAGATAGTTGAGGACTGGCCTACCTGGCACCTCTTCCGCTACCCTACCCCATTCTTCTGAAAAATAAATAAATAAATAAATAAATAAATAAATAAATAAATAAATAAAAAAGGTTATTTTGTTGAAATTGTGTGAAACTTCCATGGGTACAGAATCCACAGCTTGACTGGCAGAGAAAAGGAAAGAATGGGAAAAGAAACCATACCTCTACAACTGCCGGAGCCTCCTGGGACATTGGTGCCCTGGCAGGGAGCCCTACACCCTCCTCCAGAGACTCCAGCCTGGCAGCATTAGCAATGACATGTAGAAAAACAAGACGAAAACACTGAAGATTCAGCTGGGGCAATGATGTGAGGAAACAAACAACCCTTGCCCCCAAGTGCCTCAGTATCCTGCCTCCTTCAAGCAGCATGAGGGACACTCCAGGGCCGCCTGGGCTTGAGCACTCACTTAGCAGTGGAGCTATGTGGGCCACTGGGTCTTATGAGTCATATATTTTCTGGCCCCGGTCAAAGACCTGGACACTCTGGCTGGTGCCCTGGCTGACTGGTCTGTGGCTGGGGAATATGGTTCTCAGGGTCGGACAGATGTTTTCCTATGCCATAGCTGCCCTGTCCAGTTGGCTAGTATACTTGTCAGTGCCCATCTGAAGTCCATGGTACATTGGCTTGCCCTCATGGTGGCATCATCTGAGCTCTAATCTGGCTTCTCTGAATACCTGACACGGACACCCACACTTCTCTGCAGACCCTCTGTCTTTGTCTGGGCCTCCTTGTGAGGGTGAGGAGAGACACCTGCACCTGTGTCACCTTCCTGCATTCCAACAGGCCCACTGGGTTCGTGTGTGGCTAGCCAAGGCCTTGAAGTTGAAGAGGTTTCCTAGCTGGTGCCAGTACTGCGTGGATGTGGGAACTGAGCCCGGCTGTGGCTTATTCATGAGCATGCTTAAGATAATTCTATCCTGTAGGCCTTTCTGGAAGATAGGTTGCTAGAAAGGTTTGTGAATCCTTCAATCCAGCTGTGGAGTTCTGCCTCCTTCTGAGATTCATATTGGAACAGGAAGGAATCTGTTCTTGCTTATTTATTTCAACGGAGGGTGTCATTTACTTTTTTTTTTTTTTTTAAAGATTTATTTGTGCATACAGTACTGGGGTGCAGGCCAGAGATGCAGGGGCGGTGAGAGGCTTCACCAGAGATAGAGCGGGGAACAGAACAGGCAGATCGACGAAGTACACTGCTGAAGGGAGCAGCGGGCGGGTCAGGAGAGGTCTGCCACGCCATGTGGTCACCTCCGGGGCAGGCGGGAATCAACTCATGTGGAAGAGGCTTTAGATTCTCAGTGCTGTGCTTTAACCCGCTGTGCCACCAGGGAGGGCCGGGTGTATTTGCTTAACAGTATCTGGTTAAACAGAAATTTCCTCCAAATTAATGCAGCTATTAAAATTTGAAATAGATTGAAGAATATGATAAGATCCTTTAAAATGCAACTATTTGCCACTACAATTCTCAGATGTCCTCCAAAAGCATTATATCTGTACTCCAGAAAATGGTATTTGATTTTCTTCCACTCACTTTTATTCAGAGGACGCTCTCTTGATGTACTTTATAAAATTTCTGTAAAATCTACTGTTATGGTAAAATAAAATACTTTCTGTTTCTGAGAGCCTACTTAAATTAAACACCAAATCTTATCCTGGATGCACTCCTTTCAAGCTTAATGAAGAGGGCAGATTCACAGATGTAAATAAAGTGGTTTTGCGGACCCCTCTGAACACTGGGATTCCAAAGTCTTTCTTCTTGGGCAGTTCCTTTGTGAAGATTGGAGGCTGAGGTGCTGAAGATTTGAATTTAAGGTAATTTGTTTATTTTTGTATTTATTTATTTATGCATAAAAAGCTGGGGTACAAACCAGAGGTGCAAGGGGGGGGCAGTGAGAGGATTCACCCAGAGACAGAGTGGGGAGCAGAACAGGCAGGTTGACCGAAATACACTGTGGGTGGGACAGGAAAGGTTTTCTGTGCTATGTGAGTCAGCTCAATGACTGGGGATCGAACTCCTACTGCAGTGGCTGTGGATAGCTTTATAGTGCTGTGACGCAATTCCTTGAGCCACTAGGGAGGTCCTTAGGATCACAAGACTCACAGTTACCTCAGCACTCCAGCTGCTGTATTCTGTTCCCATCTGCCTCTGGAAAAAAAGGACCTGTTGTTGTTTTTCCCTTTTTATTATTTATTTGCTTATATCACTGTTCATTTTTGGACAGTATTTGATTCTCTCCTCAGGTGTAGTCCCTGATTTCTTCCACCACCACAGTACCCATGATCCATCACCACAGTCCCTCGTGCTTTTCCCTCCTGTTTTGACCACCTTCCTTCCCCTTCCCCTGCTGTGTTCTTCAGATCTATGGTCAGACTGCAAGTTTTATCTTTTAACTCATTCTTTGTTTGGTTTCTCTATATTCTGCTTATCAGTGAAATAAATCATCTGTTATTTATCTTTTACCTTTCGACTTACTCCACTTAATATAATTCCCTTCCAACTCCATCCATATTACCACAAATGGCATGAGGTTCTATTTTTTCATGGCCACCTAGTATTCCATTGTTCTTAACTCCAGGGGAAAGGCCTCTGAGGGCCCCTTGTTAACCTGCCTGGAGCTAACTGTCTGTAGGCAGCAGCACGGGACTCAACAAATTTTCTTACAAAGTTAATCTCAAAGGTGACATGGAAAAAGACACAAGAATCACTTGCAAAACCCTGAGAAAACATTCTTGAGGATTTCCATGTGTTCTACCTTCTGTATTACACTCAGATACAGGGTTTGGGGAAGGTTACAGTTAGCAGCAACATGAGAAGCCAAGTTGTCTTTGTTTTGGAAAATCCTCCAAGTGTTTATACAGAAACAAACATTCATGAAATTCTGAACCATCTTCATCAAAACCTGCTTCATCTTAATTGGAAATTCTCATGCTTTCTCTTCTTTTGTTCATGGGATCATCTCTTCAAAACCATGCTCAAGAGGCTGCTCACTTACTGCGTAGCTAATTCCATATCCAGAGGGAAGGAGTTATCTAATCTTTTTTTTTTTTTTAAATGTTGTATTTATTTTTTTGTAGAAGAACTGGAGTATGGGCCAGAGGTGCTGGGGAGGTGATGATTCACCAGAGACAGAGTAGGGAGCAGAACAGGCAGGTGTACTGAAATACATCTGAGGGGAGCAGTGGGCAAGACAGGAGAGGTCTGCTGTGCCATGTGGGTCACCTCCCTGGCCAGGGATGGAACTCAGCCTATCATGGTGATAGAACCGAGACTTAATTCCTGGGCCACCAGGAGTTATCAATTGAAATCTAGTGGCATTTTATAAAATGAGTTTCTCTTTTTTAGGGGCTGGCGATTATCATTGATTTCATATGCAATATGATTTCTAGCCACCGTCGGCAACTTCATGAGTAGGAATATTATTATCAGATTTTTGAGACTGGAGAATAGGAGGTGCATTTTGGAGTCAGTGTTCTGAAGGTGGTAGTACTGGAATTCTCAGAACTCCCTTTCCTATGGTTGGACTCTTGTGTCTTCGATGTCAACTAACTCTGTGACAGGACATTGAATACATATTAACAGCAATTAAAATTCAGTCAGTCCATCTGACGGGGTACTTCTTCAAACGTCAAGATATGTGAAAAAATATGTTAATTACAGCATTATTAACCATAGGGAAAATTTGTGTGCATTTGGAATGTCTATAAGAACGGATAGTAACTTCATATAGGAATATATGTAGCTATTAAAAACAGAATGTAAACTACCTGTTGCCTTTGCTTAGAAGGGAATGCACATAGATTAAATAAACAGAGACAATGGTAGTATACATTAGATTATGATTGTCTTTTAAAAAACCTCAATCTTCATATGTACCTATGTATGAATGTGTTTGTGTTGTAGAACAGTACAGAAAGACACAGCAAACCATTAATGATTAATTCTGAGTAATGGGAGAAGAATGTTCACTATATATATATATATATATATACACACACACACACACACACACACACATATATACTCACACACATATATATACTCATTTTATATGTGTGTGTATATATATATATATAT
>NW_004567109.1:60910131-60930302 GCF_000260355.1 Condylura cristata
TTTTTTTTTTGGATGTCTGATTTCAGCTTTCTTAGATAAAAGTCTAGGAGTGGAATTGCTTGGTTATATTATATTAAACGTTTTGAGGTTTTTCCAAACTTTTCCATAGCAGTGGCACTGTTTTTCATTCCCATCACCAATGCACCAGGGTTCCAGTTACTCCACATCTCACCGCGTTTCTGTTTTTTTCAGAACACATTAGAGAGTGTGAAGCAATTTCTTATGTGGTTTTGATTTACTTTTCCTTAATGATATTGAACACCTTTTCACATGATTGTTGGTCTTCTTTGGAGAAATGTATATTCAATTCTTCGCAGGAGTTTTCTATATATTCAAGACACTAGATGCCTGTCATATATTATTTGACAAAGCTGAGTTTTAGTTCTTACGAGTGATGTGACTCTAGACAAGTTACCTCTGTGTTTTGGTATTTCACTCATAACTTTGGAGTGAAAATGGTATGAATCTTATAAGTTAGTCATGACAATTAAGAAAGATGATGGACTCATCAAATTGGCATTATTAATGTAGTGATAATATTATATACACTAATAATAGTAATGTATTAGAGACTGATACTATGGACACAGAGCTGACTAAAACTCTGCCTTTACTCTCAAGTTGTCCACCATCTTGATCAGGAAGAAATGATAAATAAAGATGATTATAACACTGTGGGATACAAGTTAAGAGAGGAGAAAATCTTACTTTGAGAAGAGGGGAATATATACATTTTAGAGAACATCACATAGTTCAGGGTGAAGATGAGAACAGGAAAGAGGAAAACATGGAGTGGTAGGTTAGAGGTAAATAATGAATATTGTTAAATATTCTTAAAGAGCAATTTGCCCTCAAGGGACTATAGGCTTTCCTATAGGCTTTCCATACATTTTATTATTTAATGTTTATGATAATCCAGTGGTTCTCAATGAGGGAAGGGAGATTTGACTTTAGGGGACACTTGGAAAAGTCCAGAGACATTTTTTATTGTCAGAAATGGGGGCAGGGATACTACTAGCACTGGTGGGGAGAGGCCAGGATGCTGCTAAGAGTCCCCAGGACTTAGAACAGCATATTTGTTCTTTGTAAAGGCCACACAGGCATCTTGAGTGGGGGAAGGACAGGGGGATGGGGCCTGGAAGGTGAGGAGCTGGAGGCAGGATGCAGGGGAGGGGTTGGTGGGTGACTCAGGGGCCAAGAGGCTGTAGTCAAGAAGAGTTTTTCACACTAGGAAGGACTTCTCAGTGATGCTTCTTAAAGTGGAGCCACTGCTTATGAAGCTACCACAGCCACTGCAGCAAGAGTTCGATCCCCGGCCAGGGAGGTGACCCACATGGCGCAGCAGACCTCTCCTGACCCACTTGCTGCTCCCCTCAGCTGTGTATTTCAGTTAATCTGCCTGTTCTGCTCCCTGCTCTGTTTCTGGTGAATCCTCTCAACACCCTCACCTCTGGCCTGTGCCCCAGTTATGTATGCATAAATAAATCTTAAAAAAAAGTGGAGCCATTGCTTCTTGCTAGCCCTGCAGAGTCAGAATTTCCTACGATGATCTGAGAGCTGTGTTTGAGGGAATGGCCCAGGCTGATATTTTTGCCATTTGTAAATAATAAAACTGGGAGATGCTGCAGTGCCTATTGGATGTTTTGTGATCTCTGTACTTAGGCTGAATCCATGGGTATATGGGAAGGGACAGATTGGGGACTATTTAGGGAAGAGTTCTAAGAAATATAGTCATGGGCAAATAGACAATAAACAAACACACATAAAACAGAATCTATCGTTTGTAGGGTAATGGTTAATGTCTTGGAGAAAATAAAGGAGGACTGGTTGAGTGAGGGCGTGGCAGGAGATACAAGTTGTATAATGGTGTTTTGGTCATATGTAGGGATCACAAGTCCTAAATAGAAGGGGGTAGTCTCCAACTCTAGCCTAGCTGTGGAGTGGACTGAACCATCCAAATTTGTGGAAGTACACTCTATAAAGTCACATAACAACAAGATCACCTAATACCACATTTCTCAGAACGTATTCCCTTCATGAACTGCCCCATAACCCATAATTGTATTCACGTTCATAAAATGAATCTCCTCATTAGAATTTCAGCAGAGCTTCATGAGAACTCTTCCTAGTCGAGGATCAACTCTTTAGGAAACAAGCCTTTAGTTAACTGGCCACTACTGTGGTGAAACATCTGGTCCTTCAGTGATCCGGTTTTCTTGGGTCCCGGTGGGAGGAGAAGGAAGGTGGCCATTGGACAGAACCTAGAGAAATCAAGTTAGCCTCCCATCTGCTGAGTGGGAGATGTCCACCACCAGTGGGGTGAGACCTGGAACAGCTTTGCTGGACCCTGGGGACAAAGGGAAGCACCAACCATGTGGCCATCCCTGCTCTTCCAACATTAACAAGAGACCCCACGTTCACTCTCACAAGTGTCAGTTAGGAGGTGAGATCTACAATTAGTTTAGAGATGGCAGTGTCCCCAGATGGAAGAGTTGATCCAGGGTGAGGCTGGAGCTTGTAAAGGGGACGCTTGTGAGGGGGGAAGTGTCTTTGGAGAGAAAGAGAGAAACCTGCAGAACAAATACCATTTCAACATAAAGACTAACCCTGGGGTCAACGTCGCAGGCGGGGATAATAGGGGAAAACAAAGGTGATCAGCCCAGTGTCTGGTGTGCGGAGAACATATTTCCGTGCCATTTAATCGGGTAATTATTGAAGACACCATTGTTTCAACAAGAGAGACTTAATTAAGTGGTTACAGCCATCTGACAGAATATTCGTCTTTGCAATGCAGAAAACGTGCGATAAAGTGTTGAGTAAGGCTGCCGCGCCTCCTCCCTTTCAAGTCGGTCTTGCCTCCCATTTCCCCCTAGCCTGTTCCAAGCCCCCACCCTGAGATTCCCTCCAGATCCGGGGCTCTCTCAGATCCCGGTCTGAACGCCCCACAGCTGGCCCCAGCGCGCCCCCGCGCGGCCGACGCCGAGAAGTTCAATTACTGAGGCAAAATCTGGTTTTGATTCAATTCTATTAAGTCAAGGGCTTAGCAAGTCTGGCTGTGAGGGAAGCTTGATCCTGCGCCCTTCAGAGACTATAAACAAGAACTTCTAGGCTTGTGGAGTGGGAATGGGGAGACGTGGAGACAGATAGGATGAAACTAAAAGTTAGCCACTGGAGCCAGACTAACTTCACCTCTGCTGCTACTGCTCGCTGCCTGACTTTGGGCATTAACCTTCTAAATAATGGTCGAGGTGACCTCCCCTCTCGGGAGGCTGTGCTCAAGGAGACAACAGTCAGAGTTGTCTCTGCTTCACACAGTGTTGGAGCAGAGAACTGTTCAGAAAGTACTTCACCAGTCACTGTTGCCACCACCACCAACACCACTATGACCAGTGGTCTCTGTATTACTTGATAGAAGACTCGCAGACAGCTCCCTCTCCTATTCCTAGTAGCTATTATTACACTTGTATTTTTGTAAAAGTAAGAGAAGGAAATAAAATGTTACCAGACATGCCTGTAAAGAAATCATCTTCAGCTCCTTCCACATAACCCCCAGGCACAGGAGGTAGAGGGGTACATTATGCCATATAACTCGCTTTAAGCTCATAATATTAAAAAAGTGAATTAACTATGAATATTAACTATGAATATGTCACTTCCTTCTATCCGTTCTTTCTGTGTTTTCAGGTTGGTGTTGATTCAAAATGGCCTAGCCTCACTCACACCCACCCCTGGATTTAAGCAACTAGTTTTACTTAAACAAGGAGACATTATAATTTATAATATTAATTAGCAAAGTCTAGAAGTAGAGAGCCAGGCCTCCCCACCTCAGCACTTTTGTCATTTTGGCCTGGTACTTCTTTGTTCCAGTGGGGACTGTCCACTTCCTAGGTTGCTTATTAGCATCCCAGCCTCTGCCCACTAGATGCCACTAGCAAGCTCCCATTGTGACAGTGACAAATGTTTCCTGGGGGGACGGAATCGGCCCAGTTGAGAACCACTGATAGAGAGTGTGCTTTTTTGTGAGACCGTCAAGTCATTGCCAACAAAAGGGTGAGTCCAGCCTGCATAATTCTAAGACACAGTTCTGGAATGGCATGCAGGCCCCTCCTCCCACAAAACCAGCCTGGCTGTGATGTGGGAAAGGCCCAGAGGACCCCTACAGAGCTGGAATTTGAAGCAAAGGAAGTGGGAATTGCAAGCTGTTCCCAGGATCCACAATTCTGCTGCATTTAGAAATCCCACGATGATCCTTGGGACCGCATGAAACATGGCTAGTTGAGCTCAAGATGCTGTTTTAGTTATGGAATATGAGCATCAAATTATTAAAGGACAATTGATATTCAAGGGCCACAAATCTCATAATCCTTGCACACTTTGGCTTGTAGTTTTTGCAGGTAATTTACAGATCTTATACCTCAGAGGTCTGGTTCATGGGCCAAATCTAGCCATCTGCCTGCTTTTATAAATAAAGTTTTATTGGCACATTTACATCATTGTCTCTTTCTGATTTTGATCTATGGAGGCAAAGATGAGCAGTTGGACACAGACAGCTCACAGAAACTAAACTATTTACGATATGGCCCTTCCTGGAAAAAGTTTGCTCATCCCTATTGTATGCACATGTTGCCCAACTAAAATCAATTGCATTATATTATTTTTGATTTGGCACAGAGCAAATTTAATATAATTTGGGCAGAAGGGTTTTCCTGAAGACCAAATGCTTTATAAGGTCCAGTTTCACTTGATTTTCACAATGGTAGAAGGAAGGAATAATAATTGTCATTATTATTCTCAAGAATAAGAAGAGATGATTGAAGCAAAGAAAGGTGACATGATTGGCTGAAGATCAAAGTAAATGCAACAGAAACTCATAGTCTTGTGCTTTGCTCTAGGGCTATTCTCCATTTATCTGACTGTTCCAAGCATCACCATAGTGATGTTGCAATATACAGATTTACTTCTGCCTAGTTTTGCTACAAGTTGATTTTTCAAAATATTCAGTCCCTTAGAAACCACTGCAGATTAAAAAACAAACCAAACACTTTTTTTTTGGTTTAATTATTTGGATTCTTAGTATAGTGACTTAGGGTAGAAATGTTCCAAACCACTTTGGAGGTGTTGGGGGGTTCTACCATAACTTGAACATAGTGATTGTCTTTTTGGCCAATGATGAAACCAGTGATCTAGAGGCAGTGACTCTGTTCTGTCCCAAATCTTACCTTGACTTCTATGTGGGTACAGAGAAACTGAGGTATTGCTGCAGCCTTGGAAACTTTCTCTCCCTGTAGATAGGGACACCCAGTCTTTCAATGGAATTGGATCCATACCGATGGGAAATCCTTCTTAAATGTGTGTGTTAGGACACTTTTAAGAATCAAAATCACAGCTTTTAAGTAAAAAGAGTACTTTATTGGCATATAAATTCAAAGAAGGGCAGAAGAACCAAGACAACCAAGACTTAGGAAGGTGATCTATCAGTGAGTTGAGGATCAGGACACAGAATGTTCTAGAACACTGCTTCTGCGTCATTTCCTTGCTTTTTTCTGGGCAGCTTCATTCTCTTGCATTGCAGACTGCCTGTCCTGAGGTAGGTAGGGTATATGGTGACAAGGTCTGAATTTTTATTGCTGCAATTTTAATCTCCAGAGAGTATGTGACATATTTTCTCATCCCAAGGAAGCCCCACGGAAGCCATTTTTGGTAAAATAGGATCAGATGACCACCCTGGGAACCATCAACCACTGAAAAAGTCACCCAGTATTAAAAGTTAGCAAAATTAGGGCCCTCCCTGGTGGCGCAGCCGGTTAAAGCATAGCACTAAGAAGCTAAAGCCACTTCAGCATGAGTTCGATCCCCGCCTGCCCCGGAGGTGACCACATGGCGCGGCAGACCTCTCCTGACCCGCCCACTGCTCCCCCTGCAGTGTACTTCGTCATTCGGCCTGTTCTGCTCCCCACTCTGTCTCTGGTGAATCCTCTCACTGCCCCTGTGCCTCTGGCCTGTACCCAGTTCTATATGCACAAATAAAAAAATTAAAAAAAAAAAAAGTTGGCAAAATTAGCCACGAGGAATGGAAGTTTCTAGAAAGGAAGATTCTAGAGAGAGAGGTCAGCAGACAGCCCATAGTATCCTTGGAAGTCAGTGATAGCTAGTTCTCTCAATCAAATTTTGTTTTGCTTTGTTTTTACTTCATCTATAAAAGTTGGCCATTTGGGATAATAAATTCCTATTTCACTAAAGTTAAAAATTGTTTTCCTCATTAAAAAGGGTAATGTAAAAGTAGAGCCCCAAATTGTATGACTTCATAGGATTCTAGGGAGGAGTAAATGATCTAATAAGGTAAAGTAAGCTGGCAATCAATGCCAGCTGTAATTCTTATAAACACTGGGTGTACAGTTGGGATACACATCTTCTGAATGTCTGCCCATCTCTGGGGAACCCCCAAAAGTGAAGTTGTAGCAGCGTCCTATGGAAGACCCCCACCCCCACCCCGCCCCTTAAAACCTCCATCCTAAATCAGGATTAGAGGAAATGTGTTTCAGACCCAAGCTTATTTCCTGAGAAAAAGTTCAATTTTTAAATTGACTTTCCCAGGAAGTGGTTCATTTAATAAAATTCAAAAATTATTTCACCTGGCTCCTGGGATAGACCTGCCTAGTTCCTACACACCATCTATGTCCTGGGAAGGATGGAAAGCGGGGCCTGGCGGGGGAGCACACAACAGTATATACCATGTCCACAGCCTGCCCAGGCATTTTCTGGATGTGGCAGGTAGTGCAGACAGAAGCCGCTGAGCCCTGGAGAGGCAGCAAGACAACTATTATACATCCACTGGTTTTCCAAGAAGGAACATGTAGATACAGACTATAGATGGGGCTGTGGTTTGTATAACTGACAAGACATCCTGCTTCATTAGACCATCAGGCCAGAACTGTGCACCAAGGGAGGGACTGCATTTACCCGCCTGATGCGGGGGTGGGGTGGGGGGTGCCTCCCCAGGTTATCCCGCCTCACAGGCTCTGTATTCTCATCCTGCAACTGGAAAGGAAACTGACTTGTGAGGAGCCAGTGAAGAGTGCTGTGAGATGTCCCGGGGGCGTGTGACCCTGAGCGTGTCCCCCTGAGTGGGGAGGGGACCCAGTTCTGGTCCCCTTGGAAGCCGTGGATCCAGGGAGGGGATTGCCTGCCCTCTGCCAAGCCATGTCAATCGACAGTCAAATTGTTCCTCAAGCACCACTTTTCTTTTAATCAGGCTGTTCTTCACTGGGGTTGTTTTAATTAAGGGTACGCTGTCAACACAAAACACATGTTCTGAAGGCTTGCTTTGCTTACTAATGATGCCGGGATTATTAAGTCTGGAAGGAATTTCCAGCTCTCCCTGGCTTGGTCTTTCCTCCAGGCTCCCCCCCTGCACACCGCCACCCCCCTACCCCATTCCTCTCCAATCTCTGCCTTCACCCACTTATCCTCCTTCCTGGGCATTGTTACCCTCCTAGAAAGTCATCCATTCAGAGCAACATGCAGAGTACAGTGTCCTAAAGTGCTGTTCCCATAGTCTCACTCCTATGGACTATTTTTTCTTCTTCAGATTTGGGATTCAAACTACATTCTCTGAAAAAAATGACACACTAACATTCACACACACACACACATACCAGAGGTGGTGCGTTCATGTGTATACATATATGTGCACACACATAGACACCCACACCCATGCTATATGTACATAATTGTACACTTATGTATGCATATGTATGTGTGTGTGCACAGACATCTGTACCTGTGAGGCCCTTGAAGTTTCTGTGAAACAATGGACTGCAGATAATAGTGGTGGTTCCCATAGGCCAGGACATGCAGCTTAGGGGTGTAGTGGGCGAGATCATTTCGGTTTGTGTAATTATACTCTGATGTCTGCACAATGACAGCGTCACTTGGAAGTCAGAACATGAACCTCCCATTAGTGACGCATGACTATATATGTATAGAGACAGAGATGACCACAATCACTTATACATGCACATGTATACACAGAGGCATAAGCCTTATCACATACATATGCATATACCCACACACATATACATACAAGCATATATAGTATGTACAGACATACACATGCATATACATATATTATACACACACATCTCTGCACATCTCATCTTGTGCAGAGGCCCACAGGGCCATAGCGCCCCTAGGGCCAAATGCTGAGGAAGCCCTAGGCCTACAGGCCACTTGAAAGCCTGGAAACAAATCAATGCCCCGCCCAGCCTTGAGATGACTACCTAGGAGACCCCTGAGTTAGAAGCCCCAACTAAGCTACACCCAGAGCCCTTGCACGTTGATACCATGAGATAATAAACATGTGTTATTTAAATGACGGTAATCTTGTGTGCAGCAAGACATAATTAATGATCCTTAACAATTTAGTCTGGCCCCAAACATACAACACCTGAAAATAACACCCCTGGCGAATGGGAGAAGACAGAGGTCTAGAATTTATTTATTTTTGATTGCATTTATTATTCATGCATATAGAACTGGGGTGCTGGCCAGAGGTGCAGGAGTTGTGGGGAAATTCACCAGAGACAAAGTGGGAGACAGGACAGGCAGATTGGCAAAGTACACTGCTGAGGGGAGCAGTGAGTGAGACAGGAGAGGTCTGCCATGCCATGTGGGACACCTGCAGGGAGGGGGACTGAACTCGTTCTGAGGTGGCCACAGTCAGCCTCACAGTGCTGAGCTCTAACCCGCTGTGCCACCAGGGAGGTCCTCATCTAGAATTTAAAGATTACCATGGTTCTTGTCTCAGAAACTGTGGTGAGCATGAGGTGAAATAATGCTTGCCCAATGTTAGCTCAGGCTCAGTCTACAGCATTAGCTGTTACCACCACTGGCTCCCAGATCTGTTCTTGTTTTTTTTTTTTTTTCCTTTTTCCTTACTACTTTGCAGATAAAGCCACAGAAAACCAGGCAAGCCAGGGACTTGGAGGGTTGTAAAACTAAGACAAAGGATAAGCCACAGCCTCATTGACACAGCAAAACCCACACCCCCCAGCACCAGGACAGACTAGCCTTGGGAGAAAGAGGCATGAGTGCAGCTCCAGAAAACCCCACCCATTTCTCTGAGATCATGTCCTCCTCCTGAGCACGCCCCTGTGTAAGTGTCCACTTCTTGCTAGTTCAGGAAAAGGCCTGCCCCAGCTCACCAATTCTCCAATTCCTGGCCAAGGAATTAAGCCCTCTGTTGTTGAACCGTTACTGGAGTCTGCTCCCAGACCCCTCCAGGTACTGGAGGGTAACAGATCTCCCCTGGTGGGCAGTAGCCCTTCACACCCACAGCCACCTCACTGGGGTTCACAGCCTTGCACCAGAAGCCCTGACCTCTGTGCTGCCCTTAACTGTTTTCAGACCCTCTAGCCCTCTGCTTCCCTTCTCTCCATGACATCTGTGCATCATCTCTGTATCTGCAGTACCCAGGTCCAAATCAGAGCGTCAGCATTTAGAATTTCCACTTTTCTGTTCTAGGTAAATATTGTACGAGGTAGGAATCAACTTCCCCGTGGGGAAGGCAGTACAGGAAAAAGATTTTTTTCTTTTATTTTGTTATTTTCAAAGGCATGATGAACCATCTCACACATCATGAAGGTGCTTTCACCCCATCTCGGCTCAGAAGTGTTTCTCAGAGTGCTGGAGGCTGATTGGTCCAAGATCAAGGGGCTGGACTTCTTGGTGTCTGCTGAGGAATTTCACCCCTTCTGGCTGTGATCTTGCAGGTGGAAGGTGAGTGAGCACGCAGTGTGGGCTTCTTAGAAGGACACTAACCTTATTCACGAGGCCACCACCCTCATGACCTGATCACTTCCAAATATCATCATACTGGGATTAGATTCCACCACTTAAATGTCAGGGGCTGTAGCACAAGCAGTCAGGCACAAGAGACCCCAAATAAAACTCGTTACTAAGGGACACAGGCATAGATAAGAGTCATGTAGAGGAAATGGGGCTTTGACTGTTAATTCCTTGGTCCTGAAATGCCGGGGGTGTGAAAATCCTTTTCATTTTGCTTGTAAAGAGCCCCTTTTGTGAAAGGGGATCTCAGAGGTTGTTTAGTGCTGATTGGTACTTGCATTTCTCCTGTACAGATGAGGAAACTGAGGCAATGAAAAAGTTAAGCACCTCAGCTACAAAGTATGACAGACTCAAACCCAGATCTGTCTGTCACCAAAGACCCAGCTCCTAGCACTGTGACTTCATAGGGTGCTCTGTGATTCTGGGCAAACCAGTCTGCAAGCTGGGGAGGAATCATCTAGAATTGCCAGCTTCCCTCCTCCAACGCGGTGGGTGTGTGTTTCTTGAGACTTTACCCTCTCTTAAAATTTTATTTGTTTAATTTTTCTTTATCTTTTTCTGACTATAAAAGTAAGGAATACTCACAGTAAATGCAGGCATTTGGGAAAAACAAAACAAAACAAAGCCCAAAACACCAACTGTTTACATGTGTCCAGGAAAAAAATTGTTTTCTTGATTCATTTCCACCTGCAATGTTTACTCTGATGGAGTCTGTAACCGATCAATATTGACTGAATACATAGACAAGTCTTTGACAGGAGGCTAGACTATCAGAGGGCTTTCACTTTCATTTTATACATTTTGGTTTTGAATTTTAAAATAATCAGCCATGTATTTTTTGAACACCCATAGCTGCTTTATTTTAGGTGTGAAAATTCAGAAGACATGGAATAAACAATTAGAAAATCAGTAGCAAATAAATTTGGAGTGTGTGTCCATTTCCCAGGGCTGCTGTAGTGTGGCAGGGTCACCTGCCCTCTGAAACCTGGAGGGGTCCTTTCTTGCCTTTTCCAGCTTCTGATGGCTTACCACTTAGCCTGGGCCTTTCTGTATACTCCGGTCTCTGGTATCTCCCTTCATGGTTTCCTGGTGATGTGGCTTCAGTGTCTGTCTTTACCTGACCACTTTCTTCTAAGGCAGTAATCACATCAGGCTGGGGGTCCATACTGCTCCAGTGTACATGAAATGATATTATAAAGAAATTAAAATGAAATTATAAAGAAATTAAATTAACTAATTATAGCTGCAATGACCTGATTTCCAGATAAAGTCAGTCTGAATTCCCTGGGGTTAGGATCTCACATATCTGTTTTGGGGATGAGGTAGGGAGAAAAGAGATACAATACAACCCCTAACTATGTATGTAGATTTCCTACTGTTCTATTTTTTATTTTTACGATTATTTACTTATTTATGCTACAAAAACTGGGGCATAGGCCAGAGGTGAGGTGGGGGGATGGTGGTAAAAGGATTCACCAGAGACAGAGTAGGGAGCAGAACAGGTGGATCTACTGAAACACACTGCTGAGGGGAGCAGCAGGTGAGACAGGAGTGGTCTGCTGGGCCATTTGGGTCAGCTCCCTGCCTGGGGATCAAACTTGTGTAGCAGTGGCTGGTGATAACTTGACAGCACTGAGACTTTAACCCCTGCACCACCAAGAAGGCCCAATTTCCTACTGGTTTTGGCTCTGCAGAACTCAGAGTTTAACCAGGTTACTTTAGGTTCTAGTTCTGTCCATGTGCACAAAGCATGAGGGATAACACAACGAGTAGTCTGCCTTGTTACTGTATCGTAGATGCCCCTCCCAGTAAGCTGTAGACATGGTGCATGGGGCTTTTTTCCACAGAGGTTTTGTTAAGGGGAAGGATGTCCTAAAGGAACTCTGCAGAATCTTATGGACTCCACCCCCTACCCAGCTTTCTAGACCCTACACCCTTCTCCAGTGATTGGAAACTACAACTCCCAGCAGTACCAGGGAGAGAACTGAGAGGACCCAAGGGCGGAGCTAGCAGGAATTCTGGGACATTTGGGGGATAAATAGGGCGTGATTGTTTCTCTCGCTCTCTCTCTCCCTGAGGAAGCAGCTCTCCTGACCACACTACTGGGTGTGTTTGGTCAGCCTAGCCCTAAGGTATTCCAGTTACTTTGTATCCGGCTCTCTTTCCCTGGGTTGTATCCTATTCCTTCCCCTTTTGTAAATAAGCCCATTATTGACCCTTTTGTGTGTGCCTGCATTACAACTGAACTGTGAGCACGTGGGTGAGGCCCCACAGACAGGCAGCCAGTCTACTTTGGGTTTCCCTGTAACAGTTTCATTGCCCAAGAAATACAAAGTGAATTGGCTTTCAGGGATATATACAGAGACCTCTGGAGGAGGTGCCTGTGCAGAGGACCTGGAGTGGCATAGCTGCGTGAGTAGAGGGAAGGAGAGGGCTGGATGCTGACTGTGCTAGAATCCGGGGAAGGTGGAAGTGGTTGGGCTGGGTCAGGAACATTGTAGGAAAAAGTTAAATGGTAACCGTTCATATTGTTCTTATAGTGTTTTTATTGTTGTCAGTATTGCTATATTTATTTTTGCATGGAAGACAAGCTTGTTTTTTTTTTTTTTACTTTTGCGGTTTTATTTATTTTTTATTTTTTAAGTTTATTTTTACATCATTTTGTGCCTTTTTCCATCTCAGTTGTAATCCCCATGGACTTCCCACCACCATTTCACCATGTGCCATCACCATAGTCCAGTGCATTTCCCACCCACCCCCATTTTTGATCCCATTCCCCACTCCACCCCGATAAAATGTCTCTGGTATATGACTGTTCATTGATGTTGTTGTTGTTTCCCCCCGGTCCTTTATGCTCCTGCTATGAGTGAAACCATCAGTATTTTAACTTTTTTCTGTCTTATTTCACTAAGCATTATCTCTGCCAGCTCCATCCACGTTGCTGCAAAAGGCATGAGTTTATCTTTTCGATTGCTGAGTAATATTCCATTGTGTATATATACCACATTTTTTTAATCCAGTCATCTCTTTTGAACATTTGGCTTGATTTCATGTCTTTCCTATTGTAAATAAAGCAGCACTAAACATGGGGGTGCAGGTGGAAAACAAGTTTTAATCAATGAAAGAATTTTAGTCTAACACCTTTTTAGTAGGTGTGGCTGAACTCTTGCCTCTATAATAATGAATTAGATGGAGACTTTTTTTTTACATAATTGGAAAAATCAGGCATCAAGGAAGGGGAGTCAGTGAAGTTAAATCACATCAGGTGGGAGTATTTGGTTAATGCTAAATACCATCTACTTCTAGAAAGTTCTCAGGAAGCTCTTAGGCCTGCATGAATCTTGAAAAGCAGACTACTTCATGAAATTTTCTGGAAACAAAATATCCAAGAGTGAACAGTGGTCACAGGAAAACTTGGCAGCACCACTTTCTGAAAGAAGGTAAGGACATGGATAAGACCTGAGCAAAGGTCCTTTATTTGATGTTGCTGTATCTGATATGTTCCAATTTCATTTGACAAAAGGGAATAGTTTCTAACAAAGCAGAAGTTACACGACCAGGAAACATCAAAAACCCCTTGGGGGGTGCCCCAAAGGACTCAGAAAAGGTTACAAGCCTGTTGTGTTCTTCCTATAAATACACTCATTTAATTGCTTCTGCAATTAATTAGGTGTGTTCCTGGAAAATTGTGGTCGACAAACACCTTCAGTGGACTGGACCTTGCTAAGTGCTCAGAGGCAGCTGTCCTGCAGTGAATGTGGCTCTCTGTCTTAATTTCAATGTCATTATGAGTTTTTTTTTTTTTAAGGCATAGGGGATGAAGCTATCAAATGATGTAAAAAGGGAAAAAAAAAAAAAAGAGGTTTGAGCTCTCTTATTGGTTGTTGCTGCCCAGGCAATTGCTAATTGGCTGTTACTGCTCAGTGTCACAGCTGATTCCACAGCCTTCCTCACTTGCATTCAAAGGCTAAGTTCCCAAAATGGCAGTCAATTCCATTTACCAAGTGGTGAAAAGGCCCAGCATGGTGGGTAAGTGGAATCCATACATAATTGCTATTTTATTGAAAGATTTAAGAGGACACAGATCTCAGTTTCTTCCCGCTTCTACTCTCTTTGCTCCTACAAAAAAAAAGGGTTTTAAAACATTTACTTAATTAATATGGTACGTAAGAGTTTGAGCTTTCATTACTTGTGCTTCAGAGACACCCCCCCTTCCTCTTTAAACATTAAGGAACCAGAGAGATAACTCTTTATCTTAATCACCTTCCCTCTTCCAGGCTTCTGCTTACCACCACTTGAGAATCTGTTTCTTTGCAGGATTTCAGTTCAATTGCTCTAGGACTTGGGCCTAAGGACACAGCTGTCTTTCCTTCTCTGTTCCCCACCCAGGCCTCTGGCATTGACCTCTGCTTCCTAGTTTTACAGGAGTCTGAGTCTTGTCAAATGGTTTGTGTTTTTGTTATAAGGCAAGGAGAGGGGCACCCCAGAACCCTCAAACCTGCCTGTTCTAAATAGGTTCTGCCTTCCACTGTAATCAAGACAAAACGTGTAAGACCTTATGGAAAGGAACTTTAATACAATTAGTGTGCAATACAGAAAAACAGACTATAGTTCCCAAATCAAGCATACAAAGTTAACCATCCCCTCATGGGTAAAAGTCCAGCCAAGCAGGATTGGCCCAAAGCAAGACCCAAAAGCCTGACACATGTCTACAGCACCTCTGGCATGGAACCATAAAAAAGGGTCAAAAGGAGGCAGACAAAGCCTGGGAGGAAATGGGAAAAATCAAAATCATTAACCATTAACCTCCCCATGGGTCTCTCGCTCACATCTGTTTCAACCAGTCCAAGGCCAAGAAGCGAATACAGATTCCTCACCTGTCTCTCTGCTCCATGTGCCTCCTCTAGGTCTCCTCTGGCTCGCCAACCTCCTTCCTTCCCAGTCTCCTCTGCCTTTTCTTCTCTTCCCTGCTCAGATACACCCTCCTTTGGGTAGGGCAGGAACCTGGAACCTCCCCTTTTCCTGGGGACCACCTGTTACATTTTTCAAATGAACGTACCTATTTCCAAAGTACATCTTTAGGATGACTACCAAAGACCACTCATCTCAAACATCATTGTTCTTGTTTTATCATTTATCACTTACGTCACAACTGTGAACCTTCACTGAGCACTTATGTGCCAGGCACTCCCTAACACTTAAACTCTACAAAGGTTACATAACCTATCTAAGTTCACGTTCCTTTCCTAGTGTAAAAAACATGTAAAAACTGATACTGGTAGCTGTGCCATTGTGTTGTATAATGTTGCTTGTAATTATGTCAGTGTGTAATTATGGCAATGGAAAGAGTCTGCCCAATAATTACCATAGATCGGTGATAAAAACTAAAAGTAGGGAATGGATCAGTGGACTGAGGCAAAGGACGGTTGCAGGTGTGCTCCTCCCTGAGAGAGCTGCTGTGGAGATAAGACTGCTCCAGGGATAATGGCAAAGTGGTATCAATTTTGAGGAGGGGGTAACTGGGAGAGGAAATAGAAGTGACTGGAGGAGAGAAAGAAAGAATGAGTGAAAGAAGGGAGAAGGTTGTTTGTTTGGGTTCCAGGATTCAAGGTTTGAGTTCCAGGTTTGGAGTTGTTTCAGCATTTTGGGAGCCAGTGGATTCTGAGCCCCAGGGACCAGGCTGATATTGGAGAAGGCCACTGTGGGCTCCTGAAGGTGGAGACCAGAGGAAGTGCCTGCAAGTAGCTGAGCTACTGAAAAGGTTCCTGGTTTTGCTGCAGATACAGCCTGGCTTAGCTGTGAGTGTGAGGCCTTTTGTTGGGTCATTTGGTGGCTGTGGCTGCTGTCTTGACTGTCGCTTGCCAGGTGCTGTGCTGGAGCGTGCTGTGGCTCCAGGAGCGTCTCCTGTCGTGCCTTCTGTTGTCTTCGTGAGTTGGAATCTGGCCTGGAGTCTGGCTGCCGTGTGCCCCAGGCCGGCGGAGGCAGGCAGACGGCCTCTTAGACACGTGGCCTGTTTGGGAGAGGAGCAGCATGTTGTGGGTGGCAGGAAGACTCCGTCAAATGGTCTTTGTGCAGGACAGTACTGCACATGACTTTGGGTAAAGTAAACGGCCATTATTGGCCTCAAACTCTTGTTTTGCCCATTTATTAAATAACAACCCGTTGTTGTTTCCTGCGCCTAAGCAGTCTTGCAATTGTGCGCATGGGTAAGAACCAGACAGAATTAAGTAGAGTATTTGGGTTGTGGGGCCTTGGCCAGTTCAGGGTCCCGTGCCACCTGGTATCAAAACCACACTTTCTGACTCTGGGGCCCTTACCATCAGTTTATTTCTCGCACATTTACCCAGTCCCACTCCTCTACTCAGAGATCCTTACATGGCCCCATCTCCTCCAGGAAGAGGGGCAGCTGACCTGAGTGGCAGTTAATGCCTGTCCCCAGCAGATGCTCAGCCTAACCATGATAAGATTCTCATTCATGCCCTTCCTTGGCTTCTATGTTCCAGCCGCACCCAAAAGCCCAGCGCTGATTTTGAACCACACAAAAAATATTCACAATATCCTTTCTTCCAATAATACTTCTAATCGTACCTCCTCAGATTTGATCCTCACTTAGCTTTGATAAGAGCCAAGTTTCTTAAACAGGCCATGTTGTGAAAATTCAATGGAAAGTATCTAGTTGTTTTACTTGTTAAGATTTTATTTTTTAAAGAGAAATTTTAAGTTTACAACAACATTGAGGGAGGTCCAGAGCTTGCCCTTAGAGCTTTTCCCCCATAGATATAAAACTCCCCCAGCTGTCCATATCACTTAAGAGAATGGTATACATATTTTATCAAGTGCAAACTGATAATCACACATGATAATCATCCTAAATTCATAGATTACCTTTAATAATAGTATTTTCATTGCCCTAAAAATCCTATCCCCAGCCCCTGGCAAGCATTCATCTTTTACTTTTTCTCCGTAGTTTGTCTATTCCAGAATGGTAGACATTTGGAGTGACACAATAAGGAGTCTTTTCAGATTAGCTTCTCCCACTTAGTACTATGCAATTAAAGTCCATCCCTGTATCTTCATGGTGTGTAACTTGTCTCTTTATAGCACTGAATAATTTTTTACACTTTGGAGGTACCACAGTTTATCCATTCATCTACTCAAGGACATCTTGATTTACAAATCACATATCAAATAAAGGGGAAATTTCCTAAATAAAGAACTCATAAAACTTAAGAGCAAAAGATACAAACAACCTGATTTTAAAATGGGCATATGTTTTAAACAGGTACTTCACCGAAGAAGATAGACCGATTATCAATAAGCACATGAGACAACTTTCCCCATCTGTTCTTATCAGGGAAAGACAAATTAAAACAGCAATGAGATCTGATCTCACACCTGTGAGATGGCTAGTATCCAAAAGACAAGAAGCAGCAAGTGGTAATGAGGGTGTGGACACAAGAGAACCCTCATACATGGTTGGTGGAAATGGAGATTGGTGTCTCCACTGTGGAAAAAAATCTGAAGGTTTTCTTTTAAAAAATAAGAATAGAGCTTCCAAATGGTTTAGAAATCCCACTTCTGGGTACCTAGCTGAATATAAAAACTATATCAAAGAGATATACAACCCCCATCTTTATTGCAGTATTTATAGTAACCAAGAGTTGGGAATACCATGTTGACTGATAGCAAGTGGGTAAAGAAGAGTTAGTATATGTACCCAAGGAATGCCACTAAGCAATAAAAGATGAAAAAAAATTCCACTTGCAGCAAGTGGAACTGGATGGATGGAAGTGGAGGGCATTATACTTTGTGAAATAAGTTAGTGAGAGGAAGGCAAACATCAAGTTATTTCATTTACAGGTGGTACACAGGGAAGCAAAATGAAAGATTGTACTAAATAAAATAAAATACTTCCAGACTATAAGAACAAATAATGGTTACCAAAAAGGGAAGGTTAAGGGGGAGTGGGAAAATCAGGTAAAATAGTTCAACTGTATGATGATGGATGGAAACTAGAATCTTCCTCAGAATAAAAATGTCAGGTTCATGTAGGAACATTGATTATGAATTAGGAAAACTGATTTCATTAAGTCTAGACCCTTGAATAGACGCCTGCTTCATATTCTATATGGTGAACATAGGGGTATTTATAGATGACGAGATAAAAGACTGTACTCCTGAAGCCCACAATGCTACAAACCATTATTTCTTCAGTAAATAAGAGGCCTTCATAATAATACTAAGAAATCACTTAACCTTTCTGTTTTGGTGTTGCATTGACGGGGTGAAAGCAATAGGGTGGGTTGTGATTATTTCTTTTTGTAACTCCACCAGGATTTTTTTAAAGATTTATTTATGCATACAGAACTGGGGTACAGGCCAGAGGTGCAGTGGTGGTGAGAGGATTCACCAGAGACAGAGTCGGGAGCAGAACAGGCCAACTGACAAAGTGCACTGCTGAGGGGAGCAGAGGGCAGGTAGAGAGAGGTCTGCTGTGCCATGTGGGTCACCTCTGTGGTGGGGATCGAACTCCTGCTGAAGAGGCTTTAGCTTCTTAGTGCTGTGCTTTAACCCATTGCACCACCAGGGAGGGCCTGATTGTTATTTCTATGTGTCAGCTTAGCTGAGCCAGGGAGTGCCCAGGTATCTGGTCAGTCAATATTTTGATGTTTCTGTAAGGGTGTCTAGATGAGATTAACATTGAGCTTGTGGACTGGGTAATGCAGATTACCCTCCAGATGGGTGGGTGAGCCTCTTTCAGTCAGTTGCAGACCTGAAAAAAAACTCAAAGCAGGACTCTTGAGCAAGAGAGAATTCTCCAGCAAATGCCTCTGGCTACATCTGCAACACTGGCAGTTCCTGATTCTATAGGTGATAGTTTTGACCTTGAAATGGAACATCGAGTTTCCTGGTTTTCCAACTTGTGCTCACCCTGCAGATTTTGAAATTGCCAGCCTCCATAATCCTGTGAGTCAGTTCCTTAACATAAATCTCTCTCTCTCTGGATATGTATGCCCGATTGGTGCTGTTTCTCTGGAAAATCTGACAAATATAGTGACCAAAGCCACTGATACAAATCAAGGCAGTAGCACCACGTTGTACTAATGGTTTTTGAATACTTCACCGGAGCATACTCAGAATAAAAATGCACGGTTCATGTAGGAACACCCATTATGAATCAGAAAAAAGATATTGACTCTGAATATATACTTATTTAATATTCTGTATGACATAGGAAGTATGAATTAGGTGCATATAAAGAATGATGATTTCTTCAAGGAATCTTGAAGAAAGATTTCAACAGCATCTTGGGGATGCTGTTGAAAACTGAGCTAGGGATGCTTTTTCATGGAATACCATTTTATTTAATAGACTAACAGGCAAACAAACTATGGCTATTTCAACTTAGGGTTTGGCAGATATTATATAAAAAATGAGTGACATGAGCTTGTCATTTCAAGGACTACAATAGACAGTATTTTTTTGCCAATGAAAATTCAAGCTTGAAAAAAAAAGTTGAAATTTTGAAAACCTGTGTCTGTCCTTGTGAGTTTGACATCTTTCTAGTATTTAAACTTGTCTAATAAGTCAGGGTTATATTAGAGAATGTGGTATTTTGATAATGTATAGTGAACTGTGTCAACAGTTCAGCATTCATTCAGATCTGAACGATTGAGTGAACCAATATAAAAATCACGTTTTGGTAAAAGGTCACTTTAGGATACCAGATAAGGCAATGAATGTTAAAGCAACAGATGGTGAAAAGTTCAGCGATGCAGTTTTTTTTTTAACATTTATTTATTTATGCATACAGAACTGGGATATAGGCCAGAGGTACAAGGGTGGTGAGAAGATTCACCAGAGACAGAGTGGGGAAAAAAATAGGCAGATCAAGGAAGTGCACTGCTGAGGGGAGCAGTAGGCAAGACAGGAGAGTTCTGCCACCGTGTGGGTCACCTCTGGGGCCGGGGATCGAACTTGCACTGAAGGTGCTGAAGCCAGTTTGCAGTGCTGTGTCCTAATCCGCTGGTCACCAGGGAGGGGCCTCAGCAATGCAATTTTGATTCCACATCACAACTTATTTTAAAAAACATTATTTGCACACTTTTGATGGCACACCAAGGAAGAATATTCTCAATTGTTTGGGAAGGCTATTAATACACTCCTATTTTTCCAACTACAGATCTGTGTGAGGCCAGATTTTCTTCACATTCTTCAGCCAAATAACCTATCACCACATCTTGAATGCAGAAGCAGGCAGGAGAATCCAACTTTATTATTAAACCAGGTTTTCAATGAGGCTTATAAAATTGTAAAGCAGTGCT
>NW_004567109.1:60931907-60933184 GCF_000260355.1 Condylura cristata
GCCACCAGGGAGGGCCCTTGCTGACACTTTAATGCCCTATTCTCAGGACACAGAATGAACAAATTGGGTATTCCATGAGGCTTTGTTTAAAGAATGGATAGATTTTTATATCTTTCTGTTCTGGAAAAATGTCTGTCATCACTTCCTATGGTAGGTAGAGTTATGTTTCCCACCCCGTCTCAAGATGTCTTGTGAAATCATGTCCAGAACCTGTGAATATATTATATTACATGGCAAAGGGATTTTGACAGTGTACTTGAGGCTATGGTCACTGAGAAGGCAGATTAGCCTGGATCATCCAGGTGGGTTCAATATAATCTCACAACACCTTAACAGCAGGGCTACTTTTTCAAGTAGGGTTGACAGTGAGGATTGATGGTCAAAGAGATGTGGTGCTGCTGTTTTGAAATGGAGGAAAGGGCATCAGCCAAGGGGTGCAAGCGGCCTCTGAAAGATAGGAAGTCAAGGCAATAAGTTCTTCCCTAGCGTCTCTAAAAGGGATGACACTGCTGACACCTGGTTTTAGCCCTGAAAGGCCCATGACTTAGGTCTAATGTCTAAAACTATAAAGTTTAGACCTTGTCCTGTTTTTTTGTTTGTTTGTTTGTTTGTTTTTAGTTATTTATTTATACATATAACAGCTGGGGTATAAGTCAGAGGGGGTGGAGGGGGTAAGAGGACTCACCAGAATGGGGAGCAGAACAGACAGATAATAGGTCTAGTGAAAGACACTGCTGAGGGGAGCAGCGGGTGAGACAGGAGGTGTGCCATGCGGTTCACCTCCCTGGCCGGGGATCAAACTCGTGTTGCAGTGTTTGCAACAACTTCACAGTGCTGCATCTTAACCCCTTGTTCCAGTAGGGAGGCCCCCCTTGTACTGCTTTAAAACACTGAGTTTGTGATCATTTGGTATTACAGCAATGGGAAAAATCATACATGTCCTTGTTTCTATTTTGTTTTTAGTTCTCAGCACGTTTGATTGGATTTAAATGAGAATTTACCTGACTTTCCTGGTGATGACTACTTTAAGTTTTCAGTTAGGATAAAATTTCTAGAGGGAATGCTAATTAAATTCCAGGAAAGTTCTATTTTTCCCACTGAATTTTGTGGCCTGGGACACATATATTCACAGCAGATGGTTCTGGAATTCTTAGTGTGCCCATTGAAACTTGGCTTAGTTCATCCAAGTTGCTATGAAAAAAATCTGATGAAGTTGCAGAGGCTGCAGCACATTTGGGAGCCATGATGCCCACCTGATACCTTGATCCCTCCAGAGG
>NW_004567109.1:60935079-60936400 GCF_000260355.1 Condylura cristata
TCTGGATGGTTTCACTCATAGCAGGAGTATAAGGGGTCAGAGAAAAATATATAGTAATTGTAATAGAATAAAAAAGAACATCAACAAACCCATGACCCTTCAACCATGAAGCTAGCACTCACTGCCCTGCCACGGGGACAGCCCAGCTTACAGAGAAAGTCTGGACTCTTCCTTTCTCACCTTGCTCTGTCTGAGCATCATCAACGGTCATATCCTGGGTTTTAAAGTTACTGCCACAGCTTCTGACAGCTCAGGCTCTATGGGGGGTCCCATTGATTATTCCATTGACCAACTACAGAACATAATCATCCTGTTGGGAAGCTCTTCCAACTCTACACAAATTTCAGCAGATAACATACATATAAGTTCTTCCCTCTCCATTAGCATATGCTTAAGTTACCCATACACTTCCCTGACTAATGTAACGAGGCTTACGGTTTTTTCAATATACTTTTCCTCCTTTTATTTTCTTGATTTTAAATCCCAATCAAGTAGTTGATGAAGCTAGCTTGTGTCACCACTGACTCCTAGACAGAAATATCAAGTGATGATGAGCTTTTCAGATTCAATTAAGATTATATGGTTCTTTACAAAGAAAGAAAATGAAAAGATGCAGTTCTCAATATAATACTCAGTGCTCATAAGAATCAAGTCTTCAAAAATATCTTGAAACAATAGAAAACTTATGCCTTCAAATTAAGAAAAAAACAATTCAAACATTATGTGATGATGATGAAACAATGGAAAACAAATTGTTCAAATTGACCCATGGCATTCCCATAATACGAGGATTTTGTCTGCAATCAAATAACAAGTATTTTATTACTTGTTAATATAGGGGATAAAATGAAGGGTAAAATGAAGGATAAAAACAGAATGGATAAAAATAGAAGGGTAGAAGGGACAAAATGTGGACGTGTGTACACACTCACACAACCTGCAACTTAAATGTTCTCAAATGTGAAGAGCATGCACTTAGATACTTTTCCCTCCCACACCCCACCTCTTTGGTACTTTTCTCCACTCCACATCAGAAACCTCACTTCAGTTATCAATATTTGCTCGTTTAAAATTATTTTGCTGCATCTGTTCACTCTTTGATTCTTATTTTGCTCATATATGTGAAATCATGGCTTTCCCACACACCATTCCTTCAGGGGCTTTCCATTTTGTTGTAAATGGCAACATTTCATCTTTATAGCCGAATAGTATTTATTGGGTGTATACCACATTTTCTTGATACAATTGTCTATCAGTAAACACTTAATTTCCAAATTCTAGCTATTGTAAATAATGCTACAATAAACATGTGGAGCATAGA
>NW_004567109.1:60936945-60939769 GCF_000260355.1 Condylura cristata
TTGTGTCATATATGGGTTAGCTCTCTGTCTGGGGCTGGGGCTCTGGTGGTAACAGTGATAGTGCTGTAACTTAACCCCTATGCCACCAGGGAGGTCCTAATTTTTTTTTTTAAGTAGGTCCAGACTGCTTTTCAAAATAGCTGCATTACTTTCCACAACCACCAACAATGTGTTAGAGTTCTTCTTTCTCCACATTCTCTCCAACTCTTGTTATTGGAGATCTTTTCAAGTAGGCCAATTTCACAAATGTGAGATGATAGTGTATTTTGGTTCTCACCTATGTCTCCTGTATGTGTGTGTATATATATATGTAGTTAAATTGTGTTATTAAGATTTGTTGCCCTTTTTAAAATTAAGTTACAATTTTTTTTAAAGATTTATTTGTGCATACAGAACTGGGGTACAGGCCAGAGGCTCAGGGGCGGCAAGAGGCTTCACCAGAGACAGAGTGGGGAGCAGAACAGGCAGATCGACAAAGTACACTGCTGAGGGGAGCAGTGGGCAGGCCAGGAGAGGTCTGCCGCGCCATGCGGTCACCTCTGGGGTGGGAATTGAACTCATATGGTAGTGGCTTTAGCCTCTCAGTGCAGTGCTTTAACCCTCTGCGCCACCAGGGAGGGCCGTTGTTGTTTTTAAATTGAATGACTTGTATATGTTGGCTATTAACCCCGGTCTATCATGTGATATGTAAATATCTCCTCCCATTCAATAATATATCTTTTAATCTACTGATATTTATTTTCTCTTTGCAAACCTTTCTTTAATTTGAGGTAGTTACAATTTTTAAAATTTTCTTTTATTTTCCTGCTACAAGTGTAGAGTTTCCAAAAACACCTCTATCATTGCTGTCATGAAATATATCACCAATGTTTTCTTCTCTGTATTTTATTGTCTTATATCCAATTCTTTAGTCCATTTTGAATTTACTTTTTTACATGGAATTAGAGAATGATCCAACCTCATTCTTGGACATGTGGTAGTCCAATTTCCCCAACACCACTTGTGAAAATGACCCTTCTCCATTCTATGGTCATGACTTCTTTGTCATAAACTTTGATATATGTCTGGATATATATCTGTGATTTCAATTTTGTTCCATTTATCCCTGGATCTTTATTCCAATACCATATTGTTTTAATTACTGTTGCTTTACAATATAGTTAAAGATCAACTACTATGATGCCCCTATTTTTCTTCATTTTTCTTGGGATTGCTTTAGTTATTTGGGATCTTTTATAGTTTCACTAAAATTTTAGCATTTTATCTTCTATTTCCTTGAAGAATATCATTGGAATTTTAGTGAGATTTAGATTGAGTCCATATATCACTTTTGGTAAAGTAGTAAAAAAATGACTATATTAAACTTCTTTTACTATATTATCCCCATCTATAAACATGAATGATCTTTCCATCTTTTTATATCTTGTTCTATATCTTCTAAATTTCTCATAGTTATTACTGTATGTACCCTTCACCTCTTTTATTCTTTATTTCTATATGCCTTGCATATAGCAGGTTATCAGGATTTTTTTTCTTTTAAAGATTTATTTATTCATACAGAACTGGGGTACAGGCCAGAGATGCGGAGGGTGAGAGGATTCACCAGGGATAGAGTGGGGAGCAGAACAGGCAGATCAGAAGTACACTGCTGAGGGGAGCAGCGGGCGGGTCAGGAGAGGTCTGCCTCGCCGTGTGGATCTCCTTCAGGGCAGGCAGGGATCGAACTCATGCGGAAGTGGCTTAAGCTTCTTTTGCAGTGCATTAACCCGCTGTGCCACCAGGGAGGGCCCATCAGGATTTTTTTAGTGGATGAATACATACTTTTTTAATACACTTTCAGACATCATCCATGTACCATATGTTTTTGGTTGATACATTAGTCCCTTTGTGCCCTCCTAAACTCTCCACTGTATGTTGAGGTATACACCCTGGGGATGATACTCCCCTGATCCTGTGCATCCTGGTCCCCAGTGTGATCCTGATGGTGGAATATACTTGTGTGAGGTATAAAGGTAACAAAGAAAGAGAAGGCATGATTCCCACTGGGGAGGTTTAAAGATGATGTGGGTGGGTGTGCAGATGATGGAGGACAGCTATGGGGCTGGCCAGTGACTTCATATCCTGAGACTTATGAATTTCCATGCTGCTGAGAATTTCCATACTCCTGAGATATTGGTAAGGTGGTTTGCCTGTGATTCCTACATGTGTAGTTATTTCAGGGGGAGGGAGGGAGAGGGGACTCACTGTTATGGATTGGATTGTGTTTCTCCCAAAAGATATGTTGAAGTCCTGGTCCCCGCCCTTCCCCTCGGCCCCCCCATACCTCAGAATGCAAACATACTTGGAAATACAGTCATTGCAGATGTAATTAATGTTGACAATATCACACCTGTGGAGGATATGCCTATAATCCAGTATGACTGGGAATCTTATAAGAGGAAGAAAAAAAGACATACATAAGCAGAGAATGCCCTGTGATGACCAAGGCAGAGATTAAAATGTAGCAGCTACCAGTCAAGAAATACAAAGGGTGTTCAGCCACCACCGTGAGCTAGGAGGCAAGGAACAATTCTTTACCACAGGTTTCAAAGAAAGAGATCATGGCCCTGTTGACACTTTGACTTCTAAGCTCTGGAATTCTGGAACTGTTTTTTAAAACCACCCAATCTGGGCCTCCCTGGTGGCCTATGAGTGCTACCACTGCAAAGGCCCACCACAAAGGCCTGAGTTCAATTCTGGCCAGGGAGCTGATCAGACCTCTCCTGTCTTGCCTGCTGTTCCCATCAGCAATGGATTTCAGTACATTTGCCTGTTCTGCTCCCCA
>NW_004567109.1:60940034-60947893 GCF_000260355.1 Condylura cristata
GGTCACCTCCAGGGCAGGTATCAAATTCACACCAAAGCAGCCACAGCCAGCTTCTCAGTGCTGTGCTTTAGCCTGCTGCACCAACAGGGAGGGCCCTACACCCTAGTTGTATGCAAAAATAAATACAATTTTTAAAATGAAATAATAAAACCACCCAGTCTATGGCTATTTGTTTTGGTAACCCTAGAAAATGAATATGCCAACCTGTTCTTTCCTTTGTCTTTTCAATGGTTAGATAAGTTTCAGTTCCCTGCATTGAATTTTTTCCTGCTTGAAAGACCTATTATGACTGCTGCCTTCCCAGATAGACCTGATTGTTCAAGTTGTTCTTATCTGACCTCTAGGTAAGACTTGACTTGGTGGGGACAGAGGAATAAATCATCACCTGTGTCTTATGCCATCATACACCTTGATTCATTTACAGTAACCTGCAAATTTATCCCACAGAGAAATGAATGTAGCCTGCTGGATAAGTAGGAAATGTACCTAGCAATGACCATTGGGCACACTTTTCATCTGAAAAGGACAGAACCAGGGTCTGATAAAACAGTTTCTTTACTGTCATCCAAGTTCCCCATCAGCACATTGCCAATAATCTCTTGCCTCCAGAGGAAAGCTGCCACCTTTCGAGCAGAGAGAATTCAGTGTTGGAATTTGGGAATTTTTCCCTTGTCCCTGGAGCTCAGGTACCTAATTGTGCTTTGTTATTTATGTGGGATTGGGAGCCACAGGAGTTCAGAGAAAACTCATTAGTATAATATGATCAGAGAAACAAATACCAGGCTTACCATCTGTAGTAGGTTTTCCAAGAAAATGGCTAGCTCAGGCATGAAGACATCATGAATTAGAGTTAATTTGGTCTCAGAATTTCTCACTTAGGAATGAGGGAACTGGTGCCCAGAGAAGCAATGAGACTGCCAGGGCCTGGCAAGGATAGGGCCTGCCGACCCAAACCCGACTCTTCCCCATCCCACAGCATTTATGCACCTTATTCCCATTCTACAGCTCTGTCATTTCTGGGGAGCTCTTTCTCTTTCACCAATTTTACTTTGTTGGTCTATATATTTTTTTTCCCCCCAGACCTTGGCAGGACAAGCAACCAAAGCCACACCAGCCTTCTCCCCACTTATTCCAAGTGTCTCGGGGTGATGCAGGCCTCTGTGGCTTTGTTCATGCTCTTCCCTCTGACTCAGTTGACTTTTCCTTTCCCCCTGCCCAGAAATCATCTTCAAAAGTCAACTCAATTGTAACCTCCTCAGATAAATAATACATGTCTCACTTATGTGTGAAATCTAAAACAACCACATTCATTGAACTAGAGAGCAGGATGGTGGTTGAAGGAAGCAGGGGCGGGAGGAAGGAATGGGAAGGTGTTGGTTAAAGGTGCAGTTTCAGTTCTGCAAGATAAATCCAGGAGATCTGTCCTACAACCTTGTGACCATAAATAGCACCACTATATTGAGTGTTTGACATTTGCTAGGATAGAGCAGATCTTATGTTAAGTGCCCTTAAGACTCCCCCACCCCTGCACCCCGCCACACACACAGCAGTAATAATAAAGGAGGAAGTAGAAACATTGAGAGGTGATGGGTACATCTCTGACCTTGAAGGTGATGATTTCTTGGGTGCATACTCATGCATCCATACTGAACCCCAAATTCAACTCATGGAACAGTACACATTTAATAGGTATTCCTTTCTACATGTCAGTCATACCTCATTAAAGTGGATTAAAAAATGTCTACTCAGCAAGAACTTCTAGAAGGCTAGGTTGCTTCTTTCTCCATGCCCACATAGTCTTTATGTCTAGCTCAACATAGCATATGGGGAGCTTGTTGATGTGCCTGGACTTCTCCCCAGGCTGCAAACTAACTCCTTAAAAGCTGAGTGGAGTCTTGATTCTTCTCAAAACGCCATTGCACACCTCAGCATACTGAAAAGACCCATCTGGATGATTCTCGCATTGAAAGTGGGTGGTTGCCCCCCACAGGCCTGGGAGGGCCTGTGGCTGTTCTGCTCTCCTGCCTGATAGAAATAAGGCAGAGAGTGAGAGCAGAAAAAGAGAAAGAGGGGAGCTTTAGGACCCTGCATGACACCAGGAGCCATAGGCGATGCGTCAATGAAAAGGGAACATAGATGTCCAAAGAAAACAAATCAGCAAAACGCAGCAAAAACCACCCTGAGAAATAAGGTGGCAACCAGAGGTGGGGAGGAATGGGCAGAGGGGTTAGTGTGATGGTGCTAGGACTTGGGTGGTGGATGCAGGGAGAGGTGGGGCAGGTGAGCCGTGCTCCCGAATGACATCGTTTGTCTACAAATGGCAACTCAATACAATTTGATTTTAAATATATAGAAATATCCAGAGTTGCTCTCCCAAGCCCCTGGGTCAAGTGCCCGCCCTTGGGGCTCAGCACTCTGCTGCGGCTCCTTCACCCCCAGTTCTGCCAACTCCAGCGCTCCCCCAGACACTCCTCCTCCACAGGGCTGGCCTGGTCTGTCTTCCATTTTTGTCCTTTTGTCAGACCCTGGCTCCAGCAACGTCCTAGAAGACGTGGGTTCTGTCTTCCCATAGCCCACGTGTCCAGTGCTTCCACCTGCTTGGGAAGCCCCTCTTAGACACCTGGAAGCCGACTCCTCCATCTTCATGCCAAAGTCACGCTGACGCCTCCGCCCCAAGTTCCCAGGCTCAGATGCCCCATGTTCCAATCTGAAAACTATCCACACCCTAATTCCTTCCTGTCCCTCACCCCACTTCTGTCTCTAATTAGCCACGATTTGCCATTTCTACGCCAACTCTCCCCTCAAATCCACTTGATGATACCCTCCATTTTACTATAAAACCTGCACTTTGTCTTCATTTCCACATTATCTTTTATTATTTTCTATTGAGGTAACATTAGTTTACAACACTCAGAGCGACTCAGAGCGGGAGGTTCACAGCTCCTCAGAGGCACGTGCCCACCCCATACCTACCACCAAGGCACCATAGTCCTCCACCAGAGTCCATGAGCCTCGTTCCCTCACTTTTATCCCCACATTCTTCTCCCCTCCCCCTCAGAATTTAGAATTAACCTAGGGGATTGCCCCAGTCAGATTTGCAGGGTTTGTTTTGGTTAGTTTGGTCTGGCCTTCTGTATTCCACCTACGACTGGCATCAGCAGGTGTCTCTTTCTCCTCTGCCTGACTTAGCTCAGCACAGTCACCTCTACCTTATCTTTACTTCTGCAATGGTCTCAGGTCTGGCCTTAATGTGTTCATTTCTAAAAGCTTCCTCCTCATTGGTTTCCCTGCTTCTGCTTCTCCCCAAGTGTGGTCTTTATTTTTTATAAGATTTAATTATTTATGCATATAAGAACTAGGATACAGGCCAGAGGGGTGTGTGTATGTGTGTGTGTGTGTGTGTGTGTGTGTGTATTCATCAGAGACAGAAATTTCAGACTGACTGAAGTACCCTGATGAGTGGAGCAGCGGACAGGTCAGGAGAGGTCTGCCATGCCATGTGGGTCAGCTCCCTGGCTGGGGATCGAACTCCTACTGCAGTGGCTGCAGGCAGCCTAATAGTGCTGTGCCTTAACCTGGTGCACCACCAGTGAGGGCCCCAGAGGGTGTTTCCGAAGCTCAGTGCCACCCAGCACAGCCCTGCCTGGCCCTTGCCTCTTTCTCTGTGAGTGAGCGCATCCTGCTCCCTGCTCCTTGTGCCCAGTTCACAGGCACAGCGCCCCTAGTGTCGCTGCACAGCCACTTCCCTTCCTGCTATTGTTTCCACCCTCTTCCAAAGGGACCCTCTTCATTTGCAAGACCCAGCCTAATAATGTTAAGGAGGCTTCTGCTGCCTGGGGGTTCCCTCCTCCCTCCGCTCTGGCCTCTCCTGCTGCCGTGTGTGTGCAGCATTAATGACGTGGTGTTGACTGCTGACAAGTCTGTGTTGCAAACAGAGTCCTTCCTCTCAGGCTTTTGCATTTCTAATCTCTGCCCTCTCTGGTGCTTGCTAGATGCTTCCCTAATGTAGCAAGAAAGACACAAAGAAGATTTGTTATGCACCTGGTTGTGGGGAACATTTAGGGTTTGCTTCTTGAGCAAAGTGTTCCCTCCTGCACCTGTATCTCCCTCATTTTCCTGTGGGCATCACTCAGCCCATGGATGTGTGTGTGTGTGTGTGTGTGTGTGTGTGTTGGGGGAGAGGAGACACTCATGCTCAGACCTAAGTGCACCTCGTTGGTGCACTCATTTCTGTGGATTTTGGGAAATTTTTTTCACCTGGGACTTTCTGCTCAACTTCCTACAAAGTTCTCTTGGCTGTTGGACTTGAACCAGAGAGGATGTAATTCTAGACTGTGGGCACATGGTTGCCACCATGTGGAGTCTGTGAATGGCAGTGATGCCTACAGGGAGCAGGCTGACACATGGTGCAGAGGAAGCAGGCATTCCTGCTGTCGGCTAGCTCTGTTCCTGGCCTTTCCAGTGATCATAGCTGTAGTGGGTCAAACAGTGCCAGTGTCTCGCCACCAGCCGTGCTCACCCTCCCTGCACCTCTGAATGTGAACTTATTTGCAAACAGGGTCTTTACAGACATACTTAAGGTAAGGATTGGCATGAGATCATACTGATTCAGGTGAGGACTGAATCCAGTAAGAGTCCCAGTAGCTCTAATGTGAGAGAAAACCCCCTGAGGAGGGGTCACCACTTAGCGGTGGAGGCAGATTTATGTGTCATGCACCTCAAACCCAGGAAAGTCTGGGGCCACCAGAAGCTGGAAGAGGCAGGAACTGATTGTCTCCTGATTTTGAACCTCTGGCCCCTGAAACTCCGAGAGAATGCTTTTCTTATGCCAAATCTAGAAAAGTTATACTAGAATAATACATTTTTTCCCCTTTAAGCCATTTTGAATGGTTTTTCCTGCTCCTTGTAAGAACTTTAATTGATAAACTGGTGGAGTCCAAAGCCATTGTGTTTGATAAATAAAACAGTAATCTGAGTGATGAAAACTTAATCGCAGGAGCCCTTGTGGGGAATAACAGAGGCCCGTGGTGATGAGCGAAATGGCACCGGCTCCAGCTCCTTTGCACGGAAAGCCTGACAAACGAATGCCCCAAGAACCAGCACGTCTGGGTGAACATCTCCAACAGAACATGTTTTTTAAAGAACCTGAGATGTGGGGACAATGCAACCCTCTCAGGACATATGTTAGGAGACATGAGAGGCTGAGTGAGGCTGGGCTGTGTCTCCTCCATCAATATCCAAGTTTCCACAGAAAAACAAATGAATGAACCAGACTCCTCTCTGCACCATCCTGTGAGTGTCAGTTACGGCTGGCTGGGGTGGGTGGGAAGACAGACTTCAGGACACTTTTGATTGAGGTGCTGGGAACTGAAATGGTCCTCTTTGCTAGACCAGCACTGCTCAACCCCTGTGGGTTCGTGGACAGGGGTCTCTTCAGCCCAGTGTGTCCCCATTCTGTATGACATGGGTGCCAGCACTGGGTTATCAGTGAAAGGATTTGTAGGTTTGGCTCAAGACCTCGCCACCCTCTGCACCCAGTTTCCATGAGGCCTCTTTTCATTTTGGATCTGCCTGTCATCCACATTTCCCCATCAAGCCTCCACACCCCACCCTGTAAAAACAACATTTCAAGTCATTCTCTCATGCAGCATGAGATTTCTGAGCAATGATTCATTTCAAATTGCAGCACAGCTTAAGTGCTTTCATTTCTTTTTAAATAGTGTTGGGAGAAAAGTCAAATGGCCCGATAGAGAGAATGTGCAAAAGATAGTAAAGGTTATTCACTCAGGAGATGCACACGAGCTTCCTAGCAAGATGTCTAACTTCAGTAGCAATGGGGAACGTGTCAATCAGGCACCAGTCACTGCCACTGAGTGGGAATCTGCTGCCTTCAAATGGAAGTCCGGGCTGCGGAGTGCTGGCGAAAGCATGAAGAATTGGATTAGGCTGGGAGTGATGGGTGGAGGGTACATTCAAACTGCGACTCTAAAGAGCAATTGGGTGACTTCTAGTAAAGCTAAAAATGTGCACACCTGGACTGAGACAGCAGTTCTCCCAAGTCTCATCCCTAGAGAGTCCTCTCACAGGTGCACCAAGAAGAATACATTACGATCACACAGAAGGCATCTGAAATGATGCGTGATTTAGCAGGCAGCTAAATAATTGCACTGATGCATGTGCACACACTATTGTCTACCATGTGCCAGTTGAAAGAATGAAGTAAATCTACCTAGAGTCTCAGAAAGAATTCAAATCTTTAAGGTAGATTTGTAAAAAAACAATTTGTAGTACTTTTTTTTTTAAAAGATTTATTTATGCATACAGAACTGGGGTACAGGCCAGAGGTGCAGGGGCTATGAGAGGACTTACCAGAGACAGAGTGGGGAGCAGAGCAGAATGAGGGGACCAGTGGGCGGGTCAAGAGAAGTCTGCTGTGCCATGTGGGTCACCTCCAGGGTGGGGATTGAACTCGTGCTGCAGTGGCTTTAGCTTCCCAGTGCTGTGCTTTAACCCACTGCACCACCAGGGAGAGCCCCTAGTCTTTTTTTTTATATAAGAATTGGGGTGCAGGCCCTGTGTTTATTGCTGCTTTATTTACAACTGGAAAGACATGGAAGCAGCCCACATGCCCAAAAGTAGATGACTGGATTAAAAAGATGTGGTACATATATACAATGGAATATTACTCAGCAACCAAAAAAAAAACCAAACATGTCTTTTGCAGCAACTTGGATGGAGCTGGAAAAGATCATGCTTAGTGAGATAAGCCAGAAAGAAAAAGAAAAATACCAGATTGTTTCACTCATAGCAGGAGTATAATGGACCAGGCGAGACAATAATAATAATGATGAGCAGCCATATACCAGAGACATTTTACAGGGGTGGAGTGGGGAATGGGTTCAAAAAAAGTGGGGGGAGGGAAGTGCACTGGACTATGATGATGGCACATGGGTGATTTGGTGATGGGAAACCCACAGGGATTACAATTGAGAAGAAAAAAAATGTACAAAATGATGTAAAAATAAACTATTATATTATTAAAAAAAAGAATTGGGGTATAGTTCAGGGGTATAGGGAGTAAGAGGATTCACCAGAGACAGAGTGGGGAGCAGAACAGGTGAACTTACTGAAATACACCCCTAAGTTGAGCAGTGGGCAAGACAAGAGAGGTCTGCTGTGCCATGAGGGTCAGCTCCCTGGCTGGGGACTGAACTCAGGAGCAATGGTAATAGCATTGGGACTTAACCACTAAGCCACCAGGGAGGTCTCAACTTACCGAATCCTAGAGGAAGGATTAGATGGCTTTACTTAGGTAAAAATAATATGATACTAAGTGTATTAGTAGATTTTAAAAATAATATTTTAATGGCAAACCATTGTATCATAACAGGTAAGTTTCAGGCATGTGTCTTTATAAATTGACATCTATATATGTACATAAGTTCAATACCAAAATCAACATATAGTTGGCCCCTTTATCCAATTTATCTATGTCCTTCCCCCTCCCTTCCTTTCTGGTAACCACAACTTTGGTCTTTAATACCAAGAGTTTATTTTTATTTTATTTTGCTTATTTTGCTTACTTATTTCTTTGGTTCCTCTATATATTACTGATGCATAAATTCATATAATATTTGTCTTTGTCTGACTTACTTCACTTAATTTATTCAAATTGTAGTAAATGGCAGGATTTCCTCTTTTGTATAGCAGAGTAGAATCTGTTGTGTTTCAGGGGCCACCTATATGGTGAAATCTAAAATTGGATTTTGGTGTTGTATTTTCGTATATCTACAGATGTCAATTTACAGAGTGGGGAGCAGAACAGGCAGATCGACGAAGTACACTGCTGAGGGGAGCAG
>NW_004567109.1:60948618-60959410 GCF_000260355.1 Condylura cristata
TCGGCATGAAAATCAGAGGCAATTCTGCCCTCTGTCTGGGTCATCTGGTCTTGTTCCAGTCTCCCTTGAGTTTCTGACCTGGGAGGGTCCTGGTTCGGTTCTGATCCATTTTATGATCTTGGATGAATTGCTTTCCCTTTCAGTCTTAGTATCACCTGTCAAAAAAGATATTTACACCCAATGGCCCCTTCTATTTACCAACTATAATGATTGGGTCCAAATGACTAAATCTAAATGGCTTTTTTGAAGGAAGAATAATATGATGGAGACTCCAAATCATATGTGAATTAATAATCCCAGTGAACATTTCTTCAAAATGAGATTGATTTCTACCACTATTGTTTCACCATTAAAGAATGTTATGAATCAATGACATGCAAATTAAGATAAGATATGAGAGACTTGAGGTCTCATCAAAAGACTCTCTGGTGTCAAATGTCATACTATGGACTCATGGAGGATCCAGGAGGTCTGGCTCTTCCCAGATGCCAGCTGAAACTGTAATAGGAATCTAAACTGGAACAGTTGAAGAAAAGCAGGTGACAAGCTTGTTTATGTCAACTGAAAGTCCATTTTTTGGAACTGTTTTGAGTTATCCCAACTTAGGACAAGCATTTTTTCATCCAATAGATATAGAGTGCCTACAAATCAGACCAACTCCCTACTTTCATGAAGTTTAACTCTACTGGTGGAGGCTTTCTGGAAAACAAGGAAATAGCCAACGTTTATTGATCAATAAATAAATAAATGATTCCAGGGGCTGCCTAAGTACAGTATGAGGATGTCATTGGAACCTCATAAAGGCTACAAGACAGGTATAGTTAAAAAAAAAATGTACTTATGCATAGAAGAACTGGGGTAAAGGCCAAAGGTGTGTGTGTGTGTGTGTGTGTGTGTGTGTAGGAGAGGATTCACCAGAAACAGAGTGGGGAGAAGAAAAGGCAGAATGACTGAGGGGAGTACTCGGCGAGACTGGAGTGGTCTGCTGTGCCATATATGGGTCAGTTCCCTGGCCAGGGGTCAAATTCAGGCCATAGCAGTGATAGTGCTGAGATTTAACCCCTAGGCCAAAAGGGATGTATAATTTTTTTTTAAAGATTTATTTATTTATGCTTACAGAACTGGGGTATAGGCCAGAGGTGTGGTAGGTGAGAGGCTTCACCAGAGACAGAGTGGGGAGCAGAATAGGCAGACAGACGAAGTACACTGCTGAGGGGAGCAGTGGGTGGGTCAGGAGAAGTCTGCCACGCCATGGGGGTCAGCTCCCTAGCCGGGATCGAACTCGTGCTGCAGTGGCTTCATAGAACTTCGTAATGCTGTGCTTTAACCCGCTGTGCCACCAGGGAGAGCCCAGGGACATATACTTTTTTACTATAAAATGGAGAGGAAGCTATTAAGACCTGAAAGAAACAGTGACTTCCTAAAATGATTTATCTTGTTGGCCTTGACCCCATAATACTTTAATACTGTCAAGCCAAACAAGAGTATAAAATGTAGATTGTGCTGAGTGCTATGAAGCAAAAGAGGTTGGTGAGGGGGAGGAGTCCAGAGAGTGGGACTAGGATAAGCAAAGGATCTGCAAAGAAGTGATGTTTGGACTGAATGAGTAATCTGGGAAGTTAGAAAGTGCCAATGCAGAACATAGTGGGAAAAGGGGAGATAAAAATGACTCCCCAAGGCCTTGCTGAAGCTAGTGGGTGAGTTTCAGACTCAAGCAATATGGCTTGAGCACCTAGAATTTGCACACTTTTAACCAGATTTCTTCAAATGCTAGATTGTCACAAGAGATAATACCAGTGAAGGCGATTCCCTTCACTTCCTGAGGAGCAAACAGGTATCCAGAGAGGTGAGGAGGCTGGGCAGCCTCCAGAATTTCCCGAAACAAACATACTTTTCAACAACTCTCAAATCTTGAAGGGCCTCAGAGACTGGGAACTAAATTGTGTTGTGTTTCACATATCCACAGCATCTCAGCTCAGTAGCTGGGACTCTTCTGAACTTGGAAAAGAAGTGAAGAACCAACCAAATGAGACACACACATTCTTCTTGGACTGCGTCAGATTCAAAGTGGCTCTGGAGATTCCGCAGCTCCAATCCTCCAGGACGTTGATTCTCCTCCCACCATTTCCTCCCTTGGTTTTGGCAATATTTGGAAGCCTCAGGATGCTCCAGTGGACTTGAATGTGAGCAAAACTTCTAGCTGGGGTCATTTCAATATGTGGATTGTAGATAAAACTTATAAAAGGGCTTTCCCTGGTGCCGCAACAGCTTGGGACACAGCACCGCAAACGAGCCGCAGCCACTTTAGTGTGAGTTCAATCCCCAGCCCTGAAGGTGACCCACATGGTGCAGCAGACCTCTCCTGACCCATCTGCTGCTCCCCCCAGCAGTGTATTTCACTGATCAACCTGTTCTGCTCTCTACTCTGTCTCTGGTGAATCCTCTCACCGCCCCTGCACCTCTGACCTGTACCCCAGCTTTGTATGCATAAATAAAAAAAAAACTTAGAAAAAACTTATAATAACATTTTACTGTCCTTAATTTAGATCCCAAGTCTTTGAGGCTATTTTACCATATGAGTTCATGTAAGTACAATGATTTTATTGGAGAATCACTCTTCTGCCCTGGCTTTAGATTCATACAATGGTGCAAACCTTTTGGCTTCATTATTTTTTCCATTTTTTTTTTTTAACGCAAACACCAAACAACAAAGAAAAATTCTCCCTCCACTTTCCTTCTGGCTGTTGCTCCATTTCTTTTCTCCCCACTGGCAGCAAAACTTTCTGAAGGTGCTCTCTCTTTGCCACTTCCCACTTGCTTCCCATTCTCTCTGAGTGCAGCTTCCTGCAGGTTTCCCTTTCTCTGTGTCGCTGAAGCAACCAAGATCCTCCACACTACTAAGTCCAATGGTTGGTCCTCAACCCTGGTCTCCCCTGGCTTTCAACAGACCTTGACGGACTCCGCTGTACTGCCCACTGAATGCAGGCTCGTCAGCTAACTGCCCTCCTTCTTTCATTCCACCTCACTAGTAGCTGGTTGTTGATTCTTTTCTCCCTGACTCCCTGACCAGTCACAATTGTGTTTTTTGAGGCTTAGTCTTTATGTTTTTTTTTCCCAAAGAGCTGGGGTACAGGCCAGAGGTACAGAGGGTAAAAAGATTCCCCAGAGACAGAACGGGGAGCAGAGCAGGCAGATCTACCGAAATACACTGCTGAGGGGAGCAGCAAGTGGAACAACAGGTCTGCCGCATCATGTGCAGGTTAGCGCCCTGGCTGAGGATCAAACTCAGGCAATAGAATCGAGAGTGCTGAGACTTAACCCATAGGCCACCAGAGGCCCAGGCCCAGGCTTTGATTCCTTGCCCTTATCTGACTGTATTTCTTTCCTTTATGATGTCATAGGCAAGGACTATCTGTATTCTGATGACTGCCACATTGTTATCTGCCATCAGATTTTTTTTGAAACTCAACCGCCTCTGCTCACCAATATGTGACATCTCTTGGATGGCTGAGAGACATTATGAGCTCAACCATCAACTTGAACACATCTCTTCACCTCCTGCCCTAATTTCACCCCTCCACCACTCCCATCTCTGTTGACAGGGTTTCACTCTCCTATTTGTTCATCCCCAACTCAAGCAGCTTCCCTTCTTCGCTCCCTTCTCTCTCCTTTCTTTCCCTCCCTCACCCCTTCCTCCCTCACCCCCCTCCCTTCTTTTCTCATCCCTTCTTCCCTCCCTCCCACTCTTCCTTCTTTCCTAGCAAAGTAGTGGAAATGAGCTCATTAATCATCTAACATACCCAACCCCATTGACTGAATGTCCACTGTGTGAGGCACTGTGAAGCACATCCTTCCTTTACATTACACCCAGTCCAGTTTAGCAATTAATCTTGCTGGTTCAACCTTGAATAGTTTTTTAGACTCTCACCATTTCTGCTTTTCTCATGCTTGTCTAAATGACCATCATCTGTGACCTGGATGACTTCATTAGTGTTCTAACATGTCTCTTTGATTCTACCCTTGCTCCCACAAGACAATTGTCAACACAGCAACCAGAATGATCTTCTTACAAGACAAATTAGAGACACGTTACTCTCCTCTGCTTACAACTATGGGCTCCCCAACTCATTCAGTCTCTCTCACTCACTAACTCACAACACACACACACACGACTATTTGCTCATGAAGCCTAAGATCATTGTTTTGTTCACCAGAGGTCTCACACTACCTGGCACACAATGGACATTCAGTTAACATGGTGGAACAAGTTAGCTGATGAGTGGACTCATTTCCACTACTCTGTTAGATCTCCTTCCAAATCAAATGTGAAGTTGAATATCTTGTTGTATGTGTGTGTGTGGGGGGGGGTGTAGTGAATGCAGTCTGTAGAAGGGGTAAGAGTGGGTTTTTTTTTTTTTTTTGCTTTGGTTTAACTATCACCCGCCATTCTTAGATGCAGGATATTGGGAAGGATCCATGACTTTGGGAATCTATTCTCTCATCTGTAACATGCAGATGGCAAGACTTAGCACTTCATAAGTTTCTATCTACAATGAAAAAATGTGTTCAATGTGTTCAATGCAAAGGGAGGATTCAGCAATATTAGTTCCTTTTCTTGGAACCCTGCAACTTTTGAGAACTGAGGGTATAATGTCCTCTGACATCAGTTACTGGAGTTGGGACAAATTTCATAGTTTTTTTTTTTAAGACTTATTTATTTATGCATATAGAACTGGGGTACAGGCCTGAGGTGCAGGGTCAGTGAGAGGATTCACCAGAGACAGAATGGGGAGCAGAACAGGCAGCTTGACGAAGTACACTGCTGAGGGAAGAAGCAGGCGGGTCAGGAGAGGTCTGCTGTGCCATGTGGATCACCTCCAGGGCAGGCAGGGATGGAACTCATGCTGAAGTAGTTTTAGCTTCTTAGTGCTGTGCTTTAACCCACTGCACCACCAGGGAGGGTCCCAAATTTCATAGTTTAAAGTCAACTCTTCTTCAGGTCTGCTCCACTGATATAAATATTTAGATTATACTAATGGTATGCATAAATGTCAACATATATGACTATTCTTTATAGCACAGGAGAGGAGAGAAGAATCATGGAAGTTAGTGCTACTTTCACTAAAACTCCTTATTTTGATGAGGCTGGCTGGGTCTTTTCACTGATACTTGCCCATCTCCACTGAGGAAAGTACAGTACTGTGAGGGCTGAGAGCTTGTACATGAACTTGCCGCTGTTCTGCAAGCTGGTCATCTCTATATGGTGCTGTCACTATGGGCCTTCCTCAGAGCTCTTCATCCTGAACGACCACCCCATACCATCTTGTTCAGAAGAAGGGCTCCACCTTGTTCAGAAGGGTGTCCACCTCTGTGTCAGCCATTCCCATGTCTCTCTCTTCCAGGCTGGACCTCCTCATCATGCTGTAAGTTCTAGAAGCATCTGGCCAATTGTCATCCCCCTGCTCATGAGACCCTAAAGGCACTCATCTCCTTACCTGTCAAATCCGTCTCTTCTCCAGGATTCCTCTCTGAGCCATGGTGTCGCCTTCCTCCTGGCTGTCCATGCTTGAAACTTGAGCATCATCCTCTGGCCGCTGTAGCCCACTGGACTCCATGTCCTATAGATTCAGTCGCATATATGTCTCCAGCACCTGTTTATTTTCTTCAAGACCCAGACTAGGTGTCACCCTCACTGCCTCCCACTGGAGCTTCCTGGTCTAAGTCCCTGGGCAGAGAGAAGGGATGTTCTGTGTCCCAAAGTCTTCCATCTTTAATCAGGAAAACTTTCCATCTGTTTTAGGCCTTTCTGCCTCCTTGACCATTTCCCTTACTTGGGAAAGACTCCTCCAACATCCTTCAGCTGCAAATATATTCAGGTCAATTTCAAACTCTTATGAAGTCTTTGCAGTGTCCTTCCCGTGCGTTCTGTCCTGGAACTGGACCATGGGGCCCTTGAGACAATCAAATCACCAGTAGTGCCTCTGCTGAGTCTATAAAGGTATTGAAAGTGACCTTCTTCCTTTATAAGCCTCCAACACCTGTTATAGAGCTAGTGCCTACCACCTGCTCAGTGTATGTTAAATGAATAATGATGGAACAGGCAACAGTGAGACTGGACAAGAAGTTTAGAGGTCAGATTCTAGAGGAAATAGCCTTTGGACCAGATTTGCTTGGTGGTAGGGAGTTACAAAAGGATCAGATCAGAAAGATGGCATTATTCAAAGTGCTTTTCCACGAGAGCAGAGAAGTAGGGGGTGTGCAAGAAGATTCCAGGCACTTCAATAACTTTATAGACTCAGCAGAGGCACTACTGGTTTTTTGGAAACCATTTCGTTTGATTGTTTCAAGGGCCCCACGGTCCAATTCCAGGACAGAACACGCGAGAAGGACACTGCAAAGACTTGTCAGGTATGGCAAGAAGGGATCAACCAGGATTATTACGGCAAATAAACCTCTCCCTGGAGCCTGGGGAGATGATGAGCTCAACAATGGCATGAGTGCCTTTTTGAAAACCCCTCCAAAATAGCTGGGATAATTGGGGTTTAGCTTTCTCTACAACAATGAAAAAAAATGTCATAATTGCCCATTTTTAAAAGCTTCATCCTTCTTTCACCGGGATAAAATGATCCTGGTAATTTGGAGCTCAGAGAAGCAGGCCCATTATGGTTTGCTATCACCCGGCTCCCCACTCCCCACATGAAAGTCTGACAAGGCACCTCCAGTTCTCAGGCCCTTCTCTCCCTGTTAAATCTTGTAGCAATTAGCAAGCATTTCACGGCCCATTTCTGTCAAATAATGTGACTTGGCAAAAACCAGTGCCCTTGTAACTGTCTGAAGACTGCAAATCTTTTTCTGCATTCCAGATGGGGAGACATTTGGAGATCTGTAGTGGGTGAGTTGTTGGGAACCAAATACAATGGCCTTGGATCTTGACCTCCTCACAATCTTAAAGTCAGGCTCGTGTGTTCTGATGCTTCTGGGCTCCCTATTCCCTCTTCTAGAAGCTTGATTTTGTCTCTGCCTCTGAATGTCTGCTGTTTGGGGTCCTCTGCAGCTGCCTGCTTCCCATGGGCCTCCTTTGTCCCATGCCCCAACCCTCACTTTAATTCGCCCAGAGTCATCCTACCCATAGAGCGAACTTGGATCACCATTCTGAGAACTCCCAAATCTTTATTATCAACCCCACATCTTTTCTGCACCCTGGAAACACATAGCCAACAGCCTGCTCTGTCTACCCACTAAAGTGTCTAGTTGGAGTCCCAAATACAATGAGGTCCAGTGTGGACCCCTCTCCTGTCCTTGGGACTGGACTGTTGTAACCTGGTTTCTTTCAAGCAGCCTCTTCAGTCCATATTCAAACAGTCAAATCTGATATCACATCCTTAATTCAACTTAATTTACAAATACATTTAGCCCAAGCACTATGACCCTCCATGCTCAAGGCTCAAGCCCAAAAGTTAGAAGTTATAGCTCTGCAACTAGTGAGCTGTTAATTCTAATATTGGCTTCACTACACCTGAGCCACGAGTCCCTGGGCAAGTCATATCACTTCTCCATTTGAAAAGCTCCTCATCTATGAAATGGGGGCGTGGAGGTCACAATAGTAAATCTTGTCACAGCTTCCCTTGTTTCCTCCTCCATGCCCCCTGCTTCGGACATAGACCTGCTTCTGTGCAGCATCAGGCCTCATCACAATCTACTTATGGCAACATTAGGACTTAGAGACGAGACACCAGGTCGTTACCAGGGTTTGCTTCTCTCAGTGCACAAGGTGCCCAACAGACACAACCCTGGGGACTTCATAGATGTAACAGAGATACCTGTGGATCAGTGAGAGGCTGGAGGCACAAATGGGAGGGTGATGATGCAGGTGGGAAGTTTTGGGGAATCTGTACAACAACTCCGTGTGAGACCCCTGTACAGATGCATACATTCTGTTATCGTCACTCTTCCTCTCTGTGATTCTGAGAGTTGTGTTTGCTCCTATGTCAGTTTGGGGAAGATAATGCCCAATATAGCGATGAACTCCAGGTATGTGCCTGGGACAGGGTTCCTCAGAAGATGTTCATCTTCTTTCCTGTGGTTAGCAATGGAGTCTTGTGCCACTTAACAATGCTGGAGAGTCTTCACTGCCCTGACCATCACAAAGAAACACGTGCATCAGCATGGCACACTTGGGAGTTGAGTGAAAAGTGCTGCCGATATCTACAGAAGATCATGGGGATTTGGTTATGAAATAACCCACCATCGAGGCAATGAGATGGCATTTGCCTTGAGACAAATGAGGCCTGCACAATAGGAAGGGACCTAGGACTCTATTGTGAAGTCTGGCCAAACGTGCCCGTTAGACATAGAACCTGGTGCTGCAAACTGGCCACTAGAGGGCGCCACGCACACTGAAGAGTCAGTGAGGAGGCTTAGAGGAGGAATCAGGCCCTTTAGAATGCTGCTTATGAATTCTCCTACAGGGATTAAGCAACACAAGACACCATCTGTAAAGTCTGTTGGAACAGAGCATCCAGATCTGCCTGTGGAAATGAATGGACTTGAATCAGAGCCAAAGTCACCTCCACCCTCCCCATTGCTATCTTGGGTGGCATATAAAATACTAGAATGTATTTCCCTGAATTCTAAATTTGGAATATTATACAAAAGTTTGGGGATCTTTTAATTACATATAACAAATGATTTCTTTTTATTATTAAACACTCACATATTTTCCAAGACTCCATGTGTAAACTCCTTGGGTGATAATGTCAAAAGTCTAAATGGGAGGTCTCAGGGTGAGGCAAACGGTTGAGGCAAACGGTGCTCTTGTCCCTTTCATCTACAGACCTTGTATATTGAGCATCTGTGGTTGCTTTTATCCAGACATTTCGTCCTATTGAAATAAAAGGAATGAAAACAAGAAAGCTTTATATACATATATATAATTTTTTTTAAAGGAAAAAAATGCAAAGAATGCAAAGAATCTCTGTTCTAGAAGTTCCTTTGATCAGTTGGAAATCTCTAAACTTCACTATGGAAGTCCATTAGAAACAGAAAAGAAAAAAAAATAAGAGAAAGGAGAGGAAATAAAAAGAAAACAAGAATGATTTCATTTAGAAAATCAGGAAGATTTGAAAAGGAAGGAAGATTTGAAAAATCTTGATTCTCTTGATTCTCTAACGTATGCTCTCAAACTGTTTTCCAAGTTCTGTCATTCAGTAATGTAGAAGAATTCTGAAATCTCAGTGTCCTGGTCTTAGTCCTAATTTATTTTTTAAACCAATAAAATTTGATTGCTAATGGGGTCATAAAGGAGCTTCAGGTCATGTGATCACTCAGGGGCCAAAATAACAAAGGCCCCACCAGCTGCCCTGGCCCCAGACTGCCTTGGGGGTGGCCATCTAGCCATCTGACTGGGGAGATGAGGGGGCATGGGGGGGGAACATGGGGTCCTTGTGGAGGTAAAGTATGCCATCTTCTCTGGTATCTGTTCGTGAGGCTCCTCCTGTCTGCAAGTGGGTGGGGAAATGTGCCCCGGCTGGGCTGCCTCTCAGTAGCACCTCTGAGTCAAAGGAAGTGGGACAAGTGGGGCCACTTCTGGTGTTTGGGAATCATCCGCGTGATTAATCACTTAATGCACATTTTTGAACTAACATTTTTTCCCTTGAAGAAACATTTCATCATTGAATTCCATATGTGGAAAAACTCTATCACTCACCATAAATTAAAGAAAACTAAAGAAGAGACTAAGAACATAGCAAGATGATCAAATTCACTCTAGATCCTGTCTGAGTTTGAGAAAGTGCTGAGTTTGAATTCTGCTGTGGGTTCACAGCTGACCTGCTGGGGCCACACCGAGTCATCCACACCATGATGCCATCGTTGTTATGAAGTGAGAGTGAAAGTTCTCCCTGAAAAAATCAACTACCACTAAAATAGTATCTCTATGCTGTGCCACAAGGGTTGTGTATGGGGGGGGGGTTGTGTTGGACACTTTTCTGAATGAACTAAGACAGGGGAGCTGTAGAGAAGAGCATGCCTTCTCATGATACTCCTTGTGAATTCTCTCTCTCCCTCCCAGGAGGAGAGAAACTAAGAATGGAGCTTGATGAATCCATGGTATTATTAGCTGCAGGAAAGTATTTACTTAGGTACTTGTTAAAAGACTGTACTTCATAATTCAATGCACAAGTCCAAAGAACTGTCCATTACTGGGAGGCCAGAATAAAGGAACAAACAACCTGGGAGGGCTTCACAGTGGAGGTGGTCTTTAAAATAGGTCCTCAAGAACAGATAGAGAGTTGCCAGGGGAAGGAGTCTGGGTAGACAGAATGGCATGCAGTTGCCCAGCACTAGAAGACCAGAAACTTGAATGCCGACCCAAGGAGACTGGACCCCACACACAAGCAGTGGGAACCTGGAAGGGCTGTAGGTAGCAGGATGATGCAATGATCGCCTTGACAAATTGTGGAAGTCTCAGTGCAGAGATGCCAAGGAGTTGCCGGGAAGACCAGCTGTGTGTTGGCGGGGGGAGGGAAGGGGGGGGTGGCAGGTCTGAAACCAGGTAGTGGCAGGTAGAGCAGTGCAGAAATCATGGTGATGGTCTAGCCCCACAGTGCAGGGGTGATGGGAGAATAGGGGAGGCTGTGAGTGTATTGAACATGACTTGGGGAGTTGAATGAATTTTGTCCCTTTGATCTTAGTAGATACACTTTTAAAAAGTGTATGTTAAGGCCCTCCCCAGTGGCACAGCGGGTTAAAGCACAGCACTAAGAAGCTTAAGGCACTTCCGCATGGGTTCGAT
>NW_004567109.1:60961194-60962143 GCF_000260355.1 Condylura cristata
AAATAAAAAATACATTTGTTAGGTACCAACTATGTGGAAGCCATTGGGGCTGTAGCACTGTGGTTAGGGCTGGGTACTGGGTGAGGCAAATCAGGCATCTAGACACACCATTTAAGGTGGTCCTTGCTCTTGGGGCCACACCAGTGCAGAACAGGCACCTGCGAGCGTGTCCCTCCTTAAGGATGAAGCTCCTGACACCTACTTTGTTGCATCTTAACCAAAGTTGTAATTCTCATAGACGTTGTGATATCTGCAGTCCACAAGCAAATAACTAATGAAAGCAGTTTCAGATAGAAAGTGTTTAGGTAAGAACTTTAGGAAAATAGCAGTGTTTGGGCACTTATGATAGAGCCTGGGTTGGACACTGGGACACATTTTAATTGTCTTGGGAGCTGGTGAGGGCAGTGCCATGACTTGATTTTCATTTGCATAGCTCCTGGGGACCATTATGTAGATGAAGACTGAAGGGGGGCAAGCTGGAAGCAGGGAGGCCGTGTCAGAGGACATTGCCATTGTCCAGGCAATAGAGGACTATGACAGGGACACAGCAGTGGCTGTGTATGTGGGAGCAAGTCAATGGCTCTGGACTGTTTCTGAGATAAAGCCAATGGGAGGGATGTGTGGAATGAAGAAGAAGAGAGTACACAAGGTCCCTGAAGGAAAATTTTTAATGCCTCAAGACCAGAAGGTGGATGGTTTGCAGCTGTCTTTTACCATGTGGTTGACAACACTTTGGCAAGATCTCCACCTGCTGTCCAAGGTGGTTGTGTGAGAGCCATGGGAGCCAACTTGGGTCTGCATGTCTGTGGACGGGTCAGGGCCGACAAGATGCTTCTCAAGCTTCATGGGAATGGGAAGCTCCTTTCCAAGACCTTTCTACCTTCCTTTCTCTCTACCTTCCTTCCGTTTCTTTCTTTCTACCTTCCTTCCGTTTCTTTCTTTTCTTTTC
>NW_004567109.1:60962443-60970544 GCF_000260355.1 Condylura cristata
GACAAAGTACACTGCTGAGGAGAGCAGCGAGCGGGTCAGGAGAGGTCTGCTGTGCCATGTGGGTCAGCGCTCTGGCTGGGGATCGAAATGAACTCGTGCTGCAGAGGCTTCAGAAAGCTTCATAATGCGGTGCTTTAACCAAGACCTTTATTAAGGAGAAATTGCCCTTCATGAGAGGAGGAGGAAGAGTGTTGAAGGCCCTTGGTATTTCATTATCTCAGAAGTTGGGAGTATCCTGCGGGGACCTAGAGGGGCTTGGACGTCAATGCCTCTGAGGTATGGGACTCTGGGAAGGGGGAAGGACAAAAGTCCAAGAGAAACAATATTCTCTGAGCCTTAGCTTCACCATGTGGGCTGACAGGAAACGAGCCCGAGTGGCGGTGAGATGTGGGAGGGACATGATGTGACTGAGAGACCTGCCTTCAATTCAGTTTCTCCCTTGCTACCCACTGGAGAGCAGTTCCTAGCTAGGTCTGGGCCTCGCTGAGATTAGTGGGGTTGGGGTGGGGTCAGAGGGGACCCTGTCTCCTCAACTCCTCTAGGATAAGTAAACAAGATGGTAAGGACAGAGGCCAAGGGCATTAAATCCCAATTATCTGCTCGTCTTAAATACTTCCTGTGAGAACAATTTGTCATTGACATACTTAATTAGACTCTTAACCAATATTTTCCAGATGTGGGGATTTTTGCTAAAAACCCAAGCACAGATGTTTTCCATATTTAATGAGACAGCTGAAGCAAACCTTGAAGAAAGGAATAATAGGAGCTATGGGCTATGAAGTTATAGCTTAGTGGATCAAGAAAGAGAATCCATTAGCCTTGGGGTCTTTCGAAAGAAATATCCATCAGTGGCAAAGACAAAGGTCACCGAGGGGGGTGTCCGCTGTGGCCAGCCCTGGGATGTGGGGCCGACTCCTCTAAGCTTGGGGCCGCCTGAGGCAGAGAGACCTTTGGTCTACTTTACAGCTGTGGGCATCCGAGGAGGGAGGCTGCTTGACAGCAGGTGAACAGTAGAGTCAGGATTTCACTATGTCCCTGCTCTTAAGCCCCTAGTCCTTGAATGGAAAAAAAAAAAAAAAACAGTAATAGTGACTCTGACATCCCAAAATGCTTACCTTTAGCAAATTGGGCTTCGCCAGTTAGAATGAATCTCCATAGCAATGGAGGCCCAGGATGCAGGTGAGGCAACCACACACCTGAAATGCATTATTGAGGGAAGAGACCAGCGCCCTCTATTTCTGGCCACAAATTGCCCTATTCCTGTCTTCATTTGCTGCACACTAATGCTCCCCATTCTGCTCTTTCTTCCTTGTCTACTTGGATGGAGACTGCATACTAAAACCCAGACTGCATCATGTCATCACAGGCAGGAAAGCCTGTGATCCCTTGTGGCTCTAGGGACATGGTCACACTTCTGGGCTGGACATTCGCGGCCTTCTTGTGTCTGTACTGCTGAGCACCAGCACCCCCTGCCTTCCCTGCACTCACCTTCAGGAGCCACCAGCCTGCTTGACCCTGGTGTGTTCAGCACACTGGCTTCTGTATCTGATCCGGGCTCCCCTCTACCTAAAATCTCCTATTCCCACTCTGCTCCCACCATGGCATCTTAGAGGTGAAGAGCATCTGGCTCTCCTGCTGGAGTAGGGCTCTCCTGCTGGAGTAGGCCTCTCCTGGGCCTCCCTGCTGGCCACTGTGCCGCTCTCATACCCAGGAGCATGCCTGGGCACTGCCTGGGCGTAGCCTACCCATTAGGAGTTCCCTTCTCTTTCCCAGCTGATGGTCATGCAAAATCTGGCACATCCATACTTTGTGGGATGAGTTAGAGAGGTCATGGTCAGGGTAGACAGCAGGCTCTAGAGACAGATGACAACTAGAGCCAGAGAGCAGGACTGGGTGGGAGCTGTGAAGCCAAGGGAGTGGGGCCCCTGGGAAATGTCACCTGTGGGAACCCCAATTGCCTGGGATATTTAAAAATATCAGGACAGGCTGAATTTTATATATCTACAAATTGAAATGATTGAAAAGATCACATGGGCTAAGCAAATCCACCTTGGTTCAGTTCCAGCTTGAGGGCCAGCAGGTTGCTCTGTTTGAGAGGCTGAGTGGCTCAATCGAGGAGGAGGTTTGTCTGGTGTCAGGAATGTAACTCGACTCACAGTCAACGGGCTTGTCAAGAGCAGAAGCTAATCGTCGGGCCACGTGTTCTCCTGCTTGGGAGGTCACCTACTTTGGCCTAATCAGTTTCATCTCTTTTGAATCCTGTTTCCTGGAATTTCTCCAATTGATGAAATCCTAACTTGCAGCTAGGAGGGATCACCTTGCCCAGCACAGAAAGCTGACAACAATTTATTTTTTTTCTTTAGTCTAAACTCAACAAAGTTGTGTGTGTGTGTATGTGTTTTAAGGGCAATCTTCAATTTGTTGGTTGCAAAAGGCAAATGGTCATCAACCTTAGAAGCAGAAGTTCTGGTTTCTTTGCAACACCTGTAAAACAGATATAAGATGATTTATTACAGGGGCCTCTGTGGGTAACATAGTTTTGTAAAGAAAAACAATCAACATTCAGGTCAGTAAGTGCTCAATTAAAGATTTGTTAAGAACAGCCAAAGTGGAAGGAAGTTAGATTTCTTCTAGACCAGAAGTTGACACGCTGACGTTCACAGGTCAATTCCAGTCCAATGCCTATTTTTGTGAATACTGTTTTATTGGAACAGAGTCATGCATATTCGTTTTAGTACAGGGTCCTGCTGCCTTGGTGACATAACAACAGAGTTGAGGAGTTGTGATTGCTGCATCACTCTCAAAGCTGAGAGGATGTATCATGTAGCCCTTTGCTAAACCCTAATCTAGACCCTTGCTACTCAGTTTATCCAAGAAGCAATGGCATCTGCTTTCTTGGGAGCTTGTTAGAAACACAGAATACCAGACATTAGTCTAACCCTAAAAGTTAGAATCTGTGTTTTCATACTATTACCATCTAACTCACTTGCACACCCAAGCCTGAGAGGCATAGGATTGGAGAGACTTTTCTTTTCTTGGTGCTGAACCCCAGTAAAATGAAATGGCTGACCTGAGGCCACATCCAGGATTAATACAGTCTTTCCTAGTTTTCAGCCTGCTTTTCTACTTGCTAGGCCATTTCCCCTGTGCTCTCTGTCTTCCTGAAGCCTCCTACCCCTTGGGTCTACCTTGCCATATCCTGTTTGCACCCCATGTATAGTGGATGCTAGGTTGGTGCTCATTGTCATTAATGATGAGAGCAGCTCAGATTCTTTGCGAGGCGAATTTATGTTTCCTGCTTCACCACAGATTCCCCAAGTTTGGAGACTGAATCACAAGATTATCCCATATAGATCTGTCTCATTAAAAATAAATCACAGGGAAATCCAAAATTGAGTTGATTTTACAGAACCCCTATTGTGGGACATTTGGGTCCAGGATTCTGATATTTCAATCATCGTCTCCATAGAGCTGTGCAGAGCTATGTGTTTTTGTTATATATATGAGAATATCTCTTGGGTAAGTTCCTGGAATCGCTAAGTGCAAAAGGTATGTGCAATTAATTTTGTTAACACTTGCCAAATGCCACCTCAAAGAAGTGATATTAATTTTATATCAACCCCCTAAAGTATTTGTTTCTCCGCAGAAAATATAATATACCAGATGCATGAGAACTACCTTAGCAGAGAAAATAAAGATTTGCTGCGGGCTGTCTAAAGAGGAGGCAGTGCAGGGCTGGGCTGTCCGCCTTCAAGATCAATAGCAAGAAAGGCAATGGGGCCATGTGCGATGTGAGCCTTCAGCCTTCCCAGCTTAGGAAGGCCCCCATCTCAGTAGGGGATGGGATCATCCTGTCAGAACGAGAGCCTTGGCTCCTCTGGTAGAGCTGAACTTCCATAAGAGTAAGAAACCCATGGAAACCCCAACCCAGCAGACCCCGGAGGAAACCACGATTACCTGCAGCACTACAGGCAGATTGATATAGAATAACAATAATGAAAGGCATTGTCAGCATAATTGTAGGTCCTTAGGGCTTAAATTCAGTTTTCTTTCTGTTTTATTTCCCATGATTTTCACGTTTTCATCTTTTGAGTAGGACTTTCAATGGAGACACTCAGCACTGTGGCATGAAAGAACCCTGTTGTCCTCTCTGGTGGGCTGAGACAGTCCACCCCCAAACAAGAGGTTCAGATGAACATTTACCTCATATTCTCATGAGAGTCAAGCACTGCCTTCTCATTCAACACCTGATGGATTATATGACAATCAAGCAAAATTGCCTTTAAAAGAATTGATTCATAGCTCCAAGTCTCATCTAGTCCTATTCAATGCCAAAATGCCTGATGAAAAGTATGAGGCTTACCTAATCAGAAATATTGAGAGACCTCTAAAATGTCAGCTCTTCATAAATATCACAAAATACTTCTATGTAACTGAATGATTTTAGACATGGGAATTTAATCCGTGGAGATCTTTGACATCCAGGTATTTTATTTATTAAGACAGAGATATTTGACATTCTCAATTCTTATTCTTTTCTCAATAAGAACTCTCCAGAGGTGGTGTAGGTTTTTTTTTTTTTTTTTTAGAAGAAAATTCAACTTCCTCAGGCTTAGCCAGTATTATAATGTATATCTTCAGCGATTTATCCTGGGATTTCCTTATGGTAAGTGCTTATGTACAGCCACATCTTTCAAGAGGCTGGTAAATCTGTGATTCAGATAGGACAGAGAGGGAAGGTATAATGTGGTTCAAAGAGCATGAGCTGGAGTTGGGACACAAGTTCACTTGCTCTATAAACTTGCATGAGCTTAATTTCCTAATACCTCTACTTTCCCCTAAATAAAGGGTTCTGTAACCATATACTCTTGGATGATGACTTCAAAAAACTATCAGCCATCATTGATAATCTCATGTGTTCTCTACATGAGAACACATTTGATAGCAGTTCTGGTTTAGTGAACTCTCTCTAAGGTTCTGCCCAAAATGTGGCTAAGGGTGGGGACATCTCTCAGTTGCCTGGAGTCTGGAGCCTGGGCCAGACACAGTAGCTCTGGTCAGGGCAAAGCTGAACACTTCAGCTTCTCCAGTGCCCTGTGGTCTCTGCATGGTCAGCCCAACCTTTGGCTTCCAGGGAGCTGGGCTTCATATGGTGGTTCAAGACTCCAATGGCGCATGTCCCAGGAGGGTGAGAACCAGTGAAAGCTCTGTCTTTGATACGCTAGCTTCAGAGGATCACTTCTGCCTCATGTGTTCATGTGAATTGAGGCCCAAAGAGTAGCTTATATCCAAGGGGAAGAGAATTCGAGTTTGTCTTTGATGGGAATTCTATCAAAGAACTTGGGCATATTTTAATATCTCCATAATTTCAAATTCACTTTTGCAACCCTTGAAATGACAGATTATTTGGACTATGATGATAAAAGCACCATCAATCGTCCCTCTGCACCCAGGCCATGGTGAATGACAGGCTCAAGATTGGGGAGAGGGAGGAGTCTTTGCCATCCCAAAGAGTTGCAGAATGGGTATATCATGACTGGTGCAGCCCTGGTCTAGGTGGTTCTCAGAAGTCTAGAGGGCCCACTGAGGGCTGAGGCTAGTAGACAGGCAGGGATGAATGTTGCAGCCTGAATGAAACATGGTGCCAGAGTATACACCTTTCTTGCCTAGAGACCATCTAAGCCCCTGAACTATGACCAGTCTATGGAGACAGAGAGAAGGGGCCAGAGACAGAAATCCTGAACTGATCAAGTTTGTATCTGACTAAGAAAACCTTGAAGGGGCTGAATTTATCTAGATTTCACTATGTATTTTTTGATATCATGATAAAGGCTTGAGATAGAAACTAAACTTATTTATAGGGAACAAGTTAATTTTTTTGCACACAACTCCTTTGTCATTAAAACATCACACAGGAAGACAGGGGACTGGGTTTCATATTTGCATAATCTCAGGTAAGTTGGTTAATATGACTGCAATTCTATTTTTAAATCTAGGGAAACATGATTATAGCAGGGTTTTGTGGGTAATTACTGTGGCAATTTGTTTAAAAATATATTAAAAAAATGGAACTAGCTGCAAACATGTGAGGGAACTTATACAGCTGTTCTATCTCAGATACTGCCCGGTGATTTACCACCTTTCAGGCTGTGATTTAAATAATTAAACAAATCACTTAAATTTATCTATTCTGAGAATTGACCATAAAGTCATAAAGTCATTGTTAGAGGTAAATGTGAATCTTCCATGTAATTATCTGAAGACTAGAAAAACACTAAGAGGAAAAGATGTATATACCCTTATATTCATAAGCAGCATGATTTACAATAACCACGGCATGTAATCAACCTAAATGTCCATTGACAGATGAATGATAACAGAAATTGTGGGGTAGATACTCAATGGAATGCTATTCAGCTATTAAAAAAAAAAGATGACATAGTCCCCTTTGGGACATAAGGATGGATTTTGAGGTGATTATGCTCAGGAGAACAAGTCAGAGAGTAAAAGACAATTACTTGATAGATTAATTTATATGTGCAATACAAATAACCCAGGAAACCAAATTGGCTAATAAAATAATTCTTAAACTTTTGTGAAAACCTTTGTAGACTGCCTCAAACACAGTAGTCAGACATCTGCTTATGAAAGGGTAGAAAAGAGGCACCCAAAGTCTTCATGATCTTGTACTTCAGTGAAATTTCCAAGAGTCCAGTTGTTCAGGACCTGTCAATACATCTCTTCTCAGATAAAAGAAACATTACTAATTTGGTATTTCTTACCACCAAGAAAGAAACATAATACCTAGTGGGCCACTTTGAAGTTTGGAAACAGCTTATACTTAATATGAGTGTATTTATTGAAAATAGAGCTCCCAGACCCTCCCTGATGCAGCACTGCAAGCTGGCCTCTGCAGTGCGAGTTCGATCCCCTGCCCCTGAGGTGACCCACACGGCATAGCAGACCTCTCCTGAACCGCCCGCTGCTCCCCTCAGCAGTGTACTTCGTCGATCTGCCTGTTCTGCTCCCCACTCTGGTGAATCCTCTCACTGCCCCTACACCTGTGGCCTGTACCCCAGTTCTGTATGCATACATAAACAAATCTTAAAAACAAACAAAAAATAAAATAGGGCTCCCACGAAAGAAGACTCTGCAACAGGCACAGGCCGCAACAGAAGTGACATTGCCTCATGAACTATAGACCAGCATTGCCAAGACCCTTACATTCTGCAGATGGGGTACTGTTGAGGAAGGTTTGAAACACTGCTATAGGATGAACATTGTAGACTCTGGTAATTTTGGACAAAGACATGTTCTCCTCAATGAATAATTGCTCTTCTTTCCAGAAACAACTTTTGATTTGTTACCAGACCTTAGAAGAGAATGACAATTTGACCATGTTATTATGTGACCTGAGCTGCCCATTGTGACTCAGTGTAGTCTGATTCATGAGTCCTAAAATAAGGGTACACATCAGCATTCACCATCAAATGGAAGGGGCAAATATATGAGATATGCATAAGGTAAAGATGAAGAAACCATGAAGACAAAGAGAAATTGCATGAGGAATTAACTCAAGTTCTCATGACCCCTATTCCTATTATATTGCCTTCATTTTTCCAGCCTGTATCTTCCAGCCTGTATCTCTAGCAAGCACGCTGTGTCCTGCTGACTGAGAAAGAAAATATTTATGCTTAGCTCACAAGATATGAAGATAGCAACAAAAGGTGGACTGGTGTAGTGAGGCTTGGGATGGACCTGAGGGCCAGTGATGAAGAGAAATCCTCTTTGTGTGGCAATAGATCGTCAAAGAGGGTACTATTTCATACATTTTTGGGCATGCTCTGTATAAACTGGTATCACCTCAAGGAAACCCTAATATGTTATTATTCATTTGTTGCTAAATGGTCTTATATTCTCAACTAGAGAGTAAGTAATTTAAGAATTTGATCTTTTTTGTCTGGCTTTTCACTTTGTTTTTCCAGAACCTGGAACATTGTCTGGCATACACGAGCTGTTGACTCCTAGGTAAAAGAGACTTCAGGAAGCATGTAATAGATACTTTATATGTATGTGTGTATATGTGTGTGTGTGTGTGTGT
>NW_004567109.1:60970729-61003013 GCF_000260355.1 Condylura cristata
ACAGAACAAGGAAATCTAGTAAGGAGATCACTATCAGTTGAATCATCAGTGGTTGAATACATCCCACTTAGCATGTGATGGTCTGAAACACCAGCTGTCCAAGTGTGTGAACTCACTGTACACAGGACCACTGCCTGAACTTTCCCTCCCAGAGGGAGCAGAAATCCTTGGACTTTTTAGTGTTGGATCCTCAAAGCCATGTATTCACACAGGCAACTCTGATATTTCACCTCCGAATGTCTGCATGATATCAGCATAACCCTCTCCTCTCAGCTTCCCAGGCTGGACATCTCAGAAGCATCTTTTTATTTCCTCTTCTTTTCTACTCTCCAAACTCTGTTACCAAATTGTGCCAGGGAAACAACTTCCCTTCCTCCTTTTTAATCTGTCTTTCTTTAACAAGCGTTTATGAAATAAATGCCTTCTATGGGGAAAGATCGCTCCTGTTTTTGCTTTCTGATCAACCCCACAGCAGGGGTTTAAAGCTCAAACATACCCAGGGCTGGGAAAATGATGCAAGGAGAGAAACAGTCCTTGGAGGTGAGGGTTACCAGCTTGAGTCCCAGACTGGCTGCTGGAGCCTCCACTTTTTCAAGAGAATACCTCACTCACATACTATAATAGTACCACCAACTGTCATTATTGTTCTTTTTTCTTAATCTTTTGAATCATTGACCCATCTTTTTATCAATTTCTCCCACATTTTGCCAGTCGCTGGCTACCACTATTCTCCTTTATGTACTTAAGAGTTTGCTTGTTCTTTAGATTGCACGTAAGTGTGAGATAATGTGGTATTTGTCTTTCTATATCTGACTTATTTCATCTAGCATAAGGCCCTGAAGGTCCATCCATGTTGTTGCAAGTGACAGATTATCCTCCTTTTTTGTGGCTGAATAATATTCTATTGGACCTATGCATTGTGTATAGCTCACATTTTCTTCACTGATCATTATTTCTTTATGTGCCTTACTTTGTGTTCCTGATCTTCCAGATTGGTAGTTTGTTTTGTTCCTTTAAGTACCCTGAAGAGATGACATGGTACTTGATACATAGTATAATCAACACTGAACAATCAATATAATCACATTGAACAGTCAGTTAGATAATCATTCTAATATACTGACCCTGTAGGTTTTTAGCTGCTTATTATCCAAGATTTGTGCTGGTACCACCTCATTTACCCCCAGTCATGACCTGTTATCACTACCAATAGCTGCAACCTTCCTCTGTAAGTTCACTTCTCAGCATCCCTGTTTCTGCTTGCTAGTTGCTATCTTGCTTGATTTAGTTTCTCAGGCCCAACCTTGATCCCCCACTAAGATCTTTAGTCCAACGACCCTCCCACCTATTTCCTGTGAGTCACCTTCAACACATCCTTCACTTTCCCTACTCTGTTTTATTCCATGATTCAACGTTGTAATCACTGCTCAATGTAATTGTTTGTATGCTCAAAACCTGTTTTCTCCAGCTCTCCACAATTTCAGGTATGTATCTAAGCAGCAAATGTTGGAAATAAAACCTCTAAATATGCCGATGCTCATGTGTCAGAGTGATGACCAAAATCACCAAGCAACTATGTGTGATATCAATATTTGTAATTTTCCAAATTCTATTCATTTCCCTGCTCACTCAGAAGCTCAATTCAGTCATTTCTAAAGTATTGAACATCACTTCCCCATCGAAGAACTTTATTCTTATTTTGTTGACATAAGTGAAGCGGTATGAATAAAATTTATACTGGAAAACACTACCACATCTACTTAACTATCTGAATCTGTGCCTATATAGTCAGTGAGTCATCTATCTACCTACCTACCTACCTACCTACCTTATTACCCATCCATCCGTCCATCATCCATCCATCCATCTTTCCTTCTGTCTATACATCCATCCATCCATCCATCATTTGTTTCCTGGTACAAGAGATGAATTATTTTCTTTCTTATTGCAGGATTCCCTTCATCTCTGTGCTATTTTTCCTCTCCTCTTTCCTACTCAAGAAGCTCCCCTGTAGTTACCTATGCTCTTCATTATCAAATGAAACAAAGTTTCTTCTCTCTTGACTGTGGTGATGGTTCACACTGGTTCACAGGTGACTTGGTGGTGGGAACTTCATGGGAATTACACCTGAGAGGAGAAATAAAAACATTGTACCAAAAAGGACAATGATATAAAAATATATATGAATAAATATATTTTAAAAGTGTCACTTCCTGGATCAATACCGAAACATATATACATGCTACCGTCCTCTCTACCCCAACCACTTTTACTTCATTTTTTGATTCCCCTTTAGAGTAAAACTCTTAAAAAAAAAAATTGTCTGTACTCACAAACTCCACTGCTTCTTCATCCATTCTTTCTTTAAATTTTTCTCTAAGCAATACAGGTAAGTGACAGCTGTTACAGTTGCCGCTTTGATTAAGTCAACCTCCATCCTCAACTTATTATTAGGGAATCATGTAAAGTTCATTTTCCAGACTTTCTCAGAAGGCAGTAAACTTTGTAATCACAACTAAAGTATTGGGTTAATCAATAATGGAGCCAGCACAAGAAGCACAGCCAGAGAGGCACATCTAATGGTGCCCCTGAGACAGAGCTGGGGGGAATTTCCTGGTCATTGCCAACATTTAATGCTTGCCATTGAGGCCTTCAAGGGTCACGGAAACTAGCATCTCACAACATTTCACAAACTCACTAAGTCTTACTGTCTAGTGGATTGAAACAGAATGAACTTAGGGTCCTTAACACCCTTGTGCGCTTAATGTTTCTGATGTGCCATTTTCTTTTAGCTAAATTTCCCTGAGTAATTGATAGATGAGTGCTTATCCTATATTTTTGACATATCCTAGAGAGAGAGAAAGCAAGTCAGGATTGTGTTAAGAAGGAGGAGAGATAATAAAGGATCCTATAGAAAAGTAATCTTCTAAACCAATACTTTTGACTGTCAAAGAGGGGACCATTTCATACACTTTTTGGCATGCTGTGTATAAACTGGGGTCACCTCAAGGAAACCCTAGTATGTTATTATTCATTTGTTGCTAAATGGTTATACTCACAGCTAGATAGTCATTTAAGAATGTGGTTTTTTTGTTTGTTTGTTTGTTTTTGCTTTTCACTTTGTTTTTCCAGAATCTGGAACATTGCCTGGCATATACTAGCTGTTGACTCCTAGGTCATAGAGACTTCAGGGAGCATGTAGTAGATTTTTTTTTTTAAAGTAAAATTTACTTTATTTATACAAGATCTGCTGGGGTGTAGGCCAGATTGGGGGGGGGGAGTCAGAGGAGACACCAGAGACAGATTGGAGAGCAGAACAGACAGAGCTATTAAATTCCCAGTATCCGTTGAATCATCAGTGGTTGAATGCATCCTACTTAGCATGTGATGGTCTGAAATGCCAGCTGTCCAAGTATGTGAACTCACTGTACACAGGGCCACTGCCTGGACTTTCCCTCCCAGAGGGAGCAGAAGCCCAAGGGCCACCTGCCCTGGGAGTTTCCATACAGCTTTTGAGCTCATCATAGCCGTTTGATCAGTTCCTTCAACAACTTCATAGCACCATTAGCCTGACAGTGACTTATTTTCTTTCTCCACCCAGGATTAGAAGCCCCACTTCAGAGGTGTTCCAGGAGCAGAGCATTTCTCCAGCAGGCCACTGAGCTCTCTGGGACTGCAGATGACTCAGAACTCTCACTTGGCCCCTGAGATTATCTTCCCTGGGTTCAGAGAAAAGGTAACTGCAGGAGATCAGAAGCAATTACCTTTCTCCAGAAAAAGGGATGACAGGCACAATAGGTGCTGGGGCTCACTTGGTGTAATCTTTAAGCTTATTTTTAACTCTAAGTAGAACCTACTTATCCCTTCTTGTAGGGGATTAAGTCCTAACAACTTGGTGTCATCCAGCCAGAAGCTTTTTTCCATTTTAGTGAAACTTCCCACCTTTATCACTATCAGTTCCCTTTCTTTATTTTGATATGTTGCATACACACAAATGTCTCTCTATATGCACATATATAAACACACACACACATATATAGAGATCTATGCATATACACCTAAAACAAATATGCATATATAAACATATATGTACACACATATATAGACACAAAATACAAATCTACATATATACAAATATATGTGCAAATATATATAAGTATGCATATAAGTATAAAACAAATATGTACATAAACATATGGAATTTATATATATAAATACATAAATAGAATAAATAGATACACAAATACCAGTATACACATAGATGTACATTTGCACACAAATATATGTACACATTTCCATTTATGCTATAAACTTAGAGTATACTTTTTCTTCTTTAAAAACTCAAAGGACCAGCCCTCTCTGGTGGCACAATGGGTTAGGACGCAGCACTGCAACCGCAGCCACTTCAGTGCGAGTTCGATCCCCTGCCCTGGAGGTGACCTATATGGCAGAGCAGACCTCTTCTGACCTACCACAGTGGGCGTACTCCCCTCAGCAGTGTACTTCATTGATCTGTCTGTTCTGCTCCCCACTCTGTCTCTGGTGAAGCCTCTCACCACCCTTGCACCTCTGGCTTGCACTCCAGTTCTGTATGCATAAATAAATAAATCTTTAAAAAAAAAAAACCCTCAACGGACCTGTTGTGACTTTACCAATCTGGTGCTTCTCAAGAGACAAGGATTGCTCAAAGATTTTTAAGAACAATTTGGTAATACTTGGTCTGACAATTAAGCAGTGCCTTCTGAGAATATGTGTAAAAGAAAAAATGTATAATTGCCAGTCCACACCCTCAACCCTTCTAAGCAGAAAGGGTGGGGTGGCACCCACAACCTTTCTTTGTGTTCGGGTGCATTTTAAGAGGTTGAGAGGAGCCATGTCAGAACAGGGAGGCCTTGAGGACCAGGGAGACTGAGTGTGCAGATGGGGCTCACAAGTGGGGGGTATTTGGAAAGAAGATGTGTAAATAGGAATTTTAGAAAGTCTTCTATGCATGATGTGATCTTTTCTATCTTCACCACAAAGTCTTCCCTGATGTTGGAGGTAAATGGATTCCTCTTGGAGAATACAAAGAAGGTCTAATCCTTGTCAAAGTCTGGAAAGGGGATTACAAGCATCTGGACAGTCCCTCTTCAAATACCTGACTTCTCCATGCTCAGGGATATAGCCATAGGGAAGGATGAAGAGAGCCAGTCAGGGGATAAGAAGGTCTCATGTGGAGGGGTTTTATTGCAAAGGGGAGAATAGATGGAAATGAGGGCTGGTATATAGGAAACATTCTTTGAAAGCCTAAATGCGTCTCATGGTCTTTGCCATGAGAACTACAGACAACTTTAGCTGTGTTGGCTTTGGCCTCCTCAGCTACAAAAGGAGTTGTCCAATCGTTAAATGACATTTATACCAGGCAACAGCCAGAAACTGGGCATGCCAGCACATACATCTTTGCAGAGTGGTTCCGTGTCCTTGCTGATTGGTGCCTCTCACAGCTGGGGCATGCTCTCAACAGGCAGTTAGCCTATCCTTTGTCTTCATCGCCAGAAGATGAAAACAGAGCTTTGAGATTTCACCCTTTTCTCAAAGTCACAGAGCTGGGATCATCATCACCTTTGTCATTGTCATCACTGTCATTACCACCTTCAGTGTTATTAATGGAGAACAGCTGTCCTCAAATAATGTGTCATTTATTGTCCTTCTATTATAACATTGATAAGGAAAAAAAAAAGAATTGATTCAAGCTGGGGTCACTGTGTGTGGGGAGTTTGCACATTTTTCCTGTGTCCGTGTGGGTTTCTCTCCACAGCTCCAAAATGTGCACATGAAGTTCCTTGTGGTTCAGTTGTGTCAGCCTGAGTGAGTGAGAGTGTCTTGAGTAAGTACCTTGTTATGAAGAAGTGCTTTGTCCAGGGTTGGGTCCTGCCCTGGACCCTGGGGTGCCAGGAGAGGCTCAGGCTGTCCATGACTGTGAAGTGGAGAAACAAGAACATTAGAAAATGAGTGAATGAATGAATATAACTGTTTGTTTTATATTAAAAGTGTTTTTGGGATCTTTTTTAAGAACTGAAGTGATGTTTTTGTGAAATGCTGCCATAGGGTAACTTAACTCTTGCTTATGTCAATTAACTTATGGCAAAGTCAGTTTGGTTATGTCATTTCACTAGTAGTTCAGTTTCCAATGACCTATTGACAGTGTTAAATGAGGTAACTATACTCCACGTCACAAGCTACACTTTGACCCTCTCTTATGGGCAGGGAAACTGAGACTCAGAGAAAGCAAATAACGTGATAAGGACCTTATGCTGGTAATTGTTGGTGAATAGAAGCCTCACAACTCCAACTCAGCTCTTCTGTCTCAAAGTAAACTAAGGCGAAATGGTTAAACTGTTCTCAGACCCTAAAGCAGAGAGAGAGAGAGACAAAGTTTGTCTAACTTCCTCTTGTATTCAGTCTATTCTATCTGACACAGCCTGAACAAATAGAAGTGACTAACCTTGAGTGAGCCCCAAGATCAGCTGGAGACTGAGAGTGCAGAGTAGGGGGCTACACAGAGAGGGGTTATACCAGTAGGAGTTCACAACTCCCATGGCCTGAAGAAAAGTCTCTTCATACTCCGAGCAGGAAGTGCCCTGGGACTAAGCAATGAGCTTCAGCCAAGTCCACATTTTTTGCCTCTAACCCACTTTTTTAGTCAATAAAATTTAATGGCTCCATTCTCAGCCCTGGTCCTCAAAACCCACAGAACTCATTTCCTTTCTTATTCAGGGAGGTAGATTTGAATTGATCTCCTGCCTCCTTGCCAATCAATTCACAAATGAAGCTGATTTCTCAAATGCCTAATGTCACTGTCTGATCTGTGCTTGGTGGATAGAGACCCCTGTGGCCCAGCAGCTTGTCCTTTCCTCTGGATCACAGATGGGCTTATAGCAGTAGTGGCAAGAGCAGCTGCTGTTGACTGTGAAGTCCTCAGGAAGAAAGCTTGCTGGCATCATCCACTTTAATCTTCACAACAGACCTACAAGATGGGTATTTATATAATCCCCAAGTTACTTCTAATCCCTAGAACTTTCTTACCCGTAATATTATAAGATAATCCTTCTCACTCTGTAGATCTTAACTAAAAGCGTATTTCCTCAAAGAGAACTTTCTGGAACATCCCACCTGAGGTAGGAATACCATGCTAACTTCTATCCAGTCCCATTTGCTGCTTCTATAAAACTCATCACCAGCAGTACTGATTTGCTTTGTACTTGTTTCCTGGTTTAGTCTGTAAATCACAGCAACTACCAATCCCTGGAGTGTAGGGATCTTATCTTCTTTCCCCCATGATGTCCGCAGTGCCCACTGCAGGGCCTGGTATGGCACAGACATTAATGGAAGCATACCTGGGTGATGGGTGAGGTCCGGAAGGGTTGAGTAACTTATCAAAGGCCACACAGCCAGTGACGGTTGACTTGGAATCCAACCCAGGTTCACGGAATGCTTGAGCACAGCTAGGAGAGCTGAAGTAAGTACATAATCCTCACAGAACTCATTAATTTTATTTCTTAAAGCCCATTTCTCCTGCCCCCAGCCTGGCTCAGATCAAAAAGCAGGGATTAGGTTTACAACTCCCTCACTTAGAGAAACCACTTTGATTTAGGGCAATGATGAGTCATTATGCCACTGAGTTTTGCTAAATTAACTGCTACAAGCTGTCTCCCATGGTGTTGTGTTGAAAGGTTAGGGATTTTATCCCAGGACACTTAGGGAGATAAAGGAATAATACAGGCTGAAAGGCTTAACTACTCTCTGGGGGAGCAGATGGCTGATTATGACAGTCACAAAAGGTATACGTCACTGGGAGGAAACGAATGAGAGCCCTCTCACCACTAATATGTATATATTTGACCATATCTTTCATTTTCATTATAAGCACAATATAGCATATTAAAGGCAATATGGATTTATATAAGTGTCTTCCAGAGTGCTGACACTAATAGTTTCATGTCTGGAGTCCCTTTCGCGGGCTCACCGGTACCTGATGAAGGTTCTCATGCTGCGGTGCGTCGTTTTTTATTTTAACATTCACATAGAAGTCCCCGCTGGTAAAGAGTCTTCACAGTGACTGTGTTTTATTGGATATTGTCTCATACTTTATTAAACAAGCCATTACAATTGGATATTTATATTGTTTTCAGGTTTATCCATTTTTAATGATGCTATAACAAACTTTCTCAAATATTTAGCATGAGCTGAAGGTGAGGGAGCAGAGTGCGGAAGCGAGTCCATGGAGTCGAAAGGCTGGGGCTGGACCTGGCTGGAAGGAGGCGAGGCGGGAGGTGAGGCAGGGGCCCAGGCAGAAGCTGGGAATGGAGCAGGGGTGGGTTCTTCCGTTAGGGAAGGCGGGCCTGCTCCAGGAGAGACCACCTAGAGAAACACGCCTGACCAGCTGGCACACGTGTGGCTGGCTGGAGTGGGACCCCCGTGGCAGTCACGTACCACCACAGCCAGAGCACATGCCCCTAAATTGCCTGCAGACCCTGGCTCGCCTGACGGCTACCTGCGTGAGCTCCTGCGAAAGCACTTCCCACAGTACTGACACGTAGTAAGACCCCAGTCAAGCTTGGCAGCAGCTGTAGATGTGAGCATGAGAGCTGCTCTCTGCTGTAATGGGCCTGGCGGTATTACAGGTCCTGCAAGGGGCTGTGAGGAGGTGCACACAAGCATGTTGGCCAAAGGCAGGGCTTTATGACCATGTGGTGCAGAATACGCATCTCACTGAAACAACTCTTTTGGAATTCACAAGAGGCAGGGGCAGCCGAGGAGGTTTAAGCTTGTGGAAATCGGTCTAGGCCTTTCTGCTTTCCTACAGAGGAAGCAGGTTTGGTACAGCACACAGGGGCAAAGGTGTTCAGGGGAAACTAGCATTTTCTAGCTGACCAGGGTCCCCGATATGGCATTTATGTAAAATGCCATATGGCATGTTTGCCTGTGCACACGCATGTGGGTGTATGTGACGATGACGGCACAGTTCAGCTAAGTGTTGGCAGAGGTTGTGTTGGGAACAGTGGTGAGAAGAGAGGACTCTGATGTTTTACTCTGTATAACATTTATTTCTTTGTTGGAATATTTTGATGAGGAGAAAGGCTTCCTTCATTATTAATGAAAATAAAAGGGATTTAAGAATTTAATTTGGGACCCTCCCTGGTGGTGCTACAGGTTAGCACGCAGCACTGCAGCCTGGCCACAGCTGCTTCAGTGCAAGTTCGATCCCCGCCTGCCCCAGAAGTGACCCACATGGTGCAGCAGGCCTCTCCTGTCTCTGCCCCTGCTCCCCTCAGCAGTGTACTCCGTCCACATGCCTGTTCTGTTCTCCACTCTGTTTCTGGTGAATCTTCTCACCACCCCTGCACCTCTGGCCTGAACCCCTGTTCTGTATGCATAAATTAATAAATCTTAAAAAAAATTTAGTTTGAGCATTTACTGTGGAGTACTTTGTTCTAGATGCAATGCTGTAATGTGATTCTCCAAGCAGGAGAAGGTTGGGACAAGTTTGCAAAGGGATGAAAGAGAGGAACCCAAAAGTGTTCTCAGAAGATGATTCTTGCTGGGATGTGTCAGGCTGCAGGGACACAGGACAAGGAATGACATCACTGCTCGTGGGACTGGGCGCCTATTCTGTGCTGTATGTTATTGTAAGTTCTTGTAAATGGGTATAACTCCACCCAGCCTGCGGATGGGGACACTGAGCCCCAGGGGTGTTAAACTCTCTCTCTAGGTCACATGGCTTATAAGTGAAGGAGCCAAAACACAAACCTGAGTTATCCTGAATTCATCGTCATTCTTTATCCTCCAAGAAAAGAAGAGTCGAGAGCCCAGCAGCAGAAGTGGGCAGTTAGGAACGCCCCTGCAGTGACCTGGTTGCTCGGTGGGTGTGGAGGGACCCGCCTCTGACCTGCACACACCTCCTTGGTCTTCCCCATGGCTTTTGACTTGAGTGCACCCACCCTCCTCCTCCTGGAAGCTCCCCCCACTCCCTGTTTCCCAGCCTGCTCTTCCTCTCATATGCATCTCAGTCCAAACTCTCCTTCCTAGAGAGCCTCCCTGTAGGGGCAACCTGACCCAGGCAGGCAGGTTCATGGTTGATTTGGGCAGATAGGTAAGGAATCTTGGGGTCCTCAGTAGGCTGACAGGACTTTAATGCTGAAGGGGGGGAGCCGGTGCACAGACACCCAGCAGTAGGGGTGCTGGCAGCAACTGAGCCCCAACCCCTGACTCTGCTCTCAGCCTGATTGTCTCGTGATGAGCTCTGTTCGGTCCACCCTGGGCATCCACACTTTACGAGTACTCGCACCCCGTGCTCTCCAGCTTACGGCCTGGGTGTCTGTCATTACAGGCAGGCATGTGTTGTGCTCAGGCCTCTTGGCCCGAGGGTCCATGCGTGACCCGTGCTCACGCTCCCAAGAGCTGTTCATACAAACACGATTTCGTGCGTACAGTATAGCCTTGGCAATGCAAGGCTGCAGGTGACAGCTATAGTGACCAGGAGAGGCAACATAGAAAAGAGCCCCATTAACTCCATCTTCCCTCCACTCCCCCAAATGCCTCCTTCCCCAAACACCACCCTCACCCAACCTACTTTCAGTGCTTCATGCCCAAAGTTGACTTACTAATTTTCTCACATCTGTTTTGTTTCCCACTCTCCTCTTGTTTATGCACCCTAACTTTTCAATAAATAGTGGTTAAGCATATGCATTTGGAGAATTTCAAAGGAAAAACAACCCCCCAGATTCCTGACTCGTAACCAAACCAGACTTCGAGCAGCAGAAATGAAAAGGTAGACAGAAGCCACTGAACCTCGGGCCTTTTTTCTTGCCTTCCAGCTCTCCTGCTAAGATTTACTCCAGAACTCCAAGGACATGAGGTCATCATAACTCTTGTCAATAGAGCTGAACTTTGTCTCTAATTAGAATAAAAGACGAGCACTCGGACATGATGAGATGCCCCCCTGGCTTTGTGGGTCCAGTGGGAGGCGCCCAGGGAGTGTGCTTCTCGGGGCCTGAAGATGAGCCTGAAGGCATTAAAACAGCTGGGGAGCCTCTCACCTCGCCAAGGCCAGCTCAGGCTTTCAAAGATAGGAAGTGACGGTGCTGTGTTTGCTGCAGAAAGGAGCATTGCCCTGGCTGTCTCAGGTTTTAGCTCAATTCTCAAAGCCCCTTGAGCTGGTACTGGCTTTGGCCAGGGGCTCACAACTTTTGGAACCTTTCAGGGCCAAGGAGGGGGCGGGTGCAGCCTGTGAAATTAGACAACAGCAGCTGGCTACAGTTGAGAAAAACATGTGAAGGTGTGAGTTGACATTTCTGTATGCTAGAAGCACTGAATTTTAATGACTTTGACTCTCTGGTCAACTTTTGGGCAGTGTAGAAAAGTGAAATGAACCTGCTTTGAGTAACAATGGGTATTTCCTGAGAACCTGCTTTGAGTAGCAATGAGTATTTCCACAATCAGAATAGTGGACATGGATATCTGATGTCCATGTGTCCCAAACTCCAGAATCTGTATGTCTGGTTACATGGCAAAGCAAATTAAGGTTCAAATGGAGCTAACATTGCCAGCCATTTGACTTTAAACAAGGAGTTGTGGTGGGTTATCCAAAGGACCCAACAGAACCCGTAGACTTCTTAAAAATGAGGAAGCAAAGACACCAGAGCCAAACATCTGGATGGGCAGCATTAGTTCCACCCGGCACTTGTGAGACTCTCAGGCTGCACTCCAGACCTACCGAATCAGACTCTGCTTGGGGAGCAGGATCCCAGGGATTTGAGAGGCCCAGGGGCAGGGTACAAGCCCCACAAATGGAGAACAGCCACTCTAGACTCCAGCCAACAACTGTCAGATCGCAACATGACTCATTATTGCCAGATCTCCTAATTTTTCCAGAGAAGCCAGAAAATCAGGATTTTAATGTCAATGTCTTTATTTTTTAAATATTTAGTAGGATGAGCATAAAATGTGGCCCACAGGCTGTACCTTGCAACCTTTGCTAAGTCTACTTCACTCTACTTCCTTGAGAGACCTGCAGCTGTGGTCATGTTTTGGACATGGAAGAGATGTGTGATACTGAGGAAATCACTTCTCTTCCGTGGGAATCATTTCCATCCAGACAACGCAGGTAGGTAATCATACCCCTTATGTTATCTCACATGAATGTGGGGGCAGGATATTTTTTATATATAACAGTTCATTCTTACATCATTTTGTGCCTTTTTCCATCTCAGTTGTAATCCCCGTGGGCTTCCCATCACCAAATCACCCGCGTGCCATCCCCAGAGGGGGGCAGGGGTTTTAATGCATTTTTTGCAGAGTCCACTCCAGGTGTCCATATAACTAATTTTCATTACAGGGTCAATCAATGGCATTACGATCCTACAGCACTATGAATTTATAAAAGTAAGAGTTGCAATGAAAAACCAAGCAAATCATACAACTCAGCGTGGCTTAAATGAGCTTATATAACTTCTGGTGACAGATGCTGCCGTGTTGCTGCACTGCTTGCAATGCTTGGGAAAGATACAGCGGCTATTGACACATGTGGGTGTCCCAGTACTCACACTACTCTACCTTGTTTAAAAAAAGATTTATGTATTCATACAGAACTGGGGTACAAGCCAGAGGTGCGAGGGTGGTGAGAGGATTCACCAGAGACAGAGTGGGGAGCAGAACAGGCAGTCCGTGAAGTACGCTGCTGAGGAGAACAGCAGGCGAGACAGGAGAGGTCTGCTGCGCCATGTGGGTCACCTCCGGGGCAGGGATCGAACTCATGCTGCAGTGGCTGCGGACAGTTTCACAGTGCTGTGCTTAACCCATTGCGCCACCAGGGAGGACCCATGTACACCATTCTACTTATGTCACTGTGACTCCATTCACAGCATCTTTTGATCTTCATATGCACAAACTCATGTGTGAGATGTAACATCAGCCTTATTACCAAGAACCCCTTGGAATCCACATGTTCTACAGCCTAAAGCAAAGACAGGTGTTGACATCCCACCGCTGTGTTCCACTCTGTGCTGGTCATCCCAGTGATACAGAGCAGACTCCCTTCTTATGTTAATTTAAAGAGAGCATCAACAAAATGAAAACAAAATAAAATCCAAAATTAAAAATATATAAAATATAAATTACTGACAAGTTGTCTACAGATCCTCTGGAACTCACAGACCACAGTTAAGGAGCAGTGGGGGTAGGGAGAAAGACAGAAATTTGTAGACAAACTGAGCTGAGCTGGCATCTCTTCTCTGCCCAGCATCCACTCGATCATCCTGAGCAAGCTCTTCCAAATGGTTTCTCCATTTGGAAAGTAGAGACAGCCACACTACCTGCCTTGAAGTTTTTCTGAGACTAGGTATAATGCTATCTGAATCATGTGGTCACAATCCATAGTCAAACCAAGGTCAACTTTTCTTCAGACACTGAGACCATCCACCAGGTTGTCAAAATCCAGCTTATCTGACTTCCATTTTGAGGCTTGTTTTCCATAAATGCAACAGAACTAAATTGTGAGCTTAGCATGTTCAGAGGGAACGGACCGTAAGCTCAATTCCAAGACAGCTGGCATTCAAAGAACTAAAAGGAGGGAGAAAATTCTTCCTGGACTATACTCAAAAGTAAAGGGTCCTTCATCAAGAGAGTTCCAGCAGTTTGAAAATCTGACTGGCCAATAAAATGCTGCCAGCACTCCACACTTCCTCATTATTTGTTCTTTTTCTCTTTTATTTCCACTCCCATAAAATCAACTTTCGGCCCTATACTTGAAAAATAGATTTGAGACTTGCATCTTATTTCCTTGCTGGTCAACCTTGCAATAAAATTCTTTCAAAAGCTGGTGTCAAAGTATTGGTTTTATGTGTATTAGGCATGAGTTCTTTGCTTAGTAATGATAGTAGCACTGGCTAATTGTGGTGAAGATCCTATACATTGAGGAAAGTGAAAACGTTTGGAAAACTTGAAGGCCTGTTCAGGTGTTAGTGATCTGTGATGACATCAACATACTGGTTAGGAGTGAAGATAAGCTTAAGACATCACCTCCTTTTACAAACTTGCTTTCAAAAGGAGATGGAAATACAAGCTAAAGCCATTTAACTTGTTGAGAAAATTTTGGTGTGGTGGGGATATTTCAGCAGCACTTTTAGTAGACCTTCTATGCAAGCAAATGACCCAACAGAGAGACATTCTTAGGTTATAATTTGCTTTCAAAGTGGAAGAAATATTTGATGAACAGCTCCTCTTCTATAAATTAAGGTGCCTATATGGATTCTATGTTCTCTTCTCATGGACCAAGGGAAATGTCTGTTCTCTCATATTTTTTTAAAGATTTATGCATTTATGCATACAGAACAGGGGTACAGGACAGAGGTGCAGGGACGGTGAAAGGATTCACCAGAATCAGAGTGGGGAGCAGAACAGGCCAATCGGCAAGTTACACTGCTGAGGGCAGCAGAGGTCAGGAGAGGTCTGCTGAGCCATGTGGATCACCTCCGGGGCGGGGATTGAACTCTCACTGAAGCGGCCTGAAACGTCCCTGGCCAGTTTCACAGTGCTGTGCTGTAACCCTTAGTACCACCACTGAGGCCTTGCTCTCTCATATGTTTTTTTAATAAACATTTCATAAAAGCCAAGCCCTTAAATAATATACAATCCCTCTTAAAAATATAACCATCAGCCACTAGCTGCTCCTTCATTCTAGAATGGCTTTATGAGAGATCAAAATGCTTGGGAAATCCCAAGTGACTTCATGCTATGCCTGTTTATTTACTTGATTCAAGAGACCATACATATATACCCATTATGGAGACTTCAGAGACTTCATTCTTCTTGATGCACAATGGTTGAGGCCTCTGGCTTGGTTTTGGCAACCTCCCTACATCCTGGAGCAAGCGAGTGGCTGTCAACTATGAAACACCTGTCTAACTCTGGCCTTGCTCTGCTTGTCTCTGCTTCTCTCCTCATCTCTTCAGCTTGAGTTTTTTTTTTTTAAAGAGTTATTTATTTATGCATACAGAGCTGGGCTACAGGCCAGAGGTGCAGAGGCAGTTAGAGGATTCACCAGAGACAGAGTGGGGAGCAGAACAGGCTGAATGATGAAGTACACTGCTGAGGGGAGCAGCAAGCGGGTTAGGAGAGGTCTGCTGCGTCATATGGTCACCTCTGGGGTGGGGATCGAACTCATGCTGAAGTGGCTTTAGCTTCTTAGTGCTATGCTTTAACCTGTAGCACCGCCAGGGAGGGCCCCAGCTTGAGATTTTAACAATGACTCTCTAGGACCTTGACCTCAGACTTCATATTTATTGCACTAAGTTCAAAGAGTGATGCTGTTGAGACTGGAGGAAGCAAACATGAAGGGACTGGACTCTGTAGCTTCTCTCACATCTGTAGGATTGAGTACCGATGGCTCGGAGTGATCGCAGGGAGAGTGGCCTACAGCAGGCACCCAACTGGTCAGTTCTTTGTCACTTGTCAGAGAAAAACCGTGATGGTAAAGCTGCCTTCCTGCGAGCAGTTATAGCCCACGCTCTATGCTAATTATAAGATGGAAGTCATGAGAAGAACTTTCATTGACTACAAATTGCTGCATAAGGTTCTTCTGAAATGTTACCTTATAAATCTTGTTAGCATAATGCACCAAGGAGCATAACAGTTCAAAATGCAAGTGATTAGGGTCACCTTCTCTCACGCTTCTTTGCCAGTTATCAACAATTTGTACCCTGTGTCCTCATTTATTTCTTACTTGTTCATTGATTTATTCATTCAGTTAACAGTTACTAGTATCTGCTGAGTTCAAGGCTATTAGCAAATCTGAGGGTTTTGCTCATTATTTCAACGTAAGTTATTTAATTTTCATGGAAGTGAAGTATCCTTCATCTCTGGTAATATTTCTTGTTGTGAGGCGGACTTTTATACAAATATAGCATCTCTAGCTTCCTTTTTTTTCAAGAATCATGATAAGATATATATAACATAATATATATTACTTGAAGTCATTTTTTAAGTATGCAGTTCCATGGCATTAAGCACACCCACACTGTTGCTTAATAATTATAATCATCCACCTCCAGACCTTTTTTCATTTTCCCAAACAGAATTTTTGTATTCATTAAACAATAATTCTCTATGCCTCCACATTCTTGCCCCTAGAAACCACTATTCTGTTTTCTGTCACTGTAGATTTGACTGTTCTAGGTACTTCATGGAAGTGGAATTACGCAGTATTTGTACGTTGTGACTGGCTTACTTAACATTAATATAGTCGAATGTCATCCATATTTGTAGTTCATTCCTTTTCACGACTGAATAATATTCCATTGCATGTCTAGGTTATATTTGGTTCAGTTATTCAGATATCTATGGGTATCTGGGTTGTTTTTGATTTTTTCTATTATGAATAATGCTGCTATGAACTTTGTTATATCTGAACCACTACCTTCAACTGCTTGGGGTTATGTGCTCAGAAGTGGAATTGCTGGATTATATGATAATTCTGTTTCAGTCTGTTTGGGCTACTAGAACAAAATAACACAGGTTAGGTAACTAATTAACAACAGAATTTTATTTTTCACAGTTCTGGATGCTGGTAGTGCAATATCATGATCTTGGGTTGTAGATTGTCTATTTCTTGCTATGTCCTTACATGGTTAAAGGGGAGAGAGGTCTTTCTGGAGTCTTATTTACAGTGGCATTATTTCCACTCACTAGGACTCTGATTAATCCCTGAAAAACCCCATGTTCCAATACATTGGGCATTAAGATGTCAGTATATGCATTTGGGGAGTGACACAAACATCCAAATCATAGCAACTTGTATGTCCATTAAAGAATCATTTTATTTTTATTTATGCATAAAATAACTGGGGTATAAGGTGGGGGATGGTGAGCAGATTCACCAGAGACAGTGAGCAGCAGAACAGACTGACGCACTGAAATATACTGCTGAGGGGAGCAGCGGGTGAGACAGGAGAGGTCTGTTGCATCATGTGATTCACCAACCTGGTTGAAGAAGGAACTTGGCCACCATGGCTGATGACAGTTTGATTGCACTGAGATTGTAACCCTGTACTACCAAGGAAACCCCAGTGTGTCTAATTTTTTGAAGAACTGTCAAATTATCGGCTGCAGTGGCTGCAACATTTTACATTCCCATCAATGATACACAAGGATACCAACCTTTCAAGGTTTTAACATTTGTTGTTTTCTGTTTATTTTAAAATAATTGTCATTCTAATGGATATAAATAATGTTATTGTTATTTGGGTTTGTATTTATCTGACAATTAGTCATGTTGAGCAACTTTTTGTGTGTGTTTTTGGCCGCTTGTCTCCAGTTCTTTTAGACTTTAGTGTTTGCATGGTTCGTTTCTTTTCACCCTTTGCTTTTTACCTATATCTTTACATTTAAAGTGGGTTTTCTACATATAGCATAGTTATATGTTAATGCTTAATCAAATTCAATAATGTTTTCCTTTTAATTGAAGTATATCAATCATTTATAATCAATGCAGTTATTGATATTTGTATTGGAATTTGCCATTTTGTTATTTTTTAGTTAAATCCACTCTATTTTTTTCTTGTTCCCTTCTTTTATCTTGTCCTTTTATTTATTCATTGAATGCATTTTAGCTCCAAACTCATTTGTTAGACACCCTTTTCATATTGCTTTTTAAAGTGGGTGTTCCAGAGTTTCAAATATGTATCTTTAACTAATGCCTATCTGCTTTCAAAATAACATAACAGTTTGTGTTGTTAGACTATATTAAGGCCCTCCCTGGTGATACCGCAGGTTAAAATATAACACTGCAGAGCTGGCTTCACCTGCTTCAATGCACGTTCGATCCCCGCCCCAGAGCTGACCCACATGGCTCAGCAGACCTCTCCTGTCTCGCCCACTGCTCCCCTCAGCAATGTACTTTGTCAGTCGGCCTGTTTTGCTCCCCACTCTGTCTCTGGTGGATCCCTGCACCTCTGGCCTGTACCTAAGTTGTATGCATAAATACATAAATAAATAAATGAAAAGAATATATTACAACAGCATTCTTCAATTTCACTAAATTTTGTCTATTTTGTTGACACTTTCAATGTTTTTTAATGACAAGGCATTGATATCAATTTTGTTTAAGTAATTATGTTTCAAAGAAATTTATATATTAAAAAGTACCTTATATTTATCCACATTTACAATGTCTAGTGTTCTTCATTCCAAATTCCCATTAGTCTCACTTTCCCTGTTCCTGAATAGCATTTTTTTGTTGTATGGGAAATTCTTTATGTTCATTTTAAAGGTTTATTCTCTGGATGTATTATTCAAAGTTAATATATTTTTCTTTTTTTGTCCTACTACATAAAAATTCTGTTTAATTGTTCTTAAGTTATCATAATTTCAGATGAGAAGTAGGGTGTCTTTCTTATCTTTATTTCTTTGTATATAATGTTCTATGTATGATGGATTTTTACCTAGATTTTCAATTAGAAAATGATTGGTGATAATTTCCTCAAAAGCATGTTCCTGGCTATTCTACTGCTTTCTCCCCACTTTCCTGCCATTTGAGTCCCTCTCAAACTCCATGGGTGTACACTAACAGATGTCCTCCATTTATTGGACTGCCAGATATTGCTGCATGTTGTCTGATATCTGAAGCCATTTTTGTTTTTCACATATATTTTTCTAGTGGCTTAAGGAGGAAGCATGCATTGTTTCCCTTCATCATATTGTCTTGTCTCCTTTATTTCTGAGAGATATTTTCTCTGATAATGGAATTTCATATTGCCAGGTTTTTAAATTATTTTTATTTTGAAGATGCCATTCTACTGTCCTATGACTTGCATAGTCTTGATAAACAGTTTTCTATAACTCATACCTTTGATTTTTTTTTCTCTCGCTGACTTTAAGGTTTTCTCTTTATCTTTGGTTTTTAGAAGTTTGGATAAGATGTGCACAAATGTTTTTGTTGTTGTTGTTTGGGTTGGTGGGAGGGGTCTTCATTATGCTTGCCTTTCTTCAAGGTTTTTTTGATATATGGAAGGTGCCTTTTATCATTCAATTTTTTTCAACTTTGTCTTTTCAAATATTCTACTCTTCCATCTCAACTTCTTAAGAGATTACAATTACACATGGGTTAACACTGCCATTACTAGGCTAAGGTGTCTTAGAAAGGGATCTAGGAGAGGAATCCCATTCTTTTTATTTTAAAGATTTATTTATTTATTCATACAGAACTGGGGTACAGGCCAGAGACGGAGGGGGAGAGGATTCACCAGGGACAGAGTGGGGAGTAGAACAGGCCAACTGACAAAGTACACTGCTGAGGGGAGCAGCGGGTGCTGAGCAGGAGAGGTCTGCCACACCATGTGAATCTCCTCCGGGGCAGGCAGGGATCGAACTAATGCAGAAGTGGCTTTAGCTTCTCAGAGTTGTGCTTTAACCCTCTGCACCATCAGGGAGGGCCCGAAATCACATTCTTAAAGTATTGCACCATATATACAGAAAAGGAGAAGTGCAGAACATGTAGGTGACCATGTTATAATTCATTTTTCATTGAAGAAATGACCCTTTGGGAAATGGGGAGTTTCCTTGTCCCACAAGCTAGAATTTGCTTGTTCTTTCACTTATTAACCTTAGACTTGATATCTCAGTATTGTTACTAACCTACTGATAGGACAAAGAGACAAAATACCCCAGGTAATCTATATCTTCTTTTGCAATATTATATACTTTTCAGAATTTAACATATGACTTAGACAAAGTTCCAGATTAGTTCATATAGAATTATTGTGTGCTACAGAATGAATATAAGCTAATTTATCATTTACCCTACTAAGGGACGTTAGAATTATTGCTCTTGAGACAAATATCTCAATTAACACTGTTGAGCCTGTATATTTCTTATGCTTGGTCAAGAATACTTTGGAGTCTAGTTGGGAGCAACTTGTCATTATTTTTAAATTTTCTAGTTTCATACCTCTCAGTTTCACATGATTGAATTAAATATGCTCCTTAATTCACAATATGGCATAATTATTGCCCATATGAAACCTCTTTAGTTAAAAAAAAGTTATTGTTTTTTTATCCACCCCTACATGATTCTGTGATTCTTACCACAGGCATCTACTGTCTTGTGTATAGTATGTCATTTCTACTCATCTTTCATCATTTATCTCCCTTCCACGCAAATGTCCAAGCATATAATGTTGTTTGGGATAGTTATGTTACATTAATTATGTTTTAATTATTTTTCTTGTTTTTATGCATGTTGCGTTATTATGGCATTGAATCACCCCACAGCATCTGTATAGATCCTCTTCATCAATTCTGGTCACTCCATAGAATTCAAATACATGTAACCATAGTAGTAGGAAAATTCCTGGAAGCAGAAAGAATGGATTAAAGAGTTAAAATTTTTAAGTTTGGATGGATTGTATGAAGACAATTTTAAACTGATTGTACTTCTTATTTTGTAATCTTCAATCATTAAAATAGAGTAAGAGGGTTTCTGTCTCCCTAAACTCCTCTTTAAATAACAATTATCAAATGTTTTGCATTTACTACTTTATTAATTGAAAATACCTTGTTTTCTTTGCAACTTTGTGTTTATGTAATTATCCATATGTATAAATACATTTTTTCTGGTTGCTAGTCACTTCTTTTTAAAAATTTTATTTATGCATACATAAATTGGGGGTATAGCCCAGAGGGATGAGAGGATTCACCAGAGACAGAGAGGGGGGCAAGACAGGAAGATCTACTGAAATACACTGCTGAAGGGAGCAGCAGGTGAGACAGGTGTATGCTGTGCCACGTGGCTCAGCTCCCTGGCCGGGGATTGAACTCATGCTGTAGTGACTGGTGAGAGCTTGATAACATCAAGACTTACCCCTTTGCACTACCAGGGAGGCCCTTGCCTGTTGCGTCTGTTATATTTTTATTATAGAATTCTTGTTCCAATACTTAGTATTGCAATGCCGTCAGCTTTGCAGTATCATTAAAATTGATCAAACTTGAAATGTGGGTTATGGTGAAATTTGAGATCATCAATGGGTATCACTGATTTATCTGTTCTAGAAATGCTGCAGTGATATTGAGCAAGTTAAAAACTTATGTGCAAAATGGTTCATGGGACCTATAAAATAGCTTTTTGGTTGTTTGTGTTATAGAATTAGTGACGATGGGCATGAAATGAAGCTAGCCAACATATTTGACAAAAGCCACTTAGAGGCCACTTTCGTTTAATTGCTATGTGGGTTAGCAACTCCTCCCAGTTTCAAAACTCATAGGCATGCTGACTTCCTGTTCACCAGGCCCATTTAATTTGTCTTGGAGCTTTGTGGAGAACTAGATACCTGACATGTCAGAACACATCGGTACATTAGAAGGATTTCTCTTGGCTTCTCCACTCCCCCTTTCCTGCCAGTCTTCTCTTTCTTGAGGCCCGAATATCTTCCCTATAGAATAGGCCTCAGGCTTCCTTCTCTTTTGTCAGTTTTTGTTGATTACTCCTAATGCTCCTTCAAGGCTCCACCTCTTCTGCTGACAACTTGGCATTTGCCTGATGTGACATCTTCAAGAGTCAAGACTGGCAAGGGAGGTGAAAGAGAGGGCAATATGAGGGGGGAGGGGAAGAGGTAGATCCATCAGTGTCATGCAGCATCTGTCAAGAAGAGATTGAATTAGACCTAGTTCGGGATGGGTGCTGATGTGCTATAACATTTTTGGCAGAGCTGTCTAGCAAGCACCTTGGGTCCGTGGAGCCAGCCCCTAGCCTGCCGACCTTGGTAGTCATTATTAGTGGAACAGGGAGAAAACTGAACCATGCAAATGACTGTTCTGGGGGGGCCCGGGGTAGGATCTTGCATGCATGTTTGGGGTGGAGCAGGGAACCCTGGAGGGGAAGAAAAGTCATGATATGGGGATGTCCCACACCATGGAGAAAATAAAGAGAAGCGGGCTTGGTGTGGCAATGACTGGAAAGGATCTATGTATGAAAGAATGTATAATAGAAATTTGAAATTGGCAATTATGTTGCAGGCAAGGTAAATCCCCTTCTCCCTCTCTCTATTAAATCCTTGGTAAAATCACACACTCATGAATGCATGTGTTTCTGGAGGCTGTGGGAAGAACAATAATGATCATAATAACATTTTGTTGGGTGCACCTTATGTGTGCCAGGAAAAATGATTTCATGGATAATCTCACTTAATCGACACAAAAGTCTCATAAAATATTTTTATCCCCCATTTTCTTCGTAATCAGACTTTTATATTATGATATTATGGCATGATGTTATAGTTTTGTTAAGGCCCTGATAATTTATTGTTTTCCCTGTTTCAGCCAGGACTTAATTTGTTTTGCAAAGAACAGTAACCTACTCAAATTAACCACCAAAATGAGATTTCTTAGTAGCTTATAAGAGAAGGAAAGCAGGAAATTGAGTGAGGTATCTCAAGGAAAGAGGCAAGTCTTTGGGTTACCCTTTTATTTCTCTCAATCCTGGGGGCTGTATAGCTTTTCTGCTCATCTTTTTTATCCCCCAGCTCTTCGCTGAAAGTGGGTTTCTGTCAAACCCCACCTCCTCCACACTGTTACAACCAGAACCCAAGTCCCAGCAATCAGTTGCAGGCTTTAATTGTCGATGTCTTGGGGGAAAATTGTGTCTCCCCTAGTGTCAATACCAAGGAGAGAACTTGAGTCCTTGTACAGAACTGGGGTACAGGTCAGAGGTGCAGGGGTGGGGGTGGGTGAGAGGACTCACCAGAGACAGAGCCGGTAGCAGAGCAGGCACTTCTGAGCAGCAGGCAAGACAAGAGAGGTCTGCTAGCAGTGTGGGTCACCTCCCTGGCCGAGATCAAGCTGAAGCGGCTGCAGCTAGCTTCCTAATGTTGTGCTTTAACCTGTCGCACCATCAGGGAGGGCCCAGCGAGAGGGATTTGACGGAGAATGCTTTATGTTTATTATCACATTCTCCCTCTCTAAGCTTTCTGGAAGCCGATATTAGATGGTATGGTGGGCATTATTTCCTTAGCATGAAGAATTCTAAAGTTTCTTGTTGAGAAGGGTGTTTCATCAGGCTTTCTGACTTTCAAACAACCGAACCCAGTTCAAAATGGTTTATGCCCGAAGACAGGCAATTGGAAGTTTCAGGGTCTTACACAAGACATCTCAAAGGCCTCAAACCAGTCACAGAAACTTAGTCTCATTTCATTCTGCGACTGTTTACTTAATTGCTTTCTGCATATACTGTGTTCCTTCAAACCCACTATCTCTGCCTAGGTTTTATTTCCCCTTTTGACTAACAAACGCCTTATCAGGACAAATGCTACCACCACTCCAGATATTTTTCTGACTGGTTATTTGTCTTTGTGTAAACTTAATCGCTCTTTTTGGAAGGTCCCCACAGTCACTTATTCTATTCTAGTACAACAGTTCCTGCCACATACTATTAGCTGTGTGTGTTTAATGACAAATGTCATTGATGACAGATGGTAGGCTCTCAAATATGTGGCCCCGTGTTTCAATCACTTTTCATCCTCTTTAAGCCAGGCTGACCCATGCAACTGATGCACAGCCTTCTATACGGTCCTGCTTCCCTTCTCTGTGGCTGGATATAAGGATCAGCCTTAGGAGATGGCGGAACCACGACATAGAATGATACTGAATCCCTGAATGTTTGCATGGAGCAGAGTACACCACTGAAGTAGGTTGTGAGTGAGAAAGAAACATGCGTTATATCAAATCACCTATTTGGTTATTATCACTTATCACCTAAGAAGTCATCTCAGGACTTAATGACTTACGCTCACAACTACTAAAAATGAAATTAAATTAGTTTTACTTTAATTTTTGACCCAAATTACTGAGGAATAATTGAGAAATATTGCTGTAGATATTTAAAATACACAAAATGATGATTTGTTGTACATATACATTGTGGCATGACATACTAAAGGCCACATATGACACACCCACAGCTGATGTCATACTCAATGGTGAAAAGTTAAAGTCCTTTCCTCAGTGGCAGGAAGCAAACTCATCTCAAAACTGACTCTTTCCATAACAACCATGGTTGAGGTCTTCCCTCTCCTTGACCCATAGCCCATGTGTCAGGAAAGCCTGGACACTCAGCATCCTAATTCACATCCTTACATAGGTGGGCTTCCCTATGGTTCAACCTCCATGTTGCGGCTCAGACAGCAGCGTCACATCTCATGGGCCTCTTATTCTTCCCTCACACCTGTGCTTGCTCTTCCTTCCCCTCAACCCCCCTCTAACCCCCCCCACCTTTCCTTAGCTCCTTTCCTCAGGGTTTAAAATAAGTCTGAAATTCAGAATACAGACATGCATTCCTTAATGGTGGGGATCTGTCCTGAGAAACTCATCATTAGGAGATTTTGTCGCTGTGTGAATGTCACAGAGTATAATTACCCATGCCTTAATGGCTTAGGCTCTGCATGGACTAGACAGTATGGCCACAGTCACATATGTGGTATGTGATTGGCTGAAACACTAAAGGTGCATGAATGGCATTCTTGCTTACAGTTCTCTTGCAGGTGACTAGACCATGCCTATGCTCCCAATAAAGCTCTATTGGCTCTACTGGAATATTCTAGAAAGGAAATCTCTGGATACAAAACAAGTCAGACACTAAAGAATTAGGACTTTTCTGAATTGAAGGGCTTATTTTTAAAGAGATTTTGTAATAACGATGTTGACTTTTTAAAAATTAATGTAAAATTGGTTCACACACTGTAAAGTTTCAGGGATACAGCTTCACATGTGAGAAGGCATCTTGAGCACTTACTGATTTTCCTGTTTTTGATTCCAAAAGGAACCAAATTTGATTTCTAAACCCCAAATCAGGGACCTTGGAAGGGCTGGGAAGGGTGCCAAGGAAAATCCCTTCACAGAGGGCCTCATTCTTGGGGTTCTATAGTCAAGACTCTGAGAAAACTGACACCCACATAAGAAGTCATCGTTGTTTAAAGAGAGCTCTTTCCACGTATGCCCCCGTGGGCACCAGACCACAAGTGGAGCTCAGCTGGAGTCACCAAATTCATGAACCAGGAGGACCTGAGAACTTGCATGTGAGATGGTGTTGAGGGAAGTGGTCGAGGCAAGATGAGAAATTTGAGCCTGATGTCATTTGTCAGGGGAGACTCGAAACTTCCACCCACAGAGGCATCCTCTTCCTCAGCAAGTCTGAGATCTAATGTATTGTAGGCTGGGGACTGGAGTACAACTTGTAGGAAAGGGAAAACCCAGCCCTCAGCTTGGCAATGAAGCTCTGCTGGAAGGAGCCTCACCTGGAAAGTAGATGCGGCAGGTCTGCGGGTTTCTACTGCCCTCCAGTGGTCACATGTGGAAGCACAACACACCTCTAGGAACTGGAGTCGGTTCACTCAAGAATTGCTAATGGTGGTAACTGGTGGTTTGATTTACTTTTCCCTGATGGTATGTGATGATGAACATTTTTTTTCATTTACCTGTTGGCCACGGGGGGGGGGGAGAGGTGAGAGCAGGGCCAGGATGGAGGAGGACTATAAGTGCTTCCCTGGTGGGGATGCTGAAGAGACCACACCTGGGGGAAAATTCTGTCCTGTCAAAACACTAGCAAGTGCGTAACACAATGGCACTTCAGTAACAGTTAAATTAATTAAATATTAAAACTCGTGTGAATGAAAGTAAGACTACCTTCAAAAAAATTACAGCATTAATGCCCAATAGGGTCACTTGTCACCAGTGGTTAGTGGATTTTGGCATTGTCACCTCTTTACACAGGAGTGGGTGAGGAGAAAGCACAGGAACCCCGGCGCCAGAGGTTAACTTCCCCTTACATCTGTCTGGTCTGTACACGCCACTTGATTGTTCTGAGTCTCATTCCTGATCTGCAGTGTGGCGGTAAATGCAAGGGGAATGTCCCACCTTGGAGATGTAGAGTTCCTGCTTTACCCTCAGTGTGCTCCTGTGTTTTTTGTCCTCCCTGCTTGGTCACCCCCAGATGGGATTGATAAGACCCGGATGACTAGAGCTCCCTCAAACAGAGGCCTTTGTCTTGGGCGGGTCCCTAAGCTGGCCAGGATGTTGTCCAGTCCCTGTCCCTGCAGCCCCTCACACGCCCCCTCCTCCCTCCAGTCCTGTCTTCTATGGTCAGGGGAGGGGGGAGATTAGATTTCCAAACACCTCACAATTGTTCTGCGTTGTATTTATCGCTGACTTTTGAACTTAAAAGAAATAAATGTGCAATTTTGTTTGCTAATCCCAGAGCCACCTCCTCCATCTCAGACAATAGGTGACTCACAGGCTGAGTGGGGTGCCCAGCCCAGACAGCTCCGGTGCAGAGAGAAGTAAAAGCCCTTCAGCTAGTATCGGAAACCACCTCACTCTTGCGCCTGAGCCTCCTGCCGCGCCAGGCATGGCCAGGACCTGTGAGCCTTTCCGGGGAAGGAGACCAGCGCACAATGGACACTCCATACCCTTTTCCTTGAAAAGTAGCTTATGTAACACACGTTTTGTTTTTCACTTCAAATGGAAGTTTCTCTTGTTGTTTAGTCTTTCAGCGACATGGAAACGGGTGGCGCGCGCTGCGGTCCTTGTTTACCGCCTTCTGCGATGGGTGGTGGGCCTGCGAGGAGGAGGGCAAACAGCAGATCTGTCCCGGACCAGGTGGCTCTCAGTCTAGACAAACACATTCCCGGTCCATACCTGAAAGGTCAGGTGGGAAAAGAGCTATCCAGAATGGTTAAGGGGGCAGGGCTGGGAGGGAGCGACCCCTCTGAGGAGGTCACCTGTGAAGTGGACGAGCCTGTGCCTCCACGGAGTGAGGCGCTGGGATGACCCAGGCAGGAGCCCGCCAGCTCTCTCTAGAGCGTCTCCCCCCCGCTCAGAGCCCAGAGCTCATCCAGCCCTCAGAGACTGGGAGCTTGTTCAAGATCCCCGTCAGCCCCAACGGTCAGGTGAGAAATCTGGCAGCACTGAGAAGTCACAGAGGTCCCAGCACTGAGAAGTCACAGAGGGGTGCTAGCTCCCCACCCCACCTCCTTATCCAAAGAGGAAGAGTCAGGGGTGTAGGAACTGCCTGACAAACCACGGGGAGCCCCTTGCAGGCAGCGCTCCCCCAGCTGGTGCAGCGTCTGGGGCTCAGGAGGAGTGTTCAGCGCCCTGACTTCCTCGCTGTGTGTGGGGGCCTTGGCATTGCTGGAGCCCCAGGGGTTTCCTTGCTTGGTGTCCTTTGCACCCTTTCATCTCAGTCCTGATATCACCTACCCCTCCCCCTTTATCTAGTCACTGCTAAGCCAGCTGGCCCCTGCCACATTACTATTTCCTTATAGTTCTCAGCACCATTTGAAAGCATTTGTTCATTTCTGTCCCTCTGTTCTTGGGTATCTGCTCTGTAGACACAGCATTTGTCTCCCCTGGCTCTCTGTTCCCAGCCCCCACCCTACCCCAGGGTGTGCAAGCCCACAGCACAAACATGTGCATGAATGAGTGCATGTCGTCACCCTCTAAATCTCAGGACATCCCGATTTCTGTTCTCTGGGTCCCCTGTAATATTCCTTCCCTTTGGGTTCCTTAAGTACGTATGCATACATATGTGTGCATATAGGTGTGTGGAAGAAGAAAAGCCCAATAAATAATTCCCCCATTAAACATTTTAATGGGCTTTTCACTTCCTCTTCCACATGCACACTTGCTGCTCCCAGTTTGTCTACCAGCTTGTAATTTACACATTTGCAATGAACATCCTTTCAGTGCTTTTCCATGTTGTTATAATTTTTCATTAAAATGTTGAGAATCCTAAATTATTGCATACTATACCAGGACTAGACACCACATTTTATCCTTCTATGTGGGTTACAGTTTGTGATGGGCAAATTCTCCCATCAGCCCTGCTAAAGAATGATTATTGTCAGATTTCACTGATGGAAAAGTGAGGCTTGAAAAGTGAAGCTTTTTGTCCAGGGCACACAGCAAGGACCCAAATCATTCTTGTGTTCTGCGTGATGCCATTCTAATCTGGTAGCAGTGTCAGGGACACATTTTAGTAACCCACCCCTAATTCTGAACAGTTATGTTGTCCAGTCTTATTCTTAGATCACCACCCATGAAGGGAGGGTGATCCTAGGGAGGTGATTCTGGAGAGGACGCTGCATCCCAGATCATGAAGGATACTGAGGGTGGTAGGCTGGTCATTCTCAAAGGGCCATAGTGAGCCATTGTGTGGGTAAAGTAGGAAAGTGAATGTTTAAGTCTAAATTCTTTCTATAATGATGCTGAGAGGGAGAGAAGGGATGTTGTACAATAAGCAGATATGATCTAAGAAGGAACTAGACCAAGACAGCTACAGAGGGTATACCAGAGAATAAATTTCCTGCACAGGAGAAATTCCTGGGAAATCATGGCTGCCCAGAATCAGGAAGTGAAAGGAGCCCAGGTTGACCCCAGGGATGGGCTATGGGAACAACAGTGCTGGTGACCAAAATGGACCCCAGGGAGCAGGAACTGGTCCTTAGGAAATACTAATGTAGCCTAAAGAAATACCCAAACAGCAGCCTGGGGTGTGGATCTGGAGCTTTGGAAAGAAATCCTGATTGTGATGGGTAGACTTGGGAGTCATTATCTTTGAAAGTGTTTGAGGATCCCTTCTGGGGATCCCTATAAGGGAAACTCCACAGAGGAGGGAAATCTGGGTACTGTGCACACCAGGAAAAATAGTCCTGCTTGAGGCATTTGTCAATTGTTGTGGTGTTGATAGCCCCACCGCAAAGTGAGCTGTCAGCATGAAGCTCCTGAACAGAGTTGGGAAGCGATGTACTCTGTCACTTTGGTAAGCTTGTGTAAGTCAGGCGCACACACAGCAACAACAGACACATCTCCAACAATGGGGAAATCACTCCTAGGTATCTAGTCAAAGACCACAAAAACATTAATTAGAAAGGAAACCTGCACTCCTATGTTTATTGCAGCAATATTTATAATAGCTAAGATATTAAAACAAACTAAATGTCCCAAAACACATGAATGAATCAAAAAGATGTGGTACACACACACAGTGGAATACTATTCAGCAATCAAAAAGATAAGCTTATGCCATTTGCAGCAACATGGCTGGAGCTGGAAGGGATTATGCTTAGTGAAATAAGACAGAAGGAAAGAAAAATATTGGATGGTTTCACTAATAGGAGAAATATAGGGGAACCAAATAAGGGAGCAGGAAAAAGAAGGCAAATAGCAAACTACAAATTGGTGACAAACTATAAGTTGGGGAGGGGGAGGGAGAAGTATCGAAACAGGGGAGGGAAGATCACATGAGTCTATCGGTGTCTTGGTGATGGGAATTTTATGGGTATTACACCTCAGAGAATGAACAACGATGTAAAAAATATATAAGTTAGAAACTAAAAATAAAAATTTAAAAAATGGGGAAAATTTTTCCTCTATCAGCTGCCTGCCTCTGGAATTTTTTGCTGGAGTTGGTCAGATTATATATCTCACTTGCATTAAACATTTCTACATCATGCAATGTCAGCTAACAGATCAAGCTTCATTTTACCTGTGTAAATGCAGAGTTTACAGAAACTCTCTCTTGTTTCTTACCAGCACCCTCCACTCCAGGCAGCCCTGCCCCTGTCCCAGACAGCCCCTGACCATTTGCAGGAATCCCTGTGTCTCAAGCTTCTGACATTTTTAGGTGTGTCCAACCCAATTTCAAGTTCTCTCACATCACCACAGGTACAAAGAAAAATGCTTTTTGTTTTTGTGTTGTCTGAAAAGCTGGAGCTATTAACAATTTTAAAGTCATAGAAGATCTGAATTTCCATCATTCAGAATTTTCTCTCTTTGGTCAATTTCGGGCAACTTCAGCAGCCCTTTTACTGGGACTTTCACTGTCACCTCGTCACTCTGTCCTGCTCATTTGCTGTTCTCTTGAGCTTTACGATGTCTTAGACACCCACCTTGGGGTGTAAGGTTTCCAGACACTTCAGAAGAGTTGGGGGAGCTATTAGGGAGAGGGGTGACCTAGGAGAGGGCAGCCAGATATTCCCAAGTAAGGCTGGAGAAGAGAGTGTTCTGAGTTCTTCACCTGTTAAAAGATCATGGGAAGGAGCAGAAGGATTTGGGGATTAGCAAGATCTGTGGTCAGTCTCCATTTCCGTCTATTACCGTGCACAAGCTTTATGGCTCTGTACCTCAGTTTCCCACCAGTACAGCACACTCCAGGGGAGTGTTTTGAGGCTGAGAGAAAAGTGTCTGAAACTCTGGGCTTCCGAGAGGCTCTAGAATTAGGGTAAAGAGCAGCAGTTGTGGGGGATCCTTCAGAATTGAAGGAACGAAATGACTCATTTTAGGTTGTTATTTTCCCCACATTTAAATTATGAAATAATAATAAAAAATGCTTTGTTGTGCATCCTTGTATATAAGATTTTATCGCTAGATGAGATTATCTCCTGTTATGGGCTGGAATTTCCCCCTCTGCAGTTCTTATGTTGAAATCCACTGTGATGGGGCATCTTTGGGAGATAATCAGATCATGGAGATGGAGCTGAGCCCTCATGAGGATGTGAGAAGACACCAAGAGGCTGGCTGTATGCTGGGAAGAAGCTGTCACTGGGCACTTGACCTGCCTCACGGGCCTCTTGACCTTGGATTTCCTAGCACCCGGAACTGTGAGGAGCAAATGTTTGTTGTTTAAGCCACCCAGGCCGTGGTCTTTTATCAAACAACCCAACCGACAAGGTCACTTCCTTTGGCCATATTTATGAAAGTGGACAGTGTTGAAAAAATATGAGCATTTTTTAAAATTCCAGATCCATGTTTCCCTGCAGAAAAAGGGTACCAAACTACATGTCTAATGCATTATGGACCAAACACCTATTGGGGTTCACCGGCTGTCACACTGCAAGGTATGCAGACACCTCAAAGGAGTTGGGGAAACTGTTCAGGAGAAGGGTGACTCAGGGGAGGGCATCCAGGCCATCCCAGGAAAGGCTGGAGAACAGAGCTTCAGCCTTTGACTGTGTCCTCACCAATAGTTACTTGTACGCAATTGCTTGAAAGTCATTGTGGGTAATTGGGAGTGGAGGGACCTCACATTAAGGAATAGAATGCATTATAGAAAATGCAGTAATGAACAAGGTGAAAGTAAACCAGTGACATAGTGATCCCAATGTAAGAAACTTATCTCCCCAAACTGGAAATGGACCATACCACACACCAGAAGAACAGTCAGAGTTCACCTCCTGTGATGCGACTAAAACTGCCCCATCCGAGGTGGGGATGGGGGTGGGGCTGGTAATAAGACAAGGCTCGTTTCTTAAAATCAAAGACTTGGATGTACCCCCATAGCCTTGAGAAGGAACTAGAAAGCTCTGTTGCCAGGCCGCCAAGCTGAGACCCAGGAGACATGCAGGCAGAGATGAGCACAGGCACCAGCTGCAGGTCCTGGAGCTGAGCTTGAGCCCTAGGATCTATGACACACTGGGGCTAACCACTATTATATTGGCAATACTTCTGAGCTGCAGAAAACTAGGAAGTAGCACTTACTTATAAAAAAAAGCACAAGAAATTAAGAAAGCAAATAATAGATGAATTTGAAAAAGAAGCAATCGTAGATCTCAGGAATTAAAAGAAATAAGACAGCAAACATTTGTGAGTGTTGAATTGGACATGGTGTAGGGGAACACACCCACCTGAGAGCTGACAGCGTGTATATCAGCGTCAGGAATGGGACATGTGAGGGTGGGCGGGGCCTCCTGCATCTGTCTTACCAATCTTGGAGGGAATGGAAGGGAGGCAGTATTTGCAGATAATGGAACTTTCTAGAAAAGAAGCACCATGTGAGACCTCAGAGCAAAAGAGCACTGGGAACCCTGAAAAGGAGAACTAAGAATAAACTGTAACCACCCACAATGTAATGAAACTAGACTATCAAAGCTAAAAAGAACTTGTAGCGACAGAGGGAAAGGACAGACTGCAAAGAGGAACAATTGTTTTCTCTGGCAGACAATGCATTCTAGGAAGATAAGTGATGTATTCTGAACTTTCATAAATGACGTTTTAAAATATAACCCAACAGATCCCTCTCCAACAGCCTCCCAAGCCAACACACACACACAACCCCAGCCTGGCAGATTTCAAGTGAGATAAGCAGGTAGCACAGCTAACCGGAATGTTTTATCTCTTCCCTTTAGCTCCTCTCATCAATGTCTCATTATTACAGTCTCCACTTATAGTTAATATAGTTAATACTTCCATACTTCCTTTTTTTTTTTTT
>NW_004567109.1:61004588-61006860 GCF_000260355.1 Condylura cristata
TTAAAAAAAAAAAAAACAAAAACAACTGAAGTAAATATGACCTGCTTTTAAAATCAATAGCTGGATGGGATGTATGAGCAATGAAGTCTCATTATTGCTACATCTGAAATGGTATATGATAAAGTGACACAAAGGTCTATGGTAAAAGGCACTTACGTGACAAGGAGGAACTATGTCAGACTCAAATGGGAAGCTTGATAAATATTTCTTGCTTTGAACTGGAGCCACTTTGCAACTTAACTCAGCTGAGACTAGTTTTCTCCTTCAATGGGAAAATAATTCCCTTAGAGTTCCCATTGGAATCATAGCAGTGAGGGAGACAGTGCCCCAACCCTTTCTATCCCTCCGTCTACAACACAGTCTCCTTTGTGTGATATTCGAGGCCTGTCGCCCCACTCTCATCCTTCACCCGGCCTCATCTCCCAGCATCCCTCCTTCACACTTACTCTGCAGCAATAATAAACATCCTTCTGTTTTTGAAATGTCATGCTCTTTCACGACTGTGTCTTTGCACTTCCTATGCCATTTCTCCTTCCCTTCCGGGGAGCTTACCTTACAGGTGACACCTCCTCCTCTCTGAATCCTCTCTGAATTTGTCACCCCTCCTCCACCTCCTACTCACACCCCCATAAGAGCATGCACATCGTATGTACAGTGTGTGTCTGGATTCTTCACCCCACGCCGGCTCTTTGCAGACTGAGGCTCTGCTGAAATTTCCCAGCTGAAATCCCTCATTGTCATCACTGCTCCCTCCTCCCCAGGCGCAGATGCATTTTCCCAGCTCAGCAAGCTACTTCTATTCTACAGGTGAGACCAAGTGTCCAGGAGGTGAAGCAGCTAGAGAATGGCAGAAACAAGACGAAAAATCTACATTTACCCAATTCTAAACCCACACTATGCTGTGCCTCTTTGGGCCCCAGAACCTAGTGTTAAGGGGAAGGATGTTTTCTAAAGGAACTCTGCAGAGTTTTGTGGACTCCACCCCCGACTCCAGCTTTCTGTACCCTACACCATACTCCAGTAATTGGAAACTACAACTCCCAGCAGTACCAGGGAGAGAACTGTGAGGACCCAAGGGCGGAGCTAGCAGGAATTCTGGGACATTTGGGGGATAAATAGGGTGTGATTGCCTCTGATGGGCTCTCGCTTAGGAAGCAGCTCTCTTGACCTGGTGACTCTGTGTGTTCAGTTAGCCTAGCCATAAGGTATTCCAGTTACTTTGTATCCCACTCTCTTTCCCTGGGTTGTTTCCTATCCCTTTCCCCTTTTGTAAATAAACCCATTATTGACCCTTTTGTGTGTACCTGCGGTATAGCTGAATTGTAAGCGTGCAGGTGAGGCCCCACAGACAGGTGGCCCAGTTCACTCTGGGCTACCCTGTAACACTGGGGCATAACTAATTAGGGGCCAGTTAATATTTGAAGAAGGTATGAAAGCACAAGCGAGCGCACCTGCAAGCCCAGAAGACACTGGAGGCAGAAGGCAGTTTACACAGAATGTACACAGGAAAGAACGTGTTCATAACTTGTGTGTACAGAGCGCATAATATTAATTTGCACATTACTTCTACTTTGCATTCCAATAGATTTTTTTTTAAAAAGGCATCTGGGATGGAAAACTGCATTCCCATTTCATACTGATTAGAATGATTTAAAATGGAACATGAATGGCTTCAAATAAGCAGACCAAGCAAGTGCCAGGAACAGTAGGAGAAGGAATGGAGAAAGAGATAAGAGATATGAATGGAGGAATGGAGAAAGAGATAAGTGCGATGTGGTCTATCTGGGTCTTAAGACCAAAAAATCAAAGAACAGGTCTGTTGGCTTTTGCTTTGCTTGACAATCAGATTCAAAAGGGAAAGAAGCCACCGTTCAAGCGTGGGTTCCTGATGAAGATGGGCCTTCCGATTGAAGATGTCAAATCATTTAACAGATTCTTTTACCTCTCACTGCACTGATACCAACTAAGGGAGGAAATTCCAGGCTGCTGGCCTTGAAGATGGAGGAGAGGCGGGAATGCTGGAGACAGTGATGGGGCTGAAGCTGACTCTCAAAAATGATGAGCAAATGTTTATTGCTGTTTTATTTACAATTGGAAAGATGTAGAATCAACCCAAATGCCCAAAAGTGGATGACTGGATTAAAAAGATGTGGCACATATGGCCCTCCCTGGTGGCGCTGGGGGTTAAAGCACAACACTGAGAAGGTAGAGCCAGTTCTGCACGAGTTTGATTCCCGCCTGCCCCAGAGGTGATCCACATGGCGCAGCAGAC
>NW_004567109.1:61007734-61038065 GCF_000260355.1 Condylura cristata
GCGAGACCAGGGCAGGGACACTGGCTCCAGAAGTTTCCATCTGCTCAGCGTCATGCTGGCAAGTGACTTCCCTCTTTGAAGTCATTTCACAGCTCCCAAATGAGGACAGAGGTGCTCATCATACCTGATGCTATTAGCCCTCTTTTATAGAAGATAAAAATGAGTCCAAGAGAGGGTAAGTGATCTGTCCAGGCTCACACAGATAAGAGGGCTGATAGCCCTCCCCCTGCCTCCTTCCCCCACAGCGACCTGTGGCTCCATCTTGTCTCCCTGATTCCCTTCTCCAATGACACAGAGAAGAGGCTGTGGAGTTCTGTAGAGATGGAAGAAGACCCTCCCGGGTTGTTCTGCGGGCTAGCCAGCTGAGCTATTTGTGTATTAAATCAGGAGAAACACGTTTATTTCATCAGTGACTTTGGCTCTGAGGTGACACGTTCAGCATTTGCATTTAGAATTACCACGTGGTGTTACTAGCTGCTCCGAGGACAAGTCTTTAAAGTCAACACTCAACTCTCTGTCCTGTGTCCATTATTAGCAACTTAGAAATGATTTTCTAAACCCAACTTGTTGTTCTAAAGAGACACACTTTCCATTTTAATTAGTACATTCCAGGAAGATGGAGTACAGTGAGGATTAAGCTGTGGTGCAAGGGGAGCTGAGGGAGATTCACACAGCAGGAAAAGCTCACTCAAAGCAGGCTCCTCGCTCCCCCCCGCCCCCCACTTGTTCCACGCTGGCTAACATCTCTTCCCTTGGAGCATACACATTACGGCCACTAGGTGGCAGAGTTGTAAAGCCAAACACCCAAGTGTGGACAGACTAGCTGTTTTGGAATAAAAGGGACGTTTTCCTGTTAAGTCTAAGAGATGTCATGTCATTCCCATTTTGCAACCAGAGGGCATTTCTATAACAGCCCTGACTTTTCCATCCCCCTAGTAAACTCCCTGTATCGATCTAGTAAACTCCATCTATCCACCCACCCATCTATCATTGTGTCCATGAACCCATTGTCCATCCATAGAGCTGCTCACTTACTCTGGGCTGGGACCCCACTAGGAATCTTCAGTGGCAACAATGGTGAGTTGGGGTGGTTAAAACTCTGAGGCCTGAGTCTGGAGTCTGAAGGAAGAGCTGGGAGGCAAGAGAGGAAGCACTGAGCTGCCGGTGGGACAGGCCTTCGCAATTCTGATGGTTTTCTCTCCAACAGTGGGAGTGGGGTATGTATTGGGGTTATTTTTTTTAAAGATTTATTTATTTATTCATACAAAACTGGGGTAGAGGCCAGAGATGTGGAGGGTGAGAGGATTCACCAGGGACAGAGTGGGGAGCAGAACAGGGAAATCGAAGAAGTACACTGCTGAGGGGAGCAGCGGGCGGGTCAGAAGAGGTCTGTCGCGTCATGTGGTCACCTCCGGGGCAGGCAGGGATCGAACTCATGAGGAAGTGGCTTAAGCTTCTCAGTGCTGTGCTTTAACCTGCTGCACCACCAGGGAGGGCCCCAGGGAGGACTATTTAATGAATGAATAAGCTGAAGAGAAATGAACAGATCGAGAAGAATTAATGCAACACAGGAAATCAGCAGCTTATCAAACAGGACTCCTCAAAAGTGGAACAGATGTCCTTGCTCACCTCAAGGAGTTTTTCAAGGTGTCTTTTTCAGGCAAGCCTTTGGGTAGGCAGCAGAGGGTAGGTTTCCTCCGGTATCAGAGCCAGGATCCATCACGGAGTTGCCTCTGATACAAGGGGGTGTCTAGGAATTTTCCCTCCACAAGCTTCACTTTTCTTATATGCAGGACAGTGACTCTCAACTACATGGCTACATGCAACAGAAGCTGCTTGAAGGCTAAAATATTGATGCCAAAGGGTTTTAGGGATTACTTTTCAAATCAGAAAATTGAGTCCATGTTTCTAAAATTATTATGGTTTATCCTACCTGCATTCATTTTGCTTTTTGCTCCAATAACTCAGAAGGCTTATGGATTAAGGTGAGTATTGAAGGGAAGGCTACATTTAGCAGGTGTGCTCTTCTGGCAGGGAATATCCAGGGGGCATAGCCAGGATTGATGGAGGGGTGGCAGGCTGGAAGGAAGATGCAGAGATGGATTCATCTTGTGCCTTCCTCTGGAGCCTTCGGGCAGCTAGAAAGGAGAGTGCATCAAGGAAGCCATGGGTGAACACGGGAAGCTCGAGGGTGCTCCCCACACTGAGGGGTGACAGTGGAGCTCCTCCATCAGCAGAGAGCAGGAGCCAGGCTGAACTAGGCACTATGCGCAGAGACTCAGGGTTAGTGGTGTCTAGAGTTGACTCTCCCCAGCCCTGGGATCTGTGTGTGGCAGGAAAAACTGAGCTCTATGAACCCCTCGTGGGGATCCTGACCCCTAATCTGCAGGGTCACATAGCAACTCCATGAAGTCACTTCTGTAGGAAGTAGCCACGGATTATCCTGAGACTTAGCACCCCACTTGCCAGGCCCAGACCACGACAGTGCCCATGGCTAATAAATTAAAGTTTGAGCTAGAGCCACCCTGACACTTTTGAGCCAGCCTGGTCACTTTATACCTGGCAAGATGGCAGCTGAGCCCTGATGGCAACTTGCCTTCCTTCCACGTGGGAAGGGAGACTCATGGGGCTCACCTTGGCTATGGGGCTCCTGTCTCGGGCATGAAGAGCTGTTGCTGGTGGGCCAGCTGGACTCTACTGAGTCTCCTCCCCGTTTCCTCATGATGGCATCTATTGTGCACTCACTGTGTACCAAGCACTGCCTTAAATACTCTGCAGGAAGGGCTTTGAGCCTTCCTAGTGGCCCTGTGAGGTGGGCATCCAAATAAGGAAACTGAGGTTCAGAGATGAAAATGTCTCACCACAGATTCCTCATCTGGGAGATCTGGCAATGCGAGCTCAGCTTGGTGCTGTGCTCTGTGGTGTCTACATGTCTCAGCTCTGTCTCTCTCCCCGCTTTTGAGAGAGGTAAAAGGCAAAAGCAGAGCAATTTGCAAAAGTCATTAGAACTGTTAAGAAAAGGGGCCCTCCTCAAGGGTGAAGTCTCAGCACTATGAAACTATCTACAGCCACTGCAGCACAAGTTTGATCCCTGGCCAGGGAGCTGACCCACATGGTGCAGCAGACCTCTGCTGTCTGTTCCCTGCTCCCCTCAGCAGTGTACTTCAGTAGATCTGCCTGATGTGCTCCCCACTCTGTCTCTGGCGAATCCTCTCACTGCCCTCACACTCTACATCTTTGGCCTGGCCTGAACCCCAGTTCTTGTATGCATAAATACATCTAAAAAAAAAACTTAAAAAAAATCATAAGAAGAGGTGTGTGGGATGTGAACACATGATTGGGACTAGTGACCACCACCTTGTGCCTCAAAAGATTCCAGCACCCCTCACCCTCAGTGACCTCTGGACTCTCTACCTGGACCTCCTTCCCAGAGGTACAGAGCAGAGAGTTCCAATGTCGTGAGGATCCTGCCTTTAGCAGACTTTTCCTGGGATAAGTCCTGGTGCTAGCATCTTCATAGATGAGCTAGACGTTATCAAGCTGACTTCACAAGCTTGTTGTGAAGCTGATTCAAAGAGGTGATGATGAAGAAAAACCCCAGAGTCCTGTCTCTGGGGGAACATGGTGTTCCACAAACTGGGGCCACGTGACCAGGAAGAGGCTGCATTCAAACTGAGCCCCGTGCTCTTTACAGAATTCTAGGCTGCTTTGGGCTCATCCTGTTCTCAGAAGCCCAGCATCCCATTTTTCAAAATGCGGTGCATGAGGTAAATCATGATATTTGTTCAGTACGACGAGTTAATTAGAACAGACTTCCTGGGGCTGGTGACTGGATGAGGGGAAGGGAGAGAGGGAGGGTGTCCTCCAGCTGTTGCGCTCTCACCCAGCTGCCCCGCAGCTGAAGACATAAACATCATGGCAGGGCAGCGACCTGTTCAGACTCACTGTGGCAAATGTGAGCCGGGAAGCCCAGCAAACTCCACTGCATTTGAGTCACCCAGGGAATTTAGAAAGAGCCAGGGATGCCCAAACAGCATCCAGAATAGCAGCAGCAATTCTGGGAGTGAGCACTGGACATTGGAATCTTTTAAGTGCTTGAGTGCTTCCAATGTGGAACCAAGTTTGAATGCCCATGACTTAAGCATCCTCTCTGTAAAAAAAAAAAAAACCAAAACCAAAAAAAAACCTCCCTTCTTCCTACAATTTGGGTGGGCTGTATCTCCAAATGCTAAGCTGAAACCAGATGATCATTTCATTTGTAGTTAGCAGATAGTAGCTGCCTCGTGAGGTAGTGGGGGTGGTTTGGAAGCAGGGCAGGAAGAAAACTCAGATCTGAGGTTACCTCATGCCACCAAGGATTGGGAATGTGAGGGGACCCTGAAACCCTTCAGCAGCAGCCTTGCTATAGAGAGTTGGTCCAGGACCCTTTTCCCTGGACACGGAAAGAAGCCACTCTTGCCTGCAGCGCTAGCCTAATTATTTCCTTCCATTCAACAGTCATTTTCTGAGCACCTGCCATAACATATCCGGGGCTATCTCCTTGTCGGTGATACAGAGTGGTCTGAACTATAATTTAGGAAGATGTGTGTGTGAGTAGGGAGAAGAGTGGGAGATGGCAAGGGAGAAGATGAACATTGTCATAAAGGCTGACGAGAAGTGTTATGAGGAGGCAGCAAATGCTGCCTGACTTAATCCAAAAGGAATGACACCCTGAGAGACTGGGCTTTGAAGTGCCTTCACCGGGCTTGTGAAGGATGAGTAGGAGTTCTGAGGGAGACAGGATTCTTAAAAATCTTTTTTTTTAAAGATTTATTTATTTATGCATACAGAACTGGGATACAGGCCAGAGGTGCAAGGGAAGTGAGAGCATTCATCAGAGACAGAATAGGGCAGATTGATGAAGTACACTGCTGAGGGAAGCAGCGGGCAAGACAGGAGAGGTCTGCTGCACCATGTGGGTCACCTCTAGGGCCGGGGATTGAACTTGTACTGAAGTGGCTGCGGCGAGCTTGCAGTGCTGCAAGCTACCAGGGAAGGCCCAAGAGACAAAGTTCTTGATAGGTGACTGGGGAATGATCAGCTGGTTTGTAGAGAAACACATTTTATCTTGGGCTGTCTAGAATGCAGGCTTCATTTGGACTTTATGTAGTCGGAGTGTGGAGCTCCTGAAAAGGAAGTTTGATCATTGCACAATTCAGCCATGAGTCAAAAACAATCTCAGAATCAGATAACGAACTACTAAATAGCATTTAGAACAATGCAACCAGAGCGACATAAAACGTTGAAAACTAGCTGCGTGAGGACAAGCATATCATTGACTTGAAATTGAAAATCTCACAAAAACTCTAACTCTGTAACAGAGAGGAGTCTCCATAAAAAGGGGCGGTTCCATGTTCCCTGCCCCACCTAATAAAGGGTGGAGCTGAGTAGCTCGGGAAAGCTAGAGAGGACTTGGGGAGATCACCTGCAGGACACATAGAGGAGCTTGGAGGAAGTATGTGGAGCAGAGACAGGTGGAGACAAAGTGTGTGTTTGCCTCTTGGCTTTGGACTTGCACCAGAGACTTGGGGAATACAGAGACATGTAGAGTTGAGATACGTAGGAACACTGGAGAAGTTGTAGTTGAAAGACGTCGCGGAGGCTGGCAATGGTAGCCTTTATCTTGATTTGTACTTTTCGTCTGCTCCTTTCATCCCAGACTTGCCTTTTGCTTCCTCCTATGGCTCCCCAAAAGAAGGTGGCAACTTGTGGCAAGTTTTCAGGCCTTCAGAGGTCCTGCTTTGAGTCAGCCATGTGCTGCTGGGTATTTACCCACAAGTGAATGGATAATTTGGGGTGTTTTATTAGGAAACTATTAACCTTTTCCTGCTTCTCTCACTATGCACACTAATTCTATTGAGGTTCTTGTACACTGAGAGTATGCTAATTTTAGTGTGGCAGATGGCAGAACCCCGTGAGAGGGTGCGAGCTTGTGGTGCCAGGGTACCCCTCCATCTGCACATGAACACACGAATATGGGGTATTGTTGATAACAGCATTATGCAGTAACAGTACAGCATCCTGCAGGAATGACATGCAGCAATTTCTGGCGGCTGGCTGCTCAAGGAGGAATGCGCAGGATGGGTCAGCTCTAGTTGTAAAGTTTTTCTCCTTAACATAAAAATATCTGAAGCCAGGAAAAAATGGTAAGATGAGTTAGGACCAGGTGGCTGAAAGCAGGTGTATGTTTCTCTGTTACAAATAATCACAGTAAAAACATTTTGAAAACAGAATGTAAGTAATTACTGTTCCCTCTCCAGTCCGCACCCCTGCTGAGCATGTTTTTTTTCAGGGGCATAATTTCTCCAGTGCTGCATTTCTTAGAGGCTTATATTCAAAAAGTTTCTCCCTATACAATCATGGAACAATCAATTTTGGGGGTATTAGAAGGAGCTTAATGTGGCTTAAGATAAAGGTTTCTACCAAGCTTTGAAATTTGCTGCCTCCCCCATTTGTTTTTGTTACAATCACTTCCATGGTAACATTAGGACATAGTCCTTGAAGCAAAGAGACCCAGTTTTTGATTTGAATGTGGGGCTGAAACTGCCTCTACCACAAATTGATAGGAAATGAGGCAGATTTTGCAGAAATCAAAGCCTCAGTGTAAGCAAAGGCAGTAACGACAGCCAGAAAAGCTGCTACCTGCTGAATAGGTCAGAACATCCATAGTTCATTAAACCTACCCCCCCCCAAATGGCACCCCATTGTGAAAATGAGGATTGAAGTTCATGGAGGTTAAGGGGGCTTGCCTGATATCACCCTGGAAATAAGCAGAGATCACACCTGGGTCTACTCCCATAGATCCAAGGGGAGACATCTCTGGCCAGCTTCACAACTTGCAAGTCTTTTGTCTGACTGCTAGATTGACTCTGGATGACAGCTGTTTCCCTGTAACTAAGAAGCATCTTTTTTTTTTTTAAGGTTTATTTATTAATGCATTTAAGAACTGGGGTACAGACTAGAGGTGTTGGGGTGAGGGAGCAAGTGAGAAGATAGAGTGGGGAACAGAACAGGCAGATCTACTGAAATACACTGCTGAGGGGAGCAATGGACAGGCCAGGAGTGTCTGCCACGCCATGTGGGTCAGCTCCCTAGCCAGGGATTGAACTTGTGCTGCAGTGGCTGTAAATAGTTTCATAGTGCTGAGACTTTAACCCCTTGTGCCACCAGGGAGGCACAACTAAGAAATATCTTACGCTGATGCCATGATGAGTATGTTAAGAGAGACAGATATATATTGAGACAGGACAAATCAGTGGATCAAGAAGATGTGTACATATACACAATGGAATACTACTCAGCCATCAAAAGGTTGAATGCATGTAATTGGGAGCAACATGGATGAAACTGGAAGGGATTTATCTTAAGTGAAACAAGCCAGAAGGGAAAGAGAAAGATTGGATGGTATCAGTTATTCCTGGCAGAAAAGCCAAACAAAGGACCAGACAAAGATAAACTTTAAAACCAGCCCTGAAAACCGATCATTGATATGGAGCATAGAGGAGGGCAGAGGAGGAGGGAGAAGTGGAAGTGAGATAAAAAAGGGGGGGGGGGATTATGGTGGAGAATTATGGTGATTTGGTTGTGGGAGAACTATGGTGACCACACCCAAGGGGAGAAATTCTTAGTTGTGAAGAAAATGAAGGTTGTAAAGTAACAGTTGTTAAATTGAAAAATATATTTAAAAAAAGAGTCAAGACAAATCAAACAGTTAACCGTTGCTTAGATGGATGCCTTGAATGAGCTGACTCAAACATCTGAGCAAGGATGGTGAGTGAATTTTCCCAAGAAGGAAGAAGTTACTATTCTGGGCAAAACTTCTAAATAGTTAACATTTTGCAGCAAGGGCAAAGTTTTCCAATTACACTTTGCAAGCCAAATCAAACATAAATGGAGCCAGCTCATCATTTGCAAACGCAGATATTGGCAATAAGCGACCTCAAAAAAATTGTAAGCAGGAAATGCATGGTTTGTTGGCTGGCAACTTTCCAAAATATATGGGGTAGGGGTGGCGGGGGTTGGTGGGGAACCCTGTAAATCTAGCAAAGCTACTTGGCCCTACAGTGATAAGGGAGAACAGTGGTAGTAGTTGTGGTGGCATCTGTAAAGCAGGAATGAGGGGCCATAGTGATAGGTACAGACTTTGGGTGGTTTTGGTTTTTGTTTTACATTTTTGGGAAATATTTATTTTATTTATTAATGCATATAAGAACTGGGGAATAGGTCAAAGGTGTGGGGGTGGAGGTGAGAGGAGTCACCAGAGACAGAGTGGGGAGCAAACAGGCAGATTAACTGAAACACACTGCTGAGGGGAGCAGTGGGCAAGACAGGAGAGGTCTGCTGTGCCATATGGGTCACTTCCCTGACTGTAGATTGAACTCATGTTTCAGTGGCTGATGATAGCTTGACAGCACTGAGATTTTAACCCTTGTGCTACCAGGGAGGCCCTGGGTTGGTTTTTTTGTTGTTTGCTTGTTTGTTTTAAAGGAGGATCTAGCAAAGCAGAGATCTGGATGAGTCGGGGCAGAGTTAGTGACCCAACAGCTTTGGAACTGGGAGCACAGTGCTGGGGGAGAGACTTGAAGAGAGAACAGTTTTTCTTGAAGGCCACCAAAGAGCAGCAGAGAACTTGACATGACTCACTTTGCTGGAAGCCCTGAGAGACGAGAAGCCTATGTTCCAGGTCATTAGACATTTGAAAATATGCCTCTTGTCATCTCTCAGGGCCCGGTCACAGAGACCAACAGTCCCACATGGGTGATGGCCATGTAGCTGCCAAATAAAGGTGCTTTGAATGACTTTCTGTTGGAAACTCTGGTTTCCTTGGCCTATAGTCCTTTCCAAACTTACGCTGTCATCTGACAACTGAGACTCAGAAGCAGCTTTCAAACTTAACATCTAATAGAAGTGATCTCTGAAATAAACAATTTTAACCTTTCTTTTCTAAGACCCACACATGGGTCAGTAGCCATAACCTGTCCCCTGCCCCTGTCTGAAAGCACCTACATTTTAGCCCACCAAATCTTTTTCTAGCTGTAAATCACTAGAGCTTGCAGAAGATGTGAAGGTCAGTCTGCCAATGGGTAGACACAGAGCACTGGCCCAGCAGGAATAAAAACTGCAACACGAATCTACCCAAAAGACACAAAAACACGGATTCAAAAAGACACCTACACCCTCATGTTTATTGCTGCTTTATTTACACTAGGAAAGAACATGGAATCAACCCAAATGCCCAAACATAGATGACTAGATTAAAAAGATGTGGTACATACACACAATGGAATATTACTCAGTGATCAAAAAACATACAAACTCATGCCTTTTGTGCAACATGGATGGAGCTTAATGAAATAAGCCAGAAAGAAAAAGAAAAATACCACTCATAGCAGGGGCATAAAGGACTGGGGGTGTAGGAGAAATAATAATGAACAACTATATACCAGAGACATTTTACAGGGTGGAATGGGAAACAGGATCAGAAATGGGGAGAGGGGTAGGAGTACACTAAACTATGGTGATGGCACACGGGTAATTTGGTGATGGGAAGCCCATAGGGATTACAACTGAGATGGAAAAAGGCACAAAATGATGTATCTATATATATAGATATATAGATATATACTGCAACATGGGCCATCCAGCATTTTCTCTTATGTCAGGCACCCAGTCGCTCTGTGTGAATCTGCACAATGGTTACCTCTAAGTCAATTATCTTTTTTTTTTTTAAAGATTTATTTATTTATACATACAGAACTGGGGTATAGGTCAGAGGTGCAGGGGTGGTGAGAGGCTTCACCAGAGACAGGGTGTGGAGCAGAACAGGCAGATTGACATAGTACACTGCTGAGGGGAGCAGCGGGCGGGTCAGGAGAGGTCTGCCATACCATGTGGGTCTGCTTCCTGTTGGGGGATCAAACTCATGCTGTAGCAGCTTTAGTTTAGTTTCTTAGTGCTGTGCTTTAACCTGCTGCGCCACCAGGGAGGGCCCTCAATTATCTTTTTAATTGAAGTAACACTGGTTGAACACTAGTTATCAGTTTTGTTACAGGGCACCCCAATGTGACTTGGGTTGCCTGTCTGTGGGTCTTCACCCACACGCTTACAACTCAATCGTATTATGGACACACTCAAAAAGGTTAAATAATGGATTTATTTATAAGGAGAAAGGTAAAGGAATAACCCAGGGGGAAAGGAGAGAAATACAAGTTAAGTAGAATGTCCTACCAGTTCTGCTGACTTGGACTCCACCAGCACGCTGAAAACCCATCAAGAGCCAAAACGATCAGCAACGAACCACCAGGCCAAGAGACCCCCAGAGCCCACATGTCTGATTTTATCCCAACCTGGATGCTCAGCTCCGCCCTCACATCCCAGGTGCTTCTCCTTGGTATTGATGGGATTAGTACTTCCAGTATCTAGAGTGGGGGCAGAGTCCATGAAACCTGTACCTGTTACAGTTTCAGTTGTACAGTGTTAGTATTCCACTCCCTATACACTTTATTATGACCAGTAGTGTAATTCATTGGCCCCCCCCACCACCATACAACTGATCCCCTTTACACAAGTCCGGGATTCCCCCTTTGTCGGAGACTCTTTGTCCCCCTAACAGATTATTGGGGGGCAGAACAGGCAGGGTCTCAAAGTGGGAATGGCGTTGTCGAGTGGAGTTCCTAGAAAATGGGGAAAAGGGGAAAAAAGGGGAGCGGGTGCGAAGAAGACACAGGAATGGGAGTTGGGTGCAAGTCTTCCTGCTCTGCCTTCAGCAGATGTTTATTTTATACATTTCAAGCAGGCAGAGGGATGACATTAGCATATGAAATGAGCTGAGATCACAATCACCTTTTTTCTAAGAATAGTCTGGGGTCGCTTTGACCTTTAGTTGAGATTATAACATTTTTAAAATCAATCTATCAAGGTTAAAACAGGTACATAGATTCACAAAGTTTAAGACTAATATTACTATATTTACCACAGTGAAGATTAACCAAAATAAAGTTCCTTAAACCTTGTCTATTACTTAAAGGCTTTCATTCTTATAGAGACATCCTAGGGGGTAAAGTAAAGTGAGGGCAGGAAGAGGAAATTTCTTGTAAATTAAATTAAGGTAAGGTTCTTTGAAAAACTTGTTAGAAAGTTTAAGCAAGTTTCCTTGAAGTCTAGATGGTAGAAAACTTGATTAGCTCTGAATAGGTGACTTGGGTGAATTTCCCTATCTAAAGAAATTCTAAAGATTGTAGAAAGCTTGAGTGGTTATTTAGAAACTGAATAGAAGGCTTTGTGAGATAATAGAGTGATAAGGTTTGGGTTTTCCTCCATCAGTCTGGCAGTGAGTGAGACTTTGCAGTAACAGCCATTTGTTTTTATTAATCAGCCAGTTGTCAAATCACTTTTGACTTCCAGAGGAATTTCTCACCCTGGTGCAGACTTGCTTGTCAGGGCCAGGTAGTACCTTATGAGGCTGAGGCAATCCAATTGTAAGGTGAAGGTTGCTTTAAATATTTTGATATTATAATTATACAAAAAAGAGAGGTCATAACATAAGTTAGCATGGAAAGTCTGATTTTTCAGAGCACTGAAAGAATGGAGGGGGTGGCTGATGCAGGCTTGAGCAGGGCTGGACTGGCCCCGGTGGGCACCCCCCCCCCCGGCCCATCCCCCAGAGTGCAGGATGGGTTGAGGAGGGACAATGTGCATTTGGGGTTGATTGGATGATGGGAGTGGTGTGGCCCAGGCTGATTGGATCTGGGGCACCAGGAAATGAGACATCTATTCCTGGAAACCTGTCATTGGGTGGTTGAACTGTGACCCAGGCTGTGATGTCTGTTAACCCTTGAATCCATTTGCTAAATTGAATCTGCGCGGGCTCTGAGATATGTAACGGCCAACAAGGCCAATATATTCCCTGACTTTCCTTTGGTCTGGGTCTTGCCTGAATCCTGCGTGTCCGGCAGGGAACGGCTTGACCCTGACTAGCCAGCCCAATAAACTCTACTTTGCGAATTGCATTCTTGTGTGACACTTTGTCTTTCACGGTAATCGAGTTCGCGGACCCTAACAGCATTTCCGTCTCTATCCGGAATATGTCAGTCGATAGAGGTTGCGTAGCTTGTGTCACCCCTTTTTGCTATTAACCACTATTTTGCTATTATAGTCTTAAAAGTCTAATATTTTATTTTCGTTTGTTTCTTTATCTTCCACATATGAGTGAAATAATACAGCATTTGTCTTTCTCTGTCTAACATTTCGCTTTGCATAATCCCCTTTAGATTTGTTTACATTATCTCAACCAGGATAAAAGTTCACGCATTTTTATGGTCTATACTGATACCCAGCAGTATCCCATTGCATTTACAGGCAAGGTCTTTTTGACCCACTCATTTGGTCACAGGCATCTCTTTCAAGGTGGGCTATCGTGAATGGCTCTGCAATGAATATAAGGGTACACATACCTCTTTGGATTAGTGTTTTCACATTCTTTGGGCAGACATCCAAGTGATTCCTCTTGGATCTTGTGCTGTTTCTATTCTTATTTTTTTTCTCAACCAACTTCTCTAAATCAAGTATTCCCTGAACACAATGAAAATTTGGGAATTTTCAGTTAAACAGCACTTAATTGAAGTATTTGGGAAACTGGACCAGCTTCAAAGAGTCTGAGGGGTGTAGGAGGAGGGACTTGGACATGAGAGCCATATCTTAGTTCCCATTTCTGCCTCCAATATCTATTGTCCATGGTACTGCTTCCTAGCAAGTAGAACTCTACAACCTCAACTGTGTATTATACATCAATGGTGTTTTTCTGACTTCAGGGGCAGAAAGTCAGAGGGAAAGTTTAGGCCTCAATGGAAAATGAGTTCTGGCCCTTTCTTTCCACGCATCTCTCTCGCTGTCTTTTTTTTTTTTTTTATATTGTGCATGTGTCAGTAACATATGTCATGACGTCCATTTTGCTCATGCTTTAAGGAAATCAACCACCCCACTATATGAAGACTTTTGCAAAGTCTCACCCAGTCCTCTTCTTCAGAGCTCAAAAGTTGAGAAAAGAAATGTGAAAGATAAGAAAACAACAACAAAAGAAGCAATTTTAAAGATTTATTTATTTGTACATACAGAACCGGGGTACAGGCTAGAGGCTCAGGGGCGGTGAGAGGCCTCACCAGAGACAGAGTGGGGAGCAGAACAGGCAGATCGACGAAGCACACTGCTGAGGGGAGCAGCGGGTGGGTCAGGAGAGGTCTGCCACACCATGTGGTCACCTCCGGGGCAGGCGGGAATCGAACTCATGTGGAAGTGGCTTTAGCTTCTCAGTGCAGTGCTTTAACCCGCTGCGCCACCAGGGAGGGCCAAAAGAAGCAATTTTAAAGAGAGAAAATACATTTTTCTGATTCTATGGGTTAAATTTATATCCACGGGAAATAATAATTGAGTAGATAATAATGTACAAAGTGCTATCTAATTAATTTTGACTGCCAATGTAATTAATTATAATTTTTGGAGAAGTAAAACATTTAAAGAGATGGTCAGGTTAAGAAGGTGCTAATCCTATTGGCAAGCAGTTTTGATGTTGATGGGAAATTTGCCACATTAGAGACTAATTTATTTTAGGCAAAAATCAATAGATAATTTTCAGGTTAAAGTAAAAATATTTTGTACACTGTAAACTCTTATAAGAGATCAGTTTTATTACCAAATGAGAGGTGACAGATTTGGATGAGGAAATTCTACTGCTTCTTATAATTTACTCCTTAACTTTCTACTTGAATTACACAACAGTTCATTAGATCTGACACAGCCTAAGCAACAAAGAAAAGAATTAATAAATGAGACCTCATTGAAATTTAAAAACTTTTGTATGTCAAAGAATATTATCAACAAAGTGAAAAGACACCCAGAGAAAAAGAGAAAATATTTTTAAGTATGTACCTGATCAGGGTCTATTGTTCTGAATGCAAAAAGGACTCGCAATAAAAAGACAAAGAACTTAATTTAAAAATGGACAAAAGATTTGAAAAGACATTCTCAAAAAATATGTACCAATGGCTAATAAGCACATGAAAAAAATCTGAAGTTCATTGCTCACTAGAGATATGTCAGTCAGAACAAAAACAGTGAGAGAACACTTCAGGCTCACTAACATGTTTATAACAATAATGTTTAGTGAAAAATAACAACTATTGATGAAGAAGAGGCAAAGGAATTGGAAATCTCATTCATTACTAGTAGAAAAGTAAAATACTACAGCTGCTTTGGAAAGTTAGTCAACAAAAAGTCAGACATAGAGAGGTCTTCCTTGGTGGCACAGGGTAACACTGTGCTATCACCAGACACTGTTCAATCCCTGGCTGGCCAGGGAGTTGGCCCACATGGCACAGCAGACCTTACTTCTTAGCCTGCTGCTCCCCTCAGCAGTGTACTTCAACAGATAGTGCCTGTTCTGCCGCTCACTCTCTCTGGCAGATCCTCTTAACCCCTGCACCTCTGGCATACACCCTGGTTCTTGCATACACAAATAAATAAATAAATAAATAAGGCCCAAAATGGAATTTCCATGCAACCCAGTAATTCCACTCCTGGGTAGAGACATAAAAGTTCACACAAAAACTACGATGTGAAGTTTTGAACCAAAAATCTGGGAACAATCAAATATTTATTGATGACAAATGGAGAACACAATGTGGTATATCCACATATTGTTTATCAAAGATAAAAGTAACAAAACACTGATGCTTAGGACAGCGTGGATGAACTTTGCAACATGTTAAATGAAAGAGGTCAACCACAAACCACACACATTGTGTGAGTCCAGCCATACAATAGTACAGAGTTGGAGATCTATAGACTCACGAAGTGGATTAGTGGTTATTAGGAGCTGGGAAGAGGGGGAATGAGGCTGACTGCATGGGGTTTCTTCTTGGGTGATGAAAATATTCTGGAATTCGATTGTGGCAACAGTTGCACAAGCTCTGCATACTTTAAAATCCACTGAATCATATACTTCCAAATGCCAGTGCTTATGATATGTGAATTTTACATCTATTAAAAATATTGAGGCCCTCCCTGGTGGCACAGCGGGTTGAAGCACAGCACTAGGAAGCGTAGACCATTTCCGCATGAGTTCGATCCCCGCCTGCCCGGGAGGAGATCCACATGGCGGGGCGGACTTCTCCTGGCCTGCCCGCTGTTCCCCTCAGCGGTGTGCTTTGTCGATCTCCCTGTTCTGCTCCCCACTCTGTCGCTGGTGAATCCTCTCACCCTCCGCATCTCTGGCCTGTACCCCAGTTCTGTACGAATAAATAAATAAATTAAAAGAAAAAAAATATTGAAAAAACTTTCTCTCAACTGGTCATGTATGAATGTGCTCATTCAACAAGGGTTTGTCAGGTGTTTTCCTTATGTGTTGCAGGAGTTTCCTTTGTGAAGAATGAAACATTTTTGTGTTAAACAAAATAAGTCCAATGAAGAAAGATACATATGGCATTTCATTGACATGTAGACTATAAAGGGATAGAATAAAGGAACAGACAAACCTAAACTAAAATAAACCCTAAAAATATGACCACAGAACTGATGTTACCAAAGGGGGAGGATAAGAATTGGGGAACAAAATGGGGAATGCCCAATAGACTGTGGTGGAGGGTTATCGGTGCTCTGTTATCAGTGCTCTGGCAGTGGACCTGGCAGGGTAACTTAAGGCACTCAGCATCTCTGGGTCTCTGCCGCTCCATTTGTTCATTTTTCATTTTTTCCCTAACCAGAATATGTCTCCACCGCATGAGATTTACCATGAGATGACATCTCTGTGCCCTCTAACATGGTGCCCAGGACACTGACCTGAATACATTCATGGGATTTTATCAAAGGACTGGAAGCCATGGGAAAGCTAACTCTTACAGAACCAAGGTCAACGATGGTCAGGATGTTCCTTCTTTGTCCAATCCTGATCTATTCAAATGCCAGAGAGGGTGAGGATCCCACTGGTGTCCCCCAGGTCAGGGACCATTTTGGGGGGAAAGTGTGGACATTTTGATCAACACCCTCATTACAATGCAAGACCAAATCTGCTAAGGAGACCAGATACTGGAAATTATCAGAGCTGTTAGCAAAAAGATAACAGGCAAAAATTTTAATGCCCTTTATATCCACACATTCCCCATAAGCCTTTACTGTCCTGGTCTCCAGAGCTTCATGCTCATCATTCTTTCTATCCATCCCTAGGACATGATAATGATGAAATTGCATAGCAGCATCCAAACCAACAACCGCCCCCCCCCCAGCACCCTTCTTGATTAAATGACATAATGGATGTGAAATCCTTTTGCAAGCTGCAAAGTAGTTCATAAATGTGAGTTATCACTCCGAGTGGGATTCTGCTGTCTCCCTGGGCCTAGGTTGAGCTGGGTAGGAAGAAAGGCCTAGGGACCCAGTGAAGTTTCCTTGGGCAGGCTTGTTTCCAAATATTTCTCTACCAGCTTGAGAAACTGGATCTGGATGGGAAAGAAACTGTTTCCTTGGGTTGTTGGCTTGCAAATAGCTAGCATTCCTACTGACTAAATAGGAACTCCCTGAAGAGTCTTTTTGTGTTCCCAGAGGCCAATGCAATGGAAATGAAATAGGAAGTGCCAAGGCATCTTGCTGGTCAGCGAGCAGGGGAGGAAAGAAGTCTATGGTTCCACCCCTTACTCTTGGACCACTTCCTTCAGTCTGGGACCTTTATTGGACTGAAATACTCTCCCTCACCTCAGAAGTTGCAGGGACCCTACTCAAGCCCATCAGAGCAGTGTTTTCTCCCCTAGCTGGAATGACTATCTTAGATCTGGGTTAGTGCTTGTAATCAGATCAATTGGAGTGAAGTTTTGTTTAGTGATTAGGGAGAAGTAAAGTCTCTCTTGCCTTGCGAACAGTTTGGGGTGTGCAAAAATTGGGAGAAAGTATTTACAGTCCATACAACCCATAAGGGATCAATATCAAAAAGGTGCAAAGAGCTCACACAACTCCACAAATACAGAGCAATCCAGTAAAAAAAAAAAAATAGGCAGAAGAACTAAAAAGACACTTTTCCAAAAAGGAAATGCAAATGGCCAACAGGTATGTGAAAAATGCTCAACAGCACTTATAATTAGAGAAATGCAAAGCAAAACCACAATGAGATACCACCTCACACCAGTGAAAATGGCCCATATTAAAAAAAAAATCTGCCAACAACAAATGCTGGTAAGGATGTGGAGAAAAAGGAACTCTCCTACACTGCTGCAAACTGGTCCAACCACTATGGAAAGCTGTGTGGAGATTCCTCAAATTATTAAAAACGGAGCTACCATATGACCCAGAGATTCCACTCTTAGGAATCTAGGACACAAAATCAAAGGACACCAGAAGAGTAATTTGAATGAAAACCTGCACTCCTATGTTTATTGCAGTACTGTTCACAATAGCTAAGATATGGAAACAACCTCAGTGCCCCAGAAGGATCACTGGATCAAGAAGCTGTGGTATATATACATAATGGAATATTATTCAGCAATCAAAAAAGATAAACTCATGCCATTCACAACAGCATAGATAAAGCTAAAAAAGGATTTTGCTCAGTGAAATAAGCCAGAAGAAAAGACTAATATCAGATGATTTCACTCAAAAGAGGAATATAAAGAAACCAAACAAAGGTTCAAAAAAAGATAAAACTTGCAGTAAAACTATGGATCTAAGTCATATAGTAGGAAGGGGGGGGAAAGAGGATCAAAATGGGGGTGGGCTCCCTGGTGGAAAAGGGGTTAAGCTTCAGTGCTATCTCCTCACCACTCTGCCTTGAGTTCGATCCTCATCCAGGGAGCTGATCCACATGACGCAGCAGAACTCTCCTGTCTCACTGCTCCCCTCAGCAGTGTATTTCAGTAGATCTTCCTGTTCTGCTCTTCCTCTGTCTCTGGTGAATCCTCTCACCTCAGGCCTATACTCCAGTTCTTCTAGTCATAAATAAATAAATCTTTGACAAATACAGGGGAGGGAAGAGCACAAGAGACTATGGTGATGGTTCATGGGTGATGAGGTAATAGGACATTTATGGGGATTTATTCATTTATTGAATGAATAACAAAAAATGAATAACAATACAAGGAAAATTAATTAAGTAATTTTCTTTAAAAATACTTTTAAAATAAAACCAAAACCAAATGTGCTCTAAGACTCTTTTCCGGCTGGACATTCTATATTTTGAAGATATTTTGGGGCCGATAATATCACCATAACTTGCAGTTATCACAGTCCAGTTCATTTTAAAAGTTCAATATGATGTCTGGATCAAAATTATTGCCCACAAGTCAGTCAGACCTGTGATTTCAGGACATGCAATGAAAAGGAGGACACGTCCCCTTTGACTCATTTGTGTTCTGTATGTGGAGCCAGGGATGAGACCTGCCTCTGGGAGACCCCTCCCTCCTCTAAACTTTCTGGGGCTAGGTTGACAGGCAGAGATGGCAGAAGAGGAAGGCAGAGTTCTCACCCCGTGACTTCCCACTTGGCTGTGATGTGTGGCCACCCTTGTCCCATTAGTTGGTCTGTTCTTTTCCATCTGCTCCTGGGGTCTTTGCTGCCATGCCAGAGTCTGTCTGCACGGTGAGTTTAGTTTTCTTGGCCTGATTTAGTGAACCCAAAGCTCTGTTATCCCTGATGGATTAAAGTGTTAAAGGTGGGTAATTAATGTGCAGCTGTAACAGGGAGTCCCCAGGAAAAGGGGAGGTGCCAGGTTCTCTGCCCCACCCAAAGGAGGGTGGAGCTGAGCAGGGAGGTGGAGAATCTGGAGAAGAGACTGAAGAGGATGGAAGCAGGATGGAGAGCCAGAAGGAGACCTGAGTGGGCACATGGAGCAGAGAGACATGTGAGGAAGAGGCTTTTGCTTCTTGGTTCTGGGCTGGTCGAAACAGATGTGGGTAAGAGACTTGTGGGGAGGTTCACTATGGCAGCATTTATCTTGATTTTGATTTTGCTCTTTTCCTCCCAAACTTGTCTGGCCATTTCTGACCCTTTTTTATGGATCCCCACCAGAAGGTGCTCTAGATTTGTGGAGGGCTTTCAGGCCTTGTTTTGGGCCAATGCCTTTTGGGTGGACTTTTTACCCATGAGGGGATGGGTAACTGGGTGTTTGATTTAGAAACTATATATTTTCTTTGTCTTTTATGTATTGCACACTGATTGTATTAAAGTTCTTTTCCACTAAAGGTCTATGTATTTTGTCTTGGTGTGGCAGTTGGCAGAACCTATTAGAGCGGGCAGGTTTGGGGTTCAGAGGTACCCCTCTCCCTGCCCTGTAACATAGCCACTATGGAGAACAGTATGGCAGTTCCTCAAAAAAATCAAAACCAGAAAAAAAGCACATGAACCAGTGATCCCATTTGTGGGTATATATCTAAATAAAAAGGTCTCAATGAGACACGTGTGTACCATCTGTTCAACGAGACACATGTGTACCATCTGTTCACTGTAGCAAGTGTTCACTGCAGTACATGTCACAGTGTCACGAGCAACCTATATGCCCATTACAGGATAAGTGGGTAAAGAAAACATGATGAATATGAATACATCGGGATGAAAATTAAATGGTGACTTATTCAGCCATAAAAAAGAATAAAATTCTGCCATTTGGAACAAAATGGATGAATCTTGAGGGCATTATGCTAAGTGAAATAAGTCAGACAGAGAAAGACAAATACTGTATGATCTCTTGCGGGGGACTTTGACCAGCAAGGCCAAGGATTGGGGACCCAGGGTCGACGAAATGAGAAGGCAGAGCCTTGACCTTGTGGTGGGCCTTGACCAGCATGTGACCTTGTGGCGGGCCTTGACCAGCATGGCGAGGGGGTAGAGCCCCAGGGACAGCGCGAGGAAGAAGGCAAAGACGGAGACACGTGCGAGAGCATTCTTTATGTTTACAACAGCCATATATATATACTTGAGGGCACAGAAGGTACGGGCGGGGGGTGGTCTGGTGGTCTAATGTCTTAAAGGCCAATGGGTTTGAGGGGAGGGATCCATCGTCATCTCTTTGTCTCTTTGGCACCAAAGCTTGCTGAGCGGGGAAAGGAAGGAGAGTGGGGGAAGGGATTCGGGTGTGCTGCATTCTCAACCAGGATGTTTACTCTAAGTTCCAATCAAGTGTTGTTTTGTTCATAGGAGGCAAAGTCCTGGTCCTGGTCCCCGACAATCTCTTATATATGGAATTTAATAAAATGAATGCATAGAAGTGGGACAGGGAGCTGGGGGGAGGGTGGGTGGTGGTCCAAAGACCACCAGTTATAAGAACTGTTGGGTATGTGACGTAAGCTTGGTGACTATAGTTAACAACACTGTATTATATATTTGAAAGTTGTTAAGAGAGTAAATACTAAAAAAAACTGTCACAAAAAATTATAACTGTGAGGTTACCAATGTTAACTCAACTTACAGTGATTCATTTCATAATACATTCAAACATCAGTCATTATGCTGTATACTGTAAAATGAATCAGTTATGTGTCAATTATATTCCAATAAAACTTGAAAAACTAAATTAAATGAAAATGAGAATCTAGAGAAAACATATAATTATGAGTTGGATAAGGACTTCCTAATCATTACATCAAACTCAGACACCATGAAGTAAAAGGTTAATGGGGTTGTTTACATAAAGTTAAAACTGTAGTTTTTTAAACTATCATGGTAAAAATGAGAGTATGTAAATAGGGAAAAAGCAGAGATATAAGACATGTATAAATAAAGAGTGAAAGTCCTAAGTAGACTGAATTTCTTCACAATCAACAAATGCTTTAATCAAGTTTTGTTACAGGACACCCCAGTGTAAACTGGGCCGCCTGTCTGTGGGCCCTCACCCGTGAGCTTAAAATTCAGTTATATTGCAGGCACACACAAAAGGGTCAATAATAGGTTTATTTACAAAAGAGGAAAGAAAAGGAAAGAACAACTGGAATATCTTACCGGCTCGGCTGACTTGGAGCTCTGGTAACAAATTAACTGACAAGTCATGTGGTCCCAAGAGCCGTTGCCCAAGCGAGAGAGAGCCGTAGGAAAAATTGGCTCCCTATTCATCCCCCAATATCCCAGAATGCCTGCTTAGCTCCATCTTTGGGTCTTCACAGTTCTCTCCCTGGTACTGCTGGGAGTTGTAGTTTCCAATCACTGGAGTAGGGGATAGAGTCCAGAAAGCCAGAGTAGGGTGTGGAATCCACAAGACTCTACAGAATTCCTTTAGGACATCCTTCCCCTTAACAGTTTGACTAGAAAAGCAAGCATCACAAATATGAAAAACAGTGCATAATTTAAAAATGCACTTAGTTTCACTGGTAATCAAAGGAAAACCTCACTGCACCATTGAATATTATTTCACACCTTTTGAGGTGTGAAGTTGAAACTTGACATGGGCTTCTCCTCAAATGGCTGACCAGCTGCCCTGCCACTCTGGACTGAATAATTGCGCATGGCCTCGCCCAGGTGACAGGGTCCCTTTGACGTGGGGTGCTTGTGTACTTTGATTCTTCTCAAAGAAAGGCTGCCCTTTGCTGGGTGTAGGAGAGAGAGAGAGAAAGGGATTGTAGGTGCAGAAAGCCTATTTTTTGAATGTGCATTCTGGAGTGTAAAAGACAGCACCATCTGTTCTGGAAGGAGCTGGAACTTCCATGAGGCTGCAATGGAGACAGGCAGGAGCTAAGCCTGGAGGTGAGGAGTGGGGCCACCCACTAGGACTTCAGGCTGTGCTCAGGTCACTTAGGAGATGGAGAGTTAGCGAGGTCTTTCAACTCCCGGGAAGGTTCCAGCACAGAGAAAGTGCGAAGGGCTGCTCCATACGAACCTTTCTTGCTGTTTTCCTCCTCCTCCTCTGGCACCAATCTTTGAGGGCAAGAGCCTGGCCTGGCAGGTCTGAGAGGAAGGAGAGCAGGGAGAGAACAGGAAGCTGTCCTGTTAAACCTGCTCAAGAAGGTCACTCTGCCAGAGGGGAAGGCGAGAGGATGACTGGCATGTGACGTGGACCTGGGCATGCTAATTATTTATTTTATTTTTAAAGATTTATTTATTTATGCATATAGAACTGGGGTGCAGGTCAGAGGTACGGGGTGGTGAGAGGACTCACCAGAGACAGAGTGGGCAGCAGAACAGGCACATGATGAAGTATACTGCTGAGGGGAGCAGCAGGTGGGTCAGGAGAGGTCTGCCCCTCCATGGGGATCGAACTTGTACTGCAGTGGCTGCAGACAGCTTCTTAGGGCTGCGCTTTAATCTGTTGCACCACTAGGGAGGGCCCAAGGCTCCTCAGATTTTAATTGTTGTTCTAAGAGTGAGCACTCAGGTTGACTGTGGGAACTTTATGAGGGAAGGAGGACCTGAACAGCTCCGGAGCCTGTCCTACAGACAGGGAAAGAACTAAAGGACAAAATGCAGGAGACACAGCTGACAGGAAAAAATTTGCATGCTGTTGGTATCCTCCAAGTGTAGCTTGTTTAATAAATTGGTGCCTGTTCATAGTGAACATGTCTACTGTGGTGGGGTGCAGCTGAAGGATGTGATCCTCAATATATGCTCTGATATGAGCATCTGCAGGCAAAAATTCCGAGCTTCAGAGCAGTTAAGCACCCTTTGCTAGATTTGGGGTTTAATTCAGATCATAATGACTGTGTTTTGACATTGTTCTTTCACTCAATTAGCCCTGCATGGCTCGACAGGGACACATTATGCCTTAGAGATCAAAGGTGATGAGAGGTCCTGAGAGGCTTGGGAAGGACTGAGCCCCGAAAGCAGGGGTGGGGGGACTTCAGAGTAACTGCAAGAAAAAAGAAATCAGTTTGAAACACCAGTGGACTTAACACTTCCCAAAAAACCTTTCTTGGTCCTTTTCCTCCTCTTTTCACCCCTGCTCTGGAGCAGCAGAAGCCTCAATTGGTTCGTGAATGGCCACAGCGAAGGACTCTCGGGTGGCATCTCCCCTGTACCAGAGCAAACACTGCTTCCCTCTCTCTCCTGCCTTCACTTCGTGGTTGAATATCCACACAAGATCAGAGCCAGAAAAGAGAAAACAGGCTCTGGGTGGGGAGGAAAGGGAGAAAGGAAGACAGAACAGTGTAGAAAAGAAATAAGGAAGTGCTGTTTGGAAAACAAAAGAGCTACAAGCCAGGTGGCAGAACTTGGGACTTGGGAACTTGGGAAGATTCTGCACTGGAGGAACCAAAGAAAGGATTGGGGCACACTGAAAATAATTTTTGGTTGCTGGACTGAGTGGGTTGGACCGAGACCTGCTCAGGGACCAGACATTTAAACCACAGCTTCAAGAACATTTCAAGAAACCCAGGAAAAAGCCAAAATTGTGTGGCCAAATAAGTACATCCCTGCACAGCTGAGCAGAACTTTCCACCTGCTCAGAATTTGCCATGATTGCTTTTTAAAATGATTTGTGCAAACCTCTGAGATAAATCACATTCTCATTTTGTTGGTTCATTAAAGAAGACCCATAGGAAAATAGGCAGCACCTGAGAAAATGTTCCCTCCCAGCAAGGGGCAAGTGGAGAGATGTAAGCCACAGGTGGCTTTTCTTCTGCAATGCCATAGGAGGCGTTTTTCCAAGTGAGGAAGGTTAATCTTAACTGCTGCTATTTGCAGAGTCCTCCTGGGTGCAGAACATGTATGATCTCATCCCACAGACCCTGAAATTTTCCAAAGGCACTATTGCTCATTTTCCCACTGCACAGATGAGAAAATTGACTCTCTAGGAGATTAAGCTTATTAGTTCCACGGGGTGGACTCACAAAGCACCACCACTGGGTGGCTGAACTAGCAGACTTTTATTTAAGTATTATGGTTCTGAAGACTGCAAGTGCAAAATCGAGGTGTTCTCAGGGTTGCTTCCTGAGTATTTTTAAAGTTGCCCCCTCAACTCGACCATCCCTGCTCTCCTTCCCTGCTCATGGGCCTCTAACAGATGTAGCTTAAGTTTATCATTGTGTTTGCCTCTTGACAGTCGAGTTTAAGCTCCCCCAAGGCAGAAATGCTCATCTGCTCCACGTTTACTATGCATCTCCAAAATAAAAAGAAAAAACAGTGCTTGACACTGAAAAGGAACTCAAAAATCCATCTATTTAACACATGGAAGTGAACATTTTCATTGAAAACTGAAAAAAAAAAAGACTAGAGGTTGGAAGAGACATAGGCTGAGGGGCAAGGGGCCTTGTAAGAGGAAATGAAAGGGGGCTAAGGCCCCCCTTAGGGTTGCTGCACGGAGGAGATTGTACAGGACAGAATAGATTGTACAGGAAAGAGAGCTACATTGAGGGCCATCTGAGGCCATCCCTTTGGGGGACAGGTAGTAAGAGAGCTAGGAGTAGGGGGAGGAGAGGAGCCAGCAGAGAACTGAGTGGTGGAGAGAGGAGTGAAGGGCAGTTCATGTGATGTTCTGCAAATTAAAGATAAATAGTGAGAAGCGAAAGATCTTCATCACTTTTTCCCATTTTTCCTCTTACTAGTGAATAACTTTGCCCATGCTATTCTTTAAAAACTAGATGGTTTATATATTTTTTCCTATTTAATTTTTTTAAAGATTTATTTATTTATTCATACAGAACTGGGGTACAGGCCAGAGATGCGGAGGGTGAGAGGATTCACCAGGGATAGAGTGGGGAGCTGAACAGGCAGATCGATGAAGTACACTGCTGAGGGGAGCAGCGGGCGGGTCAGGAGAGGTCTGCCACGCCATGTAGTCACCTCAGGGGCAGGCGGGTATCGAACTCATGCGGAAGCGGCTTAAGCTTCTTAGTGATGTGCTTTAACCCGCTGCACCACTAGGGAGGGCCCCTTTTTAATTTTTTAATTAAAGAACATTGGATCATTGTTATATAGGTTTCACATATACAGACTCACAACCCAACATCTGGGTAGATTACATTATGCTCATCAAAAGTCTAAACTTTGTTCTTTTTAATGATACAATCTCTGGAGATATTTATTGATATACAGTTTGTTAAAAGAAAATTAGATTAAACACTACAAAAATTATCTCCCATCTGGAGACATGACAAGACTAGTATTTGAGCTAGAACTCACTCCTTTTTTGTCTACAGCAGAAGTGAGCACCCAACATGTGTGCTGCCTGCCCGCCTGTCTGTGAATTTCCACTTCGCCATTATGCAATCTTTTTTTATTTTTTCTTTTCTAAAAATGAGCCTGTGTTTCTGAAAAAAGCTACAATAGTCATCTTCGGCAATTATAAAAATTTCCCCAAATTAAGACATTCATTTCCACATCTGGCAAGGAGAAAACTGCAGGAAGTCGCACGTGGCCTGTAGGGGAGACACCGCTGACTTGGAGTAAGCATCGACTCTGCAGTTTTGAATTTGTGGGAATGTCACGTGCTCTATACAGGCAACTTTGGGGGTGCTGGGAGCATGGAGTGTTCAGAACAGCGGCTGCTAAACAATGGCATTCTTTGACTGCAGAATACATTGCATAATATTCTGAATATTTTTTCATATAATTTTAGAATCAGAGCAGTGAGAAACAGTCTTAATGTTCTTCAATCTTTTCTTTTAAGTTTATTTTTGGAGCTAGTTTAGCAAGATCATTTAAAGCATGTGCTGTAAATTGATCGATGATGGACCCACCGGCTAATCCTCTCTCTGACATTGATTAGTTGCATGGCCTTGGGAAAGCCATTTAAGCTCTATTTTCTGATGGATAATAGGAAAATAATAAAAGCATATCAAGGCTATTGTGAGGGCCAGACATGTAGCAGAGTGCCTGGGATACAGTGTATAGTTGGAAAAACTTAAATGTTGTTAGAAACAGTCTGTGTTTCTAGGGAACTCATCTCTTATTATTAAATGTAGTAAGACTCATCTTGTTCTAAATCAAGTGAAACAGGGCTATCAGTTCTACAGCCATCCCAGGACAGTGTGACAGAAGACAGGTCACCATCTGTGAGTGCTTCACCCACACACACAATTGCAAGACCACTCAGGCTCAAGGAACAGCAACAATAAGATTTATCTAACAAACAGGGAAGCAAAGATTTCCTAAGGCCATGGTGGCTGGCTTGCTCACCCTGGATGGAGTCCAGTGTTCAAAAGTCCAGAGCAAAAGGCTGCCCAGCCAAGATGGTTCCTCCTCACCAACGAGATCTGGGTCTTCCTTATACTCCCTTCCATTGCCCCCCACCCTAGATACCTGAGATTGGACAACTCAACCTGTCTGGTGCCAAAGAGAGAGACTGTCCACAGGTAACAACTTTTAGCACAGGCAGGTAAACCCATCACATTTATTTATTTTTATTTCAATGCAGTTTTTTTTTAAAATATTTGTGCGTGCGTTTTGCATCATTGTCCATTTTACAGGTATAGTATTGTTTTGAATGGTTCTGTTGCTTAAGAGAAGGTCAGCAGATGGACAACCTTGCCCTTCAGTCCACACTGCAGGGCCCCGGTTTAGCAAGGACATGTAAGAGATCGCTCTGTGGCAACCATGCATGGGGAGAGTCTTTTGAATCAGGCTTATTTGCAAGGCTAACAGCCAAAATCCAGACTGTCCTTCTTAACCATGCTGGGTTTATACCAAAAATGTAGAGCATGGCTTCCCCTACTTATAAAAAATATTTTCGAATGGAGCATAAAGGGAAGAAGAGTTTACTTCAGTCTTTTCCTGGATTCTTTCCCAGGTGTGTTCCATGTTGGCTCAAGCTATACAAATGCTTGATCATCAGCAACAGCAAACAAAAATACATTTCCTGCTCATCCAGATCAGTTTTTAATTTTTACCATGGGTCCAGAAAATGGCAATGTTCAGTCAATTATTGTCTGTGTTTGTGTTGCAGGAAACCAAAGAGAGGAACCTTGTCTATTTTAGCTAATGACTCTGTTAAGCATTGAAATTCTCCTTCAGTGTTAGTTTTTTTCTGGCTGTCATTTTCATCTAAATAGATCCAAGTTGGTGGGGTTTTTTTTCTTCTTTTTACTTGGAAATCCATCAGATTTTATTTTCCCTGAGCACGATCTGCTTGCATTTCCCAGTCCTGTGCCACGGCTCCAGCGTGGTAAACCCACTGTCTCCAGGCTGCAGTGACTACCCAGGATGTCTGACTTGTTCCTTTGTTCTCCCAGGAGAGAGTTTCATGAATTTCTGGGACATGGAAGGCACTGCACAGCCATCTGGGCCAGGGTCAGTCACTTAGGACTGGAGAAGTCAGATTTTTCTTTCTTTTTATTTAAAAGATTTATTTATTTATGCATATAGAGCTGGGGTACAGGCCAGAGGTGCAGGGGTGGTGAGAGAATTCACCAGAGACAGAGTTGGGAGCAGAACAGACAGATCGATGAAGTACACTGCTGAGGGGAGCAGCGGGCGGGTCAGGTCTGCTGCGCCATGTGGATCATCTCCTGGGCATATGGGATCGAACTCATGCTGAAGTGGCTTTAGCTTCTTAGTGCTGTGCTTTAACCCGCTGAGCCACCAGGGAGGGCCTTTATTTTTTTTAAAGTTGTTCCAAATGTCTGGGGTTTTTGTTTGTTGTCATATTTTAAAAAAATTCAGTTTTAATGATACCCTATCAGATATCACCGCCATGTGGACCCACCCAACTCACCCACAGCCCATCACCATGGACCACAGTGCCTCCTTCCTTCTTGGCGTTTACCCATCTCTCATTCCCTTCCCCCGTCCAGGAGCTTCTGTTCTGTAGTAAGTTTTCAAGGGTTAGCTTGTCTATGTCTGACCCTTAGTTTGATTTCTGTCTATACAAGTTTGGTTTTGTATCAGAGTGTACTATCTAGAAATATGGTCTCCAAACATTTTTTTCTTGGGCACACTAATCTGTAAAAAATTTTGATCTTTAATCTTCAATAATTACTTCTATTTATCAGTAATCTATTTCTATTTATAAAATACATATTTTGGTGTAGAACTGGGGTGTAGACTAGAGGCACAGGGGGAGCAGAAGAGGTGGATTTACTGAAATACACTGCTGAGGGGAGCAGCGGGCAAGACAGCAGAGGTCTGCTCGCCATGTGGATTAGTTCCTTGGACCAAGGATCATACTCAGGCCATATAGGTGATAGCAGTGAGACTTAATCCCTAGGCCACAAGGGAGGCCATTAATTGCATGCTTCTACTTCTAGATTAAAATACTATAGAGGTTAGGGGAATGCAAACTTTTTTTTTTTTTAAGATTTATTTATTTATGCTTACAGAACTGGGGTATAGGCCAGAGGTGTGGTGGGTGAGAGGATTCACCAGAGACAGAGTGGGAAGCAGAACAGGCAGATCTACTGAAATACACTGCTGAGGAGAGCAGCGGGCAGGTCAGGAGAGATCTGCTGGCCCCTGGCTGGGGATTGAACTCATGCTTCTGTGGTTTCTGAGAACTTCATAGTGCAGTGCTTTAACCTGTTGAGCCACCAGGGAGATCCCAGAATGCAAACTTTTAAAGCGCCCTAATGAAAGAGAAATAAAGTTTCAAAATTTTATCTTGAAACTAACTTACAAACCCAACTCTGCAAGAGGAAATAGGACTGGAAGCAAGTAATTGCATTTATTTAGTACAGTAGGTATCATAGAGAGGAGTAAGGAGAGGGACCAAGAGTTTTGTTAGTTTTCCTGGCAGATGGACAAGTGTAACTAATGGGTGGCACTGCTGAGTTGTGTCTTGAAGGATGGACAGTTTTCCAGATGAACAATAAGGAGAAGTGGAATCTCAGGCAAAAAACAGAGGAAATCAAAATGCACAAGGGTATAGAAGCACACCAAATTGGAGACAGCTGGGAGAAAATAGTGGCTCAGTTATGTCTGGATCTCAGTGCTGATGGGTCAGAAAGTATGAAGTACGGGCCTGGAAAGTGAAACAGGGCTATATGGGGGCTATTGCCATCCAAGGCCATGCCCAATAGAGGACAGGTCATGGTGTGGGGGGTTTTACCCTCGTGCACAACTGCCAGCCACTCAGGCTCAGGGAACAACAACCATCATTTAACAAATGGGAGAAATAAAGAGTTTCTAAGCTCCGAGGTGAATGGCTCTCTCACCTTAGAGAGCATACACAGTGCGCAGAAGTCCCAGACAAAAAGCTGCTCATCCAACATGGCACCGTCCTGTCAGTGAGGGTCTGAGCGCAAGACAGTAGGCCAGGATCGAACTCACAGCAGCAGCTAGAGGTGCCCACAGGTGGAGCTGCCGAGAGGGTGTCACAGCAACCCGCAGCTACTGTCTGAAGGTTGGATGAACAGTGCCTGACGTTGGGCCAGACTGCATGGAAGGAGCAGCTGCTGGAGGCGATGTGGGAAGATCAGATATAGCTCTGTGAGCTACCAGGCCCGCGGCCTTGGATGATCTTTTCAGGCAATTGTAGCAGCCGGACCAGAGGCAGGGGCAGCTGTTTGGTTGCTGCAGACCTCTCTGGTTTCTTTAATGGATGTCTCTCTTTTCTTTCTCTTTCTTTGGAGACCAGAAAGAGTGAGAGGAGTCTAGAAGTCCCGAGATGGTTCCTGCTCTGTCTGATGTCCTCTTTCAAGGTCTGTCACCCTAATTGATACTTCCTGATTGGACCATTTCACCTGGCTGGTGCCTGAGGGAGGGCCTGCCCACAGGTGAGCACTTTTGATTGGGCAGGGAAAACCGCGATAGGTCACTTTGGGCAGCAAAGGGAAAATGCCAATCTTGCCTTACAGTCCACGCTATAGGATCATGGTTTCAAAAGGAACTTAAGGAGGCCCTTAAGTGTCTTTAAGGGTGGGGACACTTATCCTATGGGAGAGATAAAGGCCACTCTGGAGGGTGGCCCTTATGATAGTTCCTGAAAATAGTGGTGAGGAAAGGGGATGGTTTTGCAAGTTTAACTGGAGAAGTTAAGATTCTATGACTTAGGGTGGAGAGGGAGCTTATACTGGTAAATAAGTATCAGGATATATAACAAAGACATTTTCAGTCCCATTGGGGAGAATTTTGGTACCGTGGAGAATTCCTCTGGATGACAATGCCAATCATCTGCTTAAAAGTGCCCATTAACGATCAGGTGAGAAATAATAAGAATAATGAACAGCCATGTACTAGAGACATTTTGTGGGGGTGGAGTGGGGAATGGGATCAAAAACGGGAGGGCGGGTTAGGGAAATGCATGGGACTATGGTGATGGCACACAGGTGACTCGGTGATGGGAAACCCACGGGGATTACAATTGAGATGAAAAAAAAAAATGTACAAAAAATCCCCATTAACTTTCCATTTGTGGTATATTGCACTAATGGCCTGATTCCCCACCTCCTCACACTTGTGCCCTTCACCA
>NW_004567109.1:61038780-61042325 GCF_000260355.1 Condylura cristata
CAGATCAGTCATTCCCAGGTAATACACAAACATGTGATTCAGAATGAATTGTTGACTTCAGTCACTGAGAGGTGGTATGGTTTGCAGTGCATCATTAGCTAATAGATATCCTGTTAAATACTCTGGTAGATAAGCCTGTTCTTGAGTTTTATCTCATATCTTTGTGTTCAAAGCCCCAAACACTAGGCCTCTAGTTCTCTGCTAACTCACCCTCTCCATTCCAGGATCTTGTCTGTATGTCTCTGTAATGGTCTCCATCTCTTTTCCTCCTAGCCTAAGACACATACTTAATTTCTACGTATTGTTCCAAACTGATCAAAACTTGTTTCCCCCAGGCAGCCTTCTCGGATCTTCATGCTGAAGTTAGCATCTCCTGTTACCAGAAGCCTACTTTTTATTCACAGCCTTTATCATAATTATAACTTAGCTGCCATTTACCTAATTAGTTGTAATCTCTGTGCTATCTTTGCTGCCTAGAAAGTGTTTAGAGATCAAAAAAAAAAAAAATAGGATGCATGAATGAATGTCTGGCACAAAGAGTGTATGATACAGGATCCTGGAAGGTCCAGTCTCTGACCTTTGGGCTTGAGAGTTTATATGTGAAGTCCCAGAAATAATAAATTCAGACACATTCAGCTGTTTTCTCTCATCTGCTGGGGAGGGAAGGAGACAGGAAATCCGCCTGAGTGGATGCACTAGCCAAAAAAACTTCACAGCTGTCACAATGCTTCCGCCATCAAAGCAGGGACTGCAGGCACCACAAGGGAAGAAGACTGGTGCCAACTTCTGGGGGGAGTTTGAGGACCAAATTTGGCTTAAGATTCTCACAAGCTTTTCTGCTCGCACCTGCAGTTGCTCGTAGGCACAAAATGTTTTGCTCAAATAATTCCACCCACAGTGAACCAAATGAGTGTTCTGAGGTGCTGTGCTGTATTTAACTCAAAGTCGATCAAATCCTATGTTTTGCTATAACTTCTCTTTCTCTCAGAATTATTGCTGTCAGGATATCACTTTGAATTAAAAAAAAACTTTTGCAATTTCAGTGAGCCTGAAGAAACCTTTCAACAGTTGGGTGGCTGTTTTATCAACTTCTTCAGTGCCCACAATGGAGGCTTCAGAGAGAGAGAGAGAGAGACACTTAGGGTTGTGCCTCAGTTTACCCCTTCTTTCATCCATGTATCCCTTCATTATTTCCCTCAACAAATGTTGACCAAGTGTCCAGCCTTTGCTAGGAACTCTATAAAATGGGAAGAGATAACACTAAGCTATGAGGATTTTGTGAAAACAACATGAAACATGAGAAACTTAAAAGTTCTTGGTTTTCTACCAGCTGTTCTCATTTTTTTTCCATGGTTCCCACATTTTCTGGCCCCTTCTAGCCTCTCAGATATAATTTTTCTACCATTGTCTTCCCTCTACCCTCTCTATTTTTAAGACATCCTGGTCTCCTTTCTGGTGTCTGTATGTGCCAATTTTGTACAATTTCTGTTCTCTCCTCCCAGGAAACATTCCCCCAACATCAGACTGAATATGTGAGATTCAGTTAAATGTTCCCTTGACCCAAGGGCCTCACTTGAATGCCACCTCCACCCCAGGGACTGTTCTTTACCTCAGCATGCCTTTAAAAAAAATTATAACGATTGATCTATAATCAGACTATTAAACATCAGAGTGGGAAGAGAGAAAGTGAAGGAAATGCTCCAGGTCAAAGTATGGCCTGGAAACTTCCATAGAGGCAAGATACTCAAGGCCTCTTCAAGGATCTGAAGATAAAATTGTGTAGTCAGAACCTAGGGGTTGAACTGGGAGTGGCATGAGCCAGAATGGAGAGGGTATTATGAGGCCCAAATGATAAATGATGCAGCGTTTTGGATTTTCTATTTCATATATATGTAAAATATATATACTATATATTGTATATCATATATTTTTTTCTATCTTTTACATCATTGTGTATTCCCCCCATGAACCATCATTGTAGTCCCTTGTGTTCTTCTCTCCCATTTTAATCCCTTTTCCTCCCCCACCCTCACAGAATGACTCTTATTTATGGTTGCATGCTAGTTTTGCTTTTATTATTATGATTGTTGTTATTTTTCTGATACCTTTGTTTCTCCGGTATTCCTCCTAAAAGTGAAACCATCTGATATTTTTCTTTTTCCTTTTGGTTTATTTCACTGAGCATGATCCCTTCAAGTTCCTTCCAGGTTGCTGCAAATGGCATGGGTTTATCTATTTTGATTGATGAATAACATTCCATTATGCATATATATCACATCTTCTTGATTCAGTCATCTTTTTTGGGGTATTGGTGTTATTTCCAAATCTTACCTATTGTGAATAGCGCTGCAGTTAACACAGGGGTGCAGATATCTTTTTGAATTAATGTTTTTGTGTTCTTTGGGTAGATTCCTGGGAGTGGAATTGCTGGATCATATGGTTGCTTGTTTTTTAGTAGTCTGAGGAAACTTCACACAGCTTTCTATAGTGGTTGGACCAGTTTACATTCCCACCAGCAGTGTAAGAGAGGCCATTTCTCTCTACATCCTCACCGGCATTTGTTATTGTCTATTTTTTTAGGCAATTTTGTTATTGCCTCTCTTACAGAGAGGACTTACATGGGCAGATTTAAATTTGAGAGAAATCCCTCAGCTCATAGAAAGCACTGGAGATAGACCAAGACTATGTGAGAGAAATGTTGACAAAATAGGGAAAGAGATGGAGTTTGAGAGAAACGGGTAAAATTGTAAAAATAAAAATGGATAAAATTTAGAACATTTAGTGGGTAAATAAATCAAAATGGGTATAGAGATGAAGGGGAGGTGGGAACCCTTGGACACCTTGGGACAGGTGACATAGGGGAGTGGCAGATTTAAGGTCAGGTGATGTGCCTATGGGACATCAGATAGAGATAGCCACAAGCTTTTAAAGAGGTAGTCTAACATTAGAGAGCTAGTTAGGCTGGAGACGCTAGCTACAAAGTCACTGACATCAGAGGCATGCACGAAACAGGAAAGAGAAAAACAGTAAGTTCACACTGAAGAACAGAATCCTGGTGCACTTCTACAATTGAGAACTAGATGGAACGAGTAGTCCTGAAGAAGGAGAGGGAGTAGCCAGAGAAGTGGAATGTGCCAGAATACTTGGAGTTTGCATTGCCACAGGAGGCAAGGAGGATTTCAGAGCCCTCACTGTCAGCAGTAGAAAGTTCAAATGTGGGAGTGTGGAGAGGCAGATAACGGGGTTAACTGTCGCTAAGGAGATCTGTAGTCTCTTCGATGGAGACTACAGGTTTAGGAAGGAGAGGGAGGTGAGGGAAGGAGTATGCAAAAGTAAGCATCTTGTTTCAAGAACTTTGCTTGGGGGATGCTAGGCTGTAACCAGTATGAATTTCAAGAATTGAGCTGGGGGTGGGGTGGGGGGGAGAGTGGAAGGGGTTTGTTTTTAATCAGAGATTTTCAAAGCTCACTCCAGATACTTAAAAAATCAATAAGTAAAGGAGAGTGAAAGTTGCAGGATAAAGGAAAGTGAGGATAATCAGGTGA
>NW_004567109.1:61042425-61068745 GCF_000260355.1 Condylura cristata
CGGGTCAGGAGAGGTCTGCCACGCCATGTGGTCACCCCCGGGGCAGGTGGGAATCGAACTCATGCGGAAGTGGCTTTAGCCTCTCAGTGCTGTGCTTTAACCCACTGCGCCACCAGGGAGGGCCCCTTCCTGAGCATTTTTAAAGTTGCCCCCTCAACTCAACCATCCCTGCTCTCCTTCCCTGATCATGGGCCTCTAACAGATGTAGCTTAAGTTTATCATTGTGTTTGCCTCTTGACAGTCGAGTTTAAGCTCCACCAAAGCAGAAATGCTCATCTGCTCCACGTTTACTATGCATCTCCAAAATAAAAAGAAAAAACAGTGCTTGACACTGAAAAGGAACTAAAAAATCCATCTGGTGGATGTGTAGGTGGCACCAATTTTCTAAGATTACATGGAGCTTTGAGACCATCATAAAAGCTCTGGGCATAAAATTAGCTTTTATCATTTAACACATCACCTCCAAACTTAGTGATTAAACGGGTAACCACTGATTCAATTGATTCTGTAGGAAACTTTGCTTCTGAGGGTCTTTTGTAAGAAATAAACTTGGCAGCAAGGTCAACCAAGCTTCATGTCGTCATCAAGAATGGTTTTGCTTCCATGGAGGCTAAACTCTATAAGAAGAGCAAGGCCAACATCAACGCACAAGCCCTGTCTCTGACCAAGCCAGTCTCCTCAAGGGTAGGTCCCTGCTCAAGGGAAGTCTTTACCCAGTGACATAAATACAGGGGGGAAAAGTGTAGAAAAGTTTGGGGTCATTCCCACAACAGTCTATCATACGAGACTTTCAAACAGAGAAGTGGCATGTTGATAGGGGGTAACTACCTCCTGTGTGAAGAAATAGTAGGAGGTTAAGACATGCTATATGGAGACTGTCCTTGAACTTGAAAAAACAGGTAAGAGTGTAAGTTTGTGGAATAAAAATTATTTCTGGGGACATGAACATAGGGAAGCAAATCCTGGGACAAGTTGCTCCCCTTCTCTTGGCTTCACCTCAATCACAGGAGAAAGGGAGAGATGCCTTTCACTTGGCAGGTCTGGTGTCAAAACTTCTCAGGAGTTCTTGTCTGAAGGCTTCTAATTTTTTTCTCTACAGTAGGAGGTGAGGTTATCTGCCTGCAGTGAGTGGGATGTGATGGGGTAGGAGAGATGTAGAGAAAATTGAAATAGCTGTCCTAGAGAGTGGGAGAGAGCTTATCCAGAAAAAGAAAAGTAGTTTCTGGAAGCATTGAGGACCCAGGTATGGCTGAAGACGTTGACATCATAGTGGCACCAACCTACAAGATGGTGATATTTCTTCCCCAGGGACTCAGCAGCCCACACATGGGCAGGGGGATGCCAGACGGCCAAGTGGAAGGTTGGAACTGGGCTGGCAGGTGTGACAGAAACACAGTGGATTTAGTCCATTGAGCCTATTGACAAGAAATATATGAAGATCATGAGCTTTAAGGTCCACATTGGTGGAGATAGAAGTAGAAACAGGAGAGAATGTCGAGCAAGAGGAATCCAAGAAGTTGAGGGACTCCCTGACTCTGAAATTCAGATGTGGTGGAAGAAACCACCTGAGGTTCTTGGAAAGATAAGAAGTTATTGTCAGAAATCACCAGGTCTGGGCTTCATATTTCCTCAGTGGAATAATTCTAAGTGACAGGGAGTCCAGAGATTGCCATGGAGTGACTGAGGGGAGAGCAGTAAATGTCAGGGGCAAAAGGACAGAAAGTAAGGCATGGGCTTGACAGGTGCCCCTGTGGGTAGCGGAGTCACTTTGATACCCATAGGACATGGGAGGGGTGAGGAGGGGGATAATGGGCACCAGAAACTTGAGTCTTTAGTGAGGGGGAGAATTGTGGGCAAAGAAGTAGTGCTGGGAAAGGCTGAGACACATCAGACAGTTGTGCAAACACAGAGGAGCAAGAATTTATATAAGGTTAAAGAATGGTCAACTAGAGAGGGCAAAGAGATATCTGACTGTGTCCCCCATCTGTGGAATGGGGTCTGGGAGAGCAAGTCTTCATTCAGAGGGTTTCAAGAAAACTGGTGACTTTAGGAGCCTACTTTTCACCAAAGAAGATGGTAGAAAGACGAATGAAGTGGTTGGAAGATTTATTTCTTTGAAAGAGGATCTCAAAGGACTTAGGAAGGAGAACAGTGAGAGCTGAATTCTAGAAAGAGAAATCACAGCATAGGTTGGAGTCATGACAATAACACACTAGCAGAACAACAGCAATGTCTAGTGTGAACTTACAGAGGTCACTCGGCGAGTGTCTAGTCAGAGTCCGACAATGGTGCATGGGCAAACTATGTGCTCTCCCTCTTGGACAAAACTTCCAGTGAGGAGAAATGTGAGTTTAAGTATGTGTGTGTGTTAATTTCAGCAGAGAAAAATGCTATGAAGAAAAGCAAAACAAAGCAAGTTTAAAATGACAGTGAAGGACCCTAACATTTTAGATAGAAGAGGATCCTTAGGGGAAGACTCTTGAGTCCTGGAACACAGACATGAAAGAAAGGAGAGATGGGAAAGGCAAATATCAAGGATGATGGATCCCATGCAGTGGAAGCAACAAGCACAAATCTTTGAGACAATGAATGCTTTTCACTTTTCAGGGAAAAGGAAGGAGGTTGCTATGGGTGGTGAGATGATGAAAACTGTCTCCCTGGAAATATCACCAAAATCACCTGCTGATTTGATTTGCTGTGATATTCATACCCAAATAAGGAAGAACACCACTCCAACACAGTCTTAGTAGTGGCTCAGATGCAGATGGACACAGTTGGGATATATCTTTCCCTGACAGAGGATAAGGATCATGATATAGATTGGGCTGATGGATACAGGTGGGATTTTTTTTTTTTTTTTGGTTTACAGATTTATTTATTTTTAAATAATATAATAGTTTGTTTTTACATCATTTTGTGCCTTTTCCCATCTCGGTTGTAATCCCCATGGGCTTCCCATCACCAAATCACCCTTGTGCTATCACCACAGTTCAGTACACTTCCCTCCCCCCACCATTTTTTTTTTTAAAGATTTATTTATTTGTGCATACAGAACTGGAATACAGGCCAGAGGCTCAGGGGCGGCGAGAGGCTTCACCAGAGACAGAGTGGGGAACAGAACAGGCAGGTGGACGAAGTACACTGCTGAGGGGAGCAGCGGGCGGGTCAGGAGAGGTCTGCCACGCCATGTGGTCACCTCCGGGGCAGGTGGGAATCGAACTCATGCGGAAGTGGCTTTAGCCTCTCAGTGCTGTGCTTTAACCCACTGCGCCACCAGGGAGGGCCCCTTCCTGAGCATTTTTAAAGTTGCCCCCTCAACTCAACCATCCCTGCTCTCCTTCCCTGATCATGGGCCTCTAACAGATGTAGCTTAAGTTTATCATTGTGTTTGCCTCTTGACAGTCGAGTTTAAGCTCCACCAAAGCAGAAATGCTCATCTGCTCCACGTTTACTATGCATCTCCAAAATAAAAAGAAAAAACAGTGCTTGACACTGAAAAGGAACTAAAAAATCCATCTGGTGGATGTGTAGGTGGCACCAATTTTCTAAGATTACATGGAGCTTTGAGACCATCATAAAAGCTCTGGGCATAAAATTAGCTTTTATCATTTAACACATCACCTCCAAACTTAGTGATTAAACGGGTAACCACTGATTCAATTGATTCTGTAGGAAACTTTGCTTCTGAGGGTCTTTTGTAAGAAATAAACTTGGCAGCAAGGTCAACCAAGCTTCATGTCGTCATCAAGAATGGTTTTGCTTCCATGGAGGCTAAACTCTATAAGAAGAGCAAGGCCAACATCAACGCACAAGCCCTGTCTCTGACCAAGCCAGTCTCCTCAAGGGTAGGTCCCTGCTCAAGGGAAGTCTTTACCCAGTGACATAAATACAGGGGGGAAAAGTGTAGAAAAGTTTGGGGTCATTCCCACAACAGTCTATCATACGAGACTTTCAAACAGAGAAGTGGCATGTTGATAGGGGGTAACTACCTCCTGTGTGAAGAAATAGTAGGAGGTTAAGACATGCTATATGGAGACTGTCCTTGAACTTGAAAAAACAGGTAAGAGTGTAAGTTTGTGGAATAAAAATTATTTCTGGGGACATGAACATAGGGAAGCAAATCCTGGGACAAGTTGCTCCCCTTCTCTTGGCTTCTGTTTCTATGTAACAGAGAAATAGGAATGAGTTGACATAGGTGGCTTATTCTAGCTTTATAATTCTCAGAGAACATGAAACTTACAGTAGCCTAAACACTTGTTATTATAAAAAACTGTAAGTAACAAGAAGAATATTTTTTAAAACATATATACCTATGTAAATGAGTCACTTCTTCACCACTAGGCCATGTACGATACAGCAGCTTACTTCCCTGTGGAGTAGAATGTGTCTGGTATGTTGGCAAGAATGATTGGAAATCTGGACTTGGTTGGGCCTCTTTATTCTTCCTATCATCTCAGAGTCAGTCTCTGTCTCTATAGTCTCTGTCTCTATCTCCCTCTCCTCCTGGTCTCCCTCACAAGGGAAGTGCTCCTCTCCATGTAGGGCTTCTCTAGCAGCATGGCTACATGGTAACAATGGGCCCTTGACTGCCAGATGGCCCTAGTGCCTTTGCTATGGAACACGTACTTCTAGTCAGCTCCAGTCACCTTTCTGTGGTGTGAGACACTAGCCTAAACTGGCAGACAGAACGTTTCTTCTGTGCTCAAAGTGTAGCTCAAGAATTGGCTCACAAGGAGACTCCATGTCACTACACTCTACAAGCTGACCCACGAGCACTTGTCCTGCTCTATAATGTAAGATGGCTTTTACCAATTCTGTCTTGGTCCAGTTGAGAGACCCTGGCCAGAGGCCACTCCACTTCCCTTCTTGAGCAACCAGTTATGTTCATACTCCCTACCACGTCCCTGGCTAAGAACTCACAACAGCTAGTATACACCTGAATTAATCACCCCAGGACTGGGTACCAGACAACGAGAGACAGTCCCTCTGCCCCAGAGGCTGAAGTCACACAGGGTAGCCAACTCCCTGCCGGCTTACCTGCCTTGCCCATTTGTGATGAAGCTACAGTAAACATGCTCACCCAGAGTTCTTCCCTTTCCTTCTGCCTCCTGACTGACTCCTGAGAGTCAGTGGTCTTTGGCTGGGTGCTATGTCTTCCCAGGAGACTGTGAGTATAACAAATTGTAAGACTCTTTTTGATTTCCCTCTCTTCAGTTGCATTTGGCCTCATCTTATCTCACCCAAGATAATATAGTTAAAACATACACTGTCCTCTAAGATGTATGTTTTACTTCAGGTAATGGTGGCTATTGTAATCAATCAACCCTATAGACTCATGAATGCATTACAACATTTAGTCCTTATAGCTTCCCCACTTAGTAGATACTATTTTGTCACTTGGAAAACAGAGACTCAGAGTGTTTAATTTTCCCACAGACACAGTTTGTAAAGGGAGCTTAGATTTGACAACTTCAAATAGCCTGGCCATTTAATGATCGAGTTAATTTAATCATTCAATTATATCCACTGTGTTGAAATTTGCTTTCCCTTGGTGAGAATCAAGCTACAGTGCCAAGTTTACAGGTATAAATTCTACTGTGCCTTCTGAGGAAGGTCATCGCATCTTCAAGCACCAGGGGAAGCAGCTCACATTGCAGCCCACCTGAATGGTGTCCCCTCACCTTGTGCAGTGTGCAACCTAGGCAACCTTACATGGCAGCTCTGCTCCAAGTGCTTCAGGAGTTCACCGAACATGTCCTATCCACACACTTCACTGTTTATTTTCCTTAAACTTTTTTCATAGCAAGGACTCCCTAAATATGTCTTTGATTAACTTGCTATGCATTAAGCCAAACTCATTGTCATAGAGCTTTCTGGACAGTCACTTTCTGCCCCAGTGAAAGAGGTTTTGCTCTTTTGAAAACTTGTCATCCCTTAGGAAACAGCCGAATTCCCTCCAGGGCCCACATCTGTACTTTTGCCTCCACCACAGGTTGGAACAAAGACATTCCCTCCACATCTCAGTCTGACTGAGCAGGCAGCGCACAAAAGCGGCTGACAATGCCATTTTGCCACTTTTCCCTCTTCTGTTTGGATAATTGCATTGTCAAGAATTACTTATCATACATTTAACACTTAATACCTATTTATTATGAGTTCATGTAACTGCTATTTAAAGAATAAGCCATGCTCACTCCCTTCTACCTCCATTTGATGCCACTCTGATTTTGTAATTGCTGGTTTCTACGATATTATGCCACAAAACCTGAAAGCATAATTGGTTGTTTCATTCCAGACAATACGTTTGCAAAATGCTTAAAGCTTAACTGGCAGATTTGAAGCAGGAGCAAAGGCAGGCAGGCAGGCAAGCATATTAAAGGCAGGATGGTCTTGGAGAGTAATTTATGCAGGAACCATCCGGGAAGGCAGAAGGAAAAAAATGTTTGAAATAAGTGAAAGGGAGGGGCACAAGATTCTTTTGTACAGACCTTTTGTCTTAAGTTTTCAGCTGCCAGCCGTGTTTCTAGCTGGAGTGAATCAGTCCCCAAACACAAGAAGACATAAAGCAGCAGTATGAAAAAGGGTGCTTGTCTCAGCAGAGTGTGGAGCCCAGAGCTAGGACTCAGTGTGGCTTGGGGGGCAGTAGTTGGAGAAATCACAGGACCCCAAGCTGTTGTTGCAGGCCTGCCTCCCGCCAGCCTAACTTGAGCTCTCTGAAATGACTTTTGAAGCTTCCTTATACACATTTGCCTCAAAATTTTTATTCCTCTTTGCATCAAGTAATGGCTGATTATATATTGGAAACCCAATATGTGATATGTGAGTTACTTCATAATCCAGACAACTAACTAACTAGCTGTCCCTTCTCCCTCCTGGGTGCCTTTCTTGCTGTTTCCCCTATGAGAGTGGATCGTGGGCACTGTGAACAGAGAGGTGGGTAAGGCATAGCAAGAGAAAGACTAGTCTCAGTGTTCCAAAGAGGCAGAGCGACTGGGCTGTTGCATTGCAGGAACACACCCCATTAGAACCCACAGCGACCGGCCCCTGCGCCATCACAGAGACAGGACTGTGAAGGTGAGGGTGAGGCTGGATCTCACAGTGAATGCTCTTTTCTGCACCATGTCTGGGCCCTGCTGGTAACAACAGGTTCTTAAAGAGGCAGGATGCTAGTAAAAAAGCAAACTTCGAGTCACAGTGAATAAAACAAGTCTTCCTGGCCCTAAGCATTGAGAGGAGACTTTTAGGAGATGTTTAAAAAAAGAGCAGCAGGTGACAAAATGGTGATGTTCTCATTCATTCATCCCTTTCTCTATTCATCAAAGCTCTTAAAAAAAAGTAGCATCGCATTATATTTGTATATATGCAATATATGATGTACCTGAAGCCTGCAGGTACATAACATTATGCAAGTTTCAGGGGTGCATCACTGAAAATCAACCTGTGTAGCTAATATATTAAGGTCATCACAAAATGGCCAGTTCTGTCCTCCATATCATCATTCTGTCCTCCTTTGTCCTGATTATTTCACCAAAGACTCTTTGCTATGCAACTACCTGCCGGGGTTCAGTATAGCGATAGCAGTTTGTCCAGAGGACACCCATGGCATCCTTAGAGAGCTGCTTTGTCACCATTTTCCAACTGAAGCATTGCCTTGGCACAATAGCCACCTCCAGAGAGCACCCCATTTTCCTTCCCACTGCCCCTGTGCTTCAGAGAGAATTAACTACTCAAAGATCTGATGGGATCAAACATCTACTTTCAGGATGAATAATTTGAATTAATCAGCCCTACTGAGTATTTACAGGAGGTTAGTTGTCTAAGTTAAGATGATTAAAGTGAGTTCTTGCCTTTAAAGAAGTTGTAGAACAGTTGAGAAGAAAAGAAAAATAAACGTCTCACTTCAGTATCAATGAGGCAGATGCTACAAAGTGCCCTGGCACCTATGAATGGCTCCATACACGCAGGCTTGTGCACATGTTACACACCTGTACTCACACAGCTGGACCATTGTGACCTGTGGTGGTGACAATGACGGCCACCAGTTAGTGACCATCTGACTCTATCAGGAGTTGTGCTGAGGGCTTACCCGTCTGCCTGGTTTAATTTCTTTTGGTAGCACTCCTCATCTTGCAATTCACCCACACAGATACAGCACTGGCAATATTATGACAAAGCTTTTAAGAACTTGACCCATGGTGAATCTGGAGCTTTGAAGGTACAGCATATTTATCTGCTTCCCTCTTTCTTTGGAATATTACCTTCAGTTTTTAAAGACATCTCTTTATTGGAGTTTAGTATTAGAAAGGCTCTTAGACAAAAAGAAAAGAAATTGCCCTGCACAACATTTCATTTTATTGTCTAGGAAATAGGAAAAAAAGAATTATATTCAGATGCTATTTTAAGGGCACAAAATATAGTCAAAATACTTAGGAACTGTGAGATAAAGCAGTCTATTGACCTTATGGAACTGAAGTAGTCATTTTAACTCATACTTGAAGTTTCTGAAAAAGGAATTGCTCAAATGATTTCTCAGAGACAAGTTATACATGTACAAAGTTGTATTTCTTCAAGTGTACAGGAAAATGCTGAACACTGTTAAAAGTATGGTAACACGGGTAGCATAGGTCATGTATTTATTTCATGTATATAGAATCCATCTTTGTGGTTCATATATTAATATATATGTAGTATTAAGGTGAAGATACTATAAATATCGAATGGATCTAACAGAGAAGAAAAATAAGTAGAGGAAAGCTGTTGGGTTAAGAAATAAATCAAAATTCAAAATGAAGTTAGTGTAAAAAAAGGCATAAAGAAAAAACAGTCTGGTTTAATTTTTATATCAACTTGATGCCAAAGCCACAATTATCACTGACTGACCTGAGCTACATGGCTGGTATGTGGCGGAGCTGGGATTCTAACCCCTCTTGTTTGGTTCCAGAGCTCATGTCCTTTACCTGTCGAGTGTGATGATGATGACGACAATGGTGACGGTAATGACAATGACGATAACATTGAAACTACACAGAAGGTAAAGCTAGGAAATTTGTACAGCATCTTATCCCTCACTAGTCAGGGTCTGGCCATCTGGTTTGGCCAGTGTCAAGTCTCTGAAGCAAGGTCCTAGGTGCCACTGAGATTTGAGACCCTTGGTAGAGGAAGGGATTCAATGAGGAAAGTGGGGCTGGAGATCTGAAAGAGAGGTGGGAAGTGCCTGGGAACAGGCCAGATTGGGAGGAGCAAAATCTCCAGTTTGGGGAGGGGCAGGCGTGGCCAGAGGGCACCTGGGACAGGGACACGTTGCTCCGTTGGAGCAGTGTGGCATAGTTTCAGCTTGCTGAACTCATCTCCCGCCCTCAAAGATGAAGGTTACTGTGACCCAGCATGGGAGAACAGGTTTTGGGTGACATTTAAGGGGAGTGAGGAGTTTGTGTCTGGTTGTGGCAGCTACAGGTGAGAAAGAGCGAGATGAAAGGCAGAGCAGGTTGCAAGGACAGAAGACCCAGAAATTCCAGAGATCTTGGGCTTCCGCAGAGTGTGGGGGAATATGGGGTGCTGCAATTGAGGGTGATTTACTTGATCAACAGGAAGCATGCAGACACTCAGCCTTTGAAGTTCTGGGAATGACTTCCTGGCATAGAGCAGTACCTGGCAACCTCCAGTCTCCAAATCCTGGTCAGCCCCAACCCTGAGCAGGGTGGCCCAGTCCCAGCGTGAAGACCCTGTGATGGCAGAGGAGGCCTGGAGGTGGAGGGAGAGGAGGAGAAGGCATGTGAAGTATAGGGACCAACTGCTTTTAACAACTTCTCTGGGGTAGATGGCTAATATATATATAAACTGTGGAGACTTTGTAGACTGTAGAGTAATTGGAAGTGAATTGTTCCCCCACCCCCACCCCACCTTTCTGCCATTAGCATCAATGATGGACACCTGTGGTCTTCTATGTGCGTCTGATGAGGCACCTGGAATGTAGGGTGGGTCTGTGTGGGTGGGCGCCCCTGCGCCAGGAGACTGAACATCTAAGGATGGCAGCAGAGGCCTGGGCAGCAGAGACCACGAGAGAATGCCAGAGAGAACTCATAGAGTGAAGGTTCATCGGGAGCTGGAGGCTAGCAGGCTTCACAGACCCCAGCCTCTCCCCCCCATCCACCCACCCTGTACCTGGTTGCCTCACTACAAATGGTGTGGACAGATCACTAAAAGACTGAAAAAGCCACTAAGGGCCCCAGGACTCTCCTTTACCTATCTCCCGGATCTATAGAGAAACTTCCCTGGCTCTGCATGGACTTTCTTGATATTTATCACTATGATGCAGAACATTTCCAGAAATGCTGGAAGAAAATGAAGGCTAAACACATAGAAACTAGGCTACGTTAGAGACGAACTGGGATAAATAAAATTTACAGGTTGTTCAGTTTACAGGTGATCATCAGGGAAGAAGCTTCTGGTGTTTCTTCTCTCTCCCAGAAAAGAACAATCACCCTGTCTCCCTAATGGCACGGCTTTCAGAGTCAGGTTGGGGGGTGGGTGGGTGGTCCTCCTTCATTATGTCTGCCTCTAAACCAAGCATCCAACTTGAGGATCCCAAGAAGAGCAGACGATGACCCATGCTAAGGAGCTTGTCATCGAGAGGCACAGACCTGGCTATTGAAGACACAGTGTGAAGGTGCTGACTCCCCAGCAATGAAAAAAAGAAAAAATCTAAAAGAACAAGTGCCAAGATTAGAGTACCCAGATCTTTCCTGCTGTGGATTAGAGAACTGAGAAAAAAAGAGAACTTAATTTTCAGTCAGATCTTGGAATGACTCATGAGCAGTCCCAAAGTAAGAAAGTTCAGAGTATCAGGAGAAATTCTGAGCTCATATATTCCGTTATCTTGATAGACAAGCAAAGCAAGGAACAGAATTGGTCCAGAAGAAAAGCAGAATTCTTTTGGCCTCACAAAAGTCTTTTAAGTATATTGCCAGGTGAAAGAGAAGCAAGCAATCTGGGAAAAGCAACAGGAGACTTATTTTAAGTTGGAAAAGGACAAGTCAATTTAAGGCCAGACCTGTACCTCCGTCTATTTTTAGAGCAAGCATCAACAACACAACAACAGAATGCAGCCGAGAGCCCAAGAGCTTTTATAGAATTTGCCCCCTCTGTCTTAAACGCCAGCTCGCAGAAGTTTTGATGCAAAGAAGCCCAAGCATCCTGAATAGATCGAAAAGTTGAGGGGAAGAAAACACATGGGTAGGTGCCAGCCTGCTGATTTTAAAGAACTTTCTGGGAGATATTAGAAATATGTGTCAGAACAGAACAGCAGTCTGTGAGCCTTGAGCTCACACAGTCTCACACACATCCACTCAGGGGAGGGCACTTGGTGGACATGAAAGCAGAGGAGAAAGTGGAGAAGCAGCAGCTGCGCTGGCCTGTTTTCCAAAGCAGGATCACCACAGACAGGGACCAAAGCCACACCTGTGACTGCCACCCTCCCAGGCCCACAGAGTCTTCCAGAGGAAAGAAGAGCTGTGGGGCAGAGTGGAAGGAGAAACTAGGAGAATTTCCATGAGAACTAGAAGAGGAAAGCAATTGAACAAGTGGCCACTCTTTAACAGTTACTCAGAAGGCCAGAGTGGCAGCAGAATAGCATTATTCTAACACCCTAAAAACACAAAGAATAGCTGGTGAATTTGTTTGTTTCAGAGACCAGAATGGAAAAACTATTTAAGCACTTCAGCAATCAATGATGACAAATTTCACTGAAGATGAAGAATATTTGCAAGGAAAAAGATAAAGTCAATGAAGACTGGCCAAGAGAAATATGTTGAAGAATGAAAGAAATGAGCAGAACCCCTCACTGACTGCACTGCTGCTTATCAGCACACCCTCTGGTGTTAAAAATAGCCATGGGAGCCCGGTCACGGTAGCATGGATAATGCATGCATGTTTATTGAGATAACATTGACTTACAACACTGTATATTTCAGGGGTGTAGGTTCACATCTCTCCAGATGTATCCTGTCACACAACACCCACCATCAGAGCACAAGGAATTCTTGACCATAGTCCACTGGGCCTTCTTCTCCCCCTTAGAAATCTACACCCCACTCATTCTGTAAATCTCAGTTCTGCAGCCAAATTTCTAGAGTTTGCTTTTCTCTATTCCTTTACTTAGTTCTTTTATTTTTTAAAAAAGTTTTATTTATTTAAGCATACAGAACTGGGGTACAGGCCAGAAGTCGAGGTACAGCGAGAGGATTTACCAGAGCCAGAGTGGGAAGCAGAACAGGCAGATCCATAAAGTACACTGCTGAGGGGAGCAGCAGGCGAGACAGGAGAGGTCTGCTGGGCCATGTGGGTCACCTCCCTGCCCAGGGATCGAACTCATGCTGCAGTTGCTGTGTATAGCTTCACAGTGCTGTGCTTTAACCCCTTGCACCACCAGGGAGGCCTGCTTTGTTCTTTTATATTCCATGTTAGTGATATCAAATAGTATTTGGCTTTTTTCTTCTGACTTATTTCACTTTGCATGGTTCCATCCATGTCACAAATGGTTCTTCTTTTTACAACCAAATAGTTTTCCATTATATATAAATACCTGTAGGCTAAGTGAAAGTGATCAGGTTTTTCTGCTCTTCCACCATTAGTATCAATGATTGACACCTGTGGTCTTACACAAGCACCTAATGGTGACACCGGAGCATGGTGTGAGCGTGTGTGAGTGGGCACAACTGAGTCAAGAGACAGCATGTAAGGCATGGGGACAGAGGACCAGGGGAACAGAGTAGCAGTGTTACAGGGAAGCCCAGAGTGGACTGGGCCGCCTGTCTGTGGAGCCTCACCCACGCGCTCACAATTTGGTTATACTGCAGGGACACACAAAAGGGTCAATAATGGGTTTATTTACAAAAGGGGCGAAGAATAGGAAATAATCCAGGGAAAGAGCGGGATACAAAGTAACTGGATGGTTAGGCTGACTGAACACACTGAGTCACGAGTCACGGGGTCCGGAGAGCCGTTTCCCTAGCAAGAGAGCGAGAGATGCAATTGCGCCCTATTTATCCCCCCAAATGTCCCATAATTCGTGCTAGCTCCGCCCTTGGGTCCTTGCAGTTCTCTCCCTGGTACTGCTGGGAGTTGTAGTTTGCAATCACTGGAGTAATGTGTAGGGTCCAGAAAGTTGGAGTAGGGGGTGGAGTCCATAAGGAGACTGCAGAGTTCCTTTAGGACATCCTTCCCCTTAACAGCAGTAGAAGAGAAGAAGCAGAGAATCAGGGACCACAAGACAGTGCCAGAGAGCCCAGAGTGAAGATTCACTGGATGCTAGGAGGCTGCTAGCCTGGGCCTCCTGCCTGCCGTGTACCTGGTCGCCTCACAGCAAGTGATGAAAAAAACCCCAAAGCCTGAAAACTCTACTGAGGTATCCAGGGCTCTCCTTTACCTGTCTGCCCGGGCCATAGAAAACCTACTTTGCAAACTTGCTGGCACTGCAATTGCATGTCACTCATTAGTTGCTAGGCACTATTTCCAAAATTGGACTGTTGCAAATAGTGCTCAGTGAACACAAGAGTGCTTGTACATCTTTGAATTAGTGTTTTTGCATTCTTCAGGAACCTACTTAGCAGAGGGATTGCTGGACCTGGTAGATCTGTTTTTAATGTTTTGAGAAACCTCCATACTGTTTTCCAGAAGGGTTGGATCACCTTCTTTCCTACCAGTGGTGTACAAAGGTTCCTTCTTCCCACATCCTTGCCAGCACTTGTTGCGTCTAGATTTTTTGATATGGGCCATTCTCAGCAGAGTGATGTGATACCTCACTGTGATTTTGTTTGCATTTTCCTGATAGTAAGTGATGGTGAATATTTTCCATAAGCCTGATGGACATGTATATGTTTTCATTGAAGAAGTGTCTAGATCTCAGCCAGTTTTCCATTGGGTTGTTTTCTTTTGTTGAGTTGAATGACAACTCCTTTGTAGATTTGGGATATTAGCCCCTCATCAGCTGCATGATGTACAAATCTTTTACCCCAGTTGGAAGGGTCTTCTTATTTTAATAATATTTTCCTTTACTATGCAGAAGCTCCTCAGTTTGATGTGGATTTATTTGTTATTTTTGCTTTGTTTCCTTTGCCAACAGAGTTTGAGAGTCTGCAGCCTTGCAAGGCTGAATCTAGCTACCTGGTTTTTGGTCAATTAGAATAATACTTTGCTCATTTAGTTTTTTAAGTTGCTACAGGTGTTGTGTTTATAGCTTTGATTCAACTTGTATTTTCAAAAAAAAAATTTGAGAATCATAGCGGTTAAATAATGATTATTTATAATAAATATCCATTACCTTCTTATTGTTGGTGGAAAAAAATAGCTTAGTCTTGAAAGGGGAGGGAAGGATTGGCCTTTCGTAATTTGTTTGAAAAACTGAAGAAAGGAGCGAGAAAGAGAGAGAGAGAGAGACTGAATTTACAATTTGTAAATTACAGTGATGTTGGCCACCCAAGGTGACAACCCCTGAGTGTCTATTGAGTCCTGAAATATTGCAGGAGCCACATGTTGAAATTATATTTTAGATACATTATTGGGTTAAATTATATTACTCAGTCTAATTTATACTTTCATAAAACTTTTTAAACTGTAACCTGCAGGAAATTTAAAATTGCATGCACTCATATTTTGTTTCTACTCAGTGACTGAACTAGGAGAAGCAGAACAACCTGGCAGCAGAAAATGTGAATGGGTTCATGTATCTCAATTTGCTCCTGAGGCATTTTGGACACAAGTCATGGAGAGTGACACGCTCTTTGGGGTGATGGAGGTAGTTCTGGATGCACCCACTCAGTACCTACCACTCACTGCCCTGTGATGATCCCCATGGTTCTAAAATGAGGTGTGTGTATCTGGGGGGGGGGGTGGCGGGTGGCTGAGACATTATACTCACCTGCCAGAACTCTGGAAGTGGGTGGATGGATGAATTGAGTGTGAGACTCCTGGAGTGGGGGTTCAGGAGAAGTGTAAGGCAGTCTCTGAGTTGTTCCTTTGTGTGAATTTATGTTTTCAGGCAGAAAAGTTGAGAAAAAGCGACGAAACAGCAGAAACCAAGGAAGGCAGACATATTGGGGACCTTAATGCTTTTTTTTTTTTTTTCCACACTGAGTAAGCTACTTAGAAATTAGGGAGCATATAATTTCCTGGAAATCTTAGGAAAGAAGTTTCCAAATTTCCCTTTCACTTGCTCATTAGCCAATCTGCTTTCCCAGACTGGAGTTGGCCCCGAGCATCTGGCCTTCTGGCTTCCAGGCTTCCTTTGTAGAAAGATACTGCCTTTAAACCTCATCAAAGTTTAGAGCTTTGCACTTTGAGATTTTAACTCCCCTCATGAAAGGAACAAGCTTTCAAGTTAGATCATGTTGCACATTAATTAGCAGCTCTGGCTCCAAGCTCACTCAACAGGATGGTAAAGAAAAGAAGATGCTAATGGCCAACCTTGACTTGAGACATGAGTGTGGCAGAGAACAGCCAGTCTGTCACCTTTCCAGGTACAAAGGCAGGTTCCCTCAAGCATCAACGGGGAGGAGTTAGGGCTGCGTTTCCACTTCCTTCTAAAAAATGCTCCTACAGCCTTTGATGTACAAATGAGTGAGTGACTAGAGTCAGAACTGTCTTTTAGGCAGTTCCTGAAAGTCCAAGTGGTCGTTTTCCCTGGAAGTCATCTGTGTGTGCATGGTGGGTCGAGGTGGCAGATCTTGGCTGCCCTCATCTCCAGGGGGCAGAGGTGTGTGGAGCTGCCCTGTACTCTTCACCTGTTTTATACCTTGTCAGGAGGTGGCACCTCCAGAGCCAGAGGTCCCTCAGCCTCCCCAAATCTTCTCTCTGTGAAAACCTACCTGTCAGCTCTGAAATCCAAAGACATAGTGTCAGTGACAGGTGCCCTTAATCACACTCTTTCTGTCTGAGGGAGTTATTTATCATGTCATTCCCATGTCTTGGCACTAAGTACTGTGGACTGGAGTAATCACCACTGAAAAGGTTAGGACAGGTGCTCTATTTTCATAGTCAAAAGTGAAAACAGGATCCTCCTGGTGGCACAGGGTATAAAGTCATCTATATCAAGCGGTCACCAGTCGCTGAGGCATGAGTTAGATCCCTGGCCAGGGAGCTGACCCACATGGTGCAGCAGATCTCTCCTGACCTGCCCACTGCTCCCTTCAGCAGTGTATTTCAGCGGATCTGTCTGTTCTGCTCCCTGCTCTGTCTCTGGTGAATCCTTTCACTCCTCACCCCCCACCCCCATACCTCTGGCCTGCACTTCAATTTTTATATGCATAGATAGATAAATAAATAAATAAATAAATAAATAAATAAATAACACCTTTAAACAGAAAGCGGGACAAGCCTAGGGAGCAAAGCCAGAAAGAATATGGGTCACTTGCACCCATCCTCCTAAGGTAGGGTTATAGACTGCTTCTATCCCACTGGGAAAAGCTATGTGCCATAGGAAATTAACATTATTCATTCCATAACACAGAGCTTGTTTTAGAAGCAGGTATCTGGTGACTGTCATGCTTAGGCAGAGATCAGCGGTAGGGTGCATTGTCTGCAGATGCAATGCAAGATGTGAACAATGGAAGAGCAGGGTCATTAAGGATGTATTTGGGGGGACGTGTGGGTCTGGTCAAACACTGGTTTTTTCTTCTGGTGGGCCTAAGTGTGGGTATTTGGGGTAATGACCGACTGGATCTTTAGGACAGCCCACAGGGCAGCTTCACAGCCAAACTCCTCTGGCAGACTCTGACCTCTATGGCTTTTATTTCTCCCCATTGCCCAAGGCAGCCTGTTGTTGCTTATTTTATTTCACAGTACTAATGTACCAAACACAGGCAGTGCATTCATTTCATCATTCAATGCCTTGAACTAAGGACAATTATAATCTCGAAGGTGCCAAGAGGTAAATTCACTTGTCCCAGCTGATAAGTACTGAGGACAATATTCCAACCCCAGATGCTTGACAAGAACTGTTGATTCCCACACTGTATTGCTCTGAAAATGTCTTTTATTTGCAGAAATGAGAAAAATCAGCTGGCCGCAGACGTGTCATTAACACAAACATTAAAATCTATTACTGCTTATGAAATGCTCTTGGATTTTGCTTACAAAGTCGTCGAGGGAATGTTTTGTTCCTTGGAAATTGTATCTTGATTAACTACTTTCACCTCACCTTCTTCCTCTCTTCTCACCTTTTCTTTCTTCCCCTAGCTTCCGTCTCATTTTAGATGAATGACTGTATCTAAACATTGGAGAAGAACCGTTCATTTTAGTAGCGCAGGTGGGTGGGTTGGTTGATGGCGCTCTGCAGGGATGCAGGGTGGTGACTGGCTCCTGCACCACTTGGCTTCGACACCGCACTGCATCACACCGCTCCCCCATTCCCCCACGGCACTGCACAGCTCAGGAAACACACCGCTCCTGTGGGGGTGGGATGTTTTCCTCCTGCCTCACCAGCAGCTGAGCCTCCCTGAACGATGCACTGGTGATTTGCTGATTTGATTATGAGCATCTTCATTTGTGACTGTGGAAATGCTCCATGCATTTTTCTGGAAGCTGTGATGAGCAGTAGCTTGTTAGGAAAACAGAGGGCACAGAGTAATCATTAGAGAGACATGAAAGGCCAAGAGGCTGGCTGCCCCCTGTTCTTCACGTGTCCACGAGCTGACTTCCCTGGCTAGTTATCGTGCATGCATGGTGTGGCTGGTTCTTAGGCTGCCTGCCTTACCATTTTGTGCCCTGTGAGCGACTTTGCAGGTTGCAGAGAGCAGCACAGTGCAGCATGACCAATACCATTATAAAGTCAGTGGCCTGTTCTTTGGTACTTCGCTGACAGAGGACAGTTTCCCTGCCTCTGTTCTCCCTGACCCTGCAGAACTGAAGGCAGGGTGGTGGCGAGTAGTGATCCCCTGGCTGCTGGTGGGAAAATGACTGTCTATTCAGATAGTTGTCAAAATATTGCTACAAATGGAGTAATTTCTTTCTCTGTATTGCTTCAGAGCTTTTGGTTGCTAGAAGCTTGTAATTAACTCCTGAGATGGGATGCAATGGTTTTTTGCACCTGTCTGCAGCCTTAAAGGAAGGGAAGTGCCCCTGAGTATGGCTGGCTTCCATTTGCTGACCTGCACTTGGTGTTCACAAGGGAAAGAGTCCCTAGACCCACCTTCTTCTCAGTATCTTTTATAGGCATTATCTTCTAGGAGTAGAGCACTGGGCTAGCCCTGGGGGGCAGGACCTCTGCTTGGCAAGGCTGATGGGGCAAATGGATAGTACTGAACTCTCTGAGTCCTTTTCTGCGGGCATCTTCTGTACCTGTGTGTGGAATTCCCACAGCTAGACCCAAGAAGGTGGGTGCCTCAGTTACTCAGACAGGAAGTAACCAAGCTGGTGTATCTGGCTCCTGAGTCTGGTTTCTTCACTCAATATGGTACAGACCACCATGTATTATAAAGGCTTTCCTAAAGAAGTGTGGTCCTCGGGAGGTGACCTGCTTCCAGAAATCCCCAATGTTAGCTAAATCCTTTTGATCACACAGCAGACCTGGTCAACAAACAAAAACACAAGCACTTTGTTTCTTACTCCACACCTTGCATGCTTGCAGCATGTACTAATGTATCTTATACTTGAACACATAGTGGATATGAAAAAGGATAAGATAAAGGTTAAAAAGAAGCAAAGGTTCTAAAAGGCCCCCTGGATGTTCCTGGAAGAGTGAACTTCTTGTGAGGATCTTGGACAACACAACTTCACCTCTAGATGCGAAATGCTTGGAGTATTCTTGGAGAATTTCAGGGCACCTCTCCTGTGTGGACTAGGGGTTATTGCTCATTGATTTGCTATTGCAAATCAAGGTTATTGTTACTAATTCTAGTGAGTCCAAAATGTCAAGACACCCAGAGCTCAGCCCAGCATTCCCCTCCTTTATTTTCTATTCTAGCACAGGGTGAAGCAATGCCCAGAAAGAGATGGTCTTGAGGGGGTTCAACAGTGTGAAGGGGCCAGGACCCCAGAACAGAGGCAGCTTGCTGCTTGTGGGAAAGGGCAACAGAGAGGGGGTGAAGGTCCCCGAGCCCCAGCCTAAAACACCAGGTGACCATCCCAAGGGAGGAGGTGCCCAGGGATGGTGGGGACTAGGCAAGTTAATCTCCAGTTTCTATGATAACATTAAAGGGGAAGTTCCCTATTCTGATACAGAGTGACTAACCGAACCTTAACAGGCCATGTCACTTTCTGTTCAAAGCAGGTTCAGAATCCTAGTTCTGGACCTTGGAATATCTCAACACAGTGGGCACCAGTTCTTAGCCTTGAAGTCCCTGTCTCATCCCCTTATGCTAGAGGACAGGGACCATTGCCTTAGGGGAAACTGGAATCAGAAAGCTGGGAGATGACCAACCAAATATTTCCTGGGGGTTTGTCTCAGGGGGCATCTCTGTCTTTGTGTCTGTTTATCTGACCTATTTTCTCTCTCTGTCCCTCTGTTTAACCAAGGCAGCTTGCTCATGGTCCACTGTGAACTCCCCCACTCCTCTCTAATTTCTTCTACCCCCCACTGTGGCCTGCTATTGCCTGCCAGTATCAGCTCCCCTTACCTGCTGTGTACCAGTACAGACTTGCCAGAATTTCATTCGGTGTGACTGAGGCAAGGGGATGGTTGGGTGTGGGTTAACGAACCCACTTTATGTTTACCTCTCCAGACAAGATGGTCGCTGTCCAGCTGCTGAATCAAGCTTCACCCCTGAAGTGCCACCCCTGAAGCCTGTTCCCACACCTGGAGAAGAGCATTCGCATCCCTTTCTTGGAATGTAGGTTTTTCTGTTTCCCACTGAATCCTGAAAGAAAAAAAAAAAAAAGAACCTGGAAAGCACTAGGATCCTTACACTTAATTTGGAATCAAACTCAATTTGAATTTTGGCACCAACAATTAGCAACTTTGTGACCAATGTTCTCATCTTTGATTAGGATGAAGATGTCCACCTCCAAGATCTAACTATGGAATCAAATTTGATAAAGAATATCCTGTTTTTAAAAAAAATTATTTATTTTCTTGTTTATTTATACATACAAGAACTGCGATACAGGCTAGAGGTGCAGGGGTGGTGGGAGCATTCACCAAAATCAGAGTGGGGAGCAGAACAGGCAGCTTGATGAAGTACACTTCTGAGAGGAGCAGTGGGAAGAAAGGAGAGATCCTCTGTGCCACATGGGTCAGCTCCCTGGCAGGAGATAGAACTCTTGCCAAAGCATCTGTAGCTGGCTTTGTAGTGCTGTGCTTTAACCTGCTGCACCATCAGGGAAGGCCAAGCTTACCCTATTATTAGAATAGGAATCCTTAGATTCTATTTAACAGGGCAATCCCCTGGGAAAGAGGAGGTTCCATGTTCCCTGTCCCACCCAAAGGCAGGGAGGAGAGCTAGAGGAGCCTGGGAGAAGGAAGGAAGGACATCAAGACAGAGGCCTGGAGGAGGCACATGGAGCAGAGAGAAATGTGAAGAAGCTGCACTTGTTTCTTGGCCCTGGGCTTTTACCAGGGATTTGGGAACATGGAAGGAGACACTTGAGAGAGAGACAGAGAGAGACATGGGTGAGAGAACTGTGGGGAGACTGGAAGGTGCCTTAAGCTTGCAGCAAGCTTCTGGGCCTCAGAAGCCCTGCTTTCTTTCAACCACCCTGGTTTCACAGGACAGTTACTCTCTAGGGACTGGATAACTTTGGGTTCGTGGAGAAAATATTTGAGCTATATACTCTTTCCCTTCTCTTCTCTTTTTTGCACATTAATTATGTAAAGTTCCTTTCCACTGAAGGTCTCATGTACTAGATTATGTTTTGTCTTGATGGCAGAATCCATCAGCAGAAAGCAGAACCTACTTAGAGTGGGTAGGTTTGAGGGTCTCAGAGTGCCCCTCACTCACCTTGCCTTATGACACTTTTCAGGTGCTGTAAACAAAGCTTATTCAAGCCACTGACATCAGCAGTGGGTAGTTTACATGATGAAAAAACCCTTCTGTGAAATCATTTCACCCACAGTTGGGTCCAGCACTTTCCTGCTTGCTGCTCCACTTGCTGCAGCCCCATGTCCTCCTCACACAGGAGAAGGAAGAGATGGTTGAAGGAACCAGATAAAGGCATCACCATCTTGCTGTTAGATGCAGTGAGCCTCCCATCAGAGGTTTTGTGGCCCGTGTAAAAGACTAACCCAGGGTCCTCCCTGGTGGCGCAGCAGGTTAAAGCACAGCACTAAGACGCTAAAGCCACTTCAGCACGATCCCTGCCTGCCCCAAATGGCACCCCACATGGCACCCCACATGGTGTGGCAGACCTCTCCTCCCCCAGACGCTGCTCCCCTCAGCAGTGTACAGAGAGTAACTGTCCTGTGAAACTAGGGTGGCTGAAAGAAAGCAGGGCTTCTGAGGCTCAGAAGCTTGCTGCAAGCTTAAGGCACCTTCCAGAGGGAGCCCATAAGGAAAGGGAAAGAAGGGGCCAGAAAAGTCTGGAAGGAAAGGAACAAAATCAACAATCTGCCTGTCCTGCTCCCCACTCTGTCTCTGGTGAAGCCTCTCACTGCCCCTGCACCTCTGGCCTGAACCCCAGTTCTGTATGCACAAATAAAGAAATCTTAAAAATAAATAAATAAAAAGACTAACCCAAACACCAATGTGCACCTCGGATTTTCTCTTGCTTCAAATCCTTGCCTCCTTTCTATGCTACTCCCCCATCTGTTACTCGAGTCTGGGGCTGGGCACTCAACCCTCATAAATTAAGACTCAAGGAGCAAAAGTGGGTGGGAGAAAGTTAGGTTTGTTCAGGAGCTAGCAGCCTGTGGAAATGGGAGAATAGAATCTCAAAGACAATACCTGCAAAGTTGGAAAAAGCAGGGATTTAGATGGGAAACTACCCAGGAGTACCAGAAGCTAAAGGATCTACATCAGCAGGATTTTAGAGAAATAGGCAAAAGTTTCTGGGAACTGTATTCATGACCATTTTTCTGCCCAAGTTTGGTCTTGACCAGATCCACCATGGCTCTGGATGGTGTGCTTTTTACTACAGTAATGAGCCATGATGCAACCTTGTCTGACTGCTTCCTCCACCTTAGTCTCAATCATCTTTTCTGGGTTCTGGTTTTGTCTGTAATAAATAAAGGTCAAGAGGAGCAGAGCAAGGAGGCACAGGGCGAAGACCAGGATGTTAAGGTTACCAGGCGGTGAAGTCACCGCCCTGCCCCCCCACACAAACATACACTTTTTTGGTTTTGTTTTGCTTTTTCTCTTATCTATAAATGTGAACTACTGACATCCATAGGACTTGAGCAAAGAGCTCTTGAAAATGCTGTTATGATTATCAGGATGTGCTGCACCCATAACCCAAGCAAGAGGCACGAGAACAGCCATAACTTCTCATTACATCTTTTGCAGATTATATTGGAGAGAGGGTGGAGGTTTTGCACAGCTGACCATGCTGGGCACGTGCCAGTTGCATGGGCTGAGCAGGAGGAAGCTCAGTTCCCAAAGGAAGCACATCAGGGCAAGAAAATGTGTCCACTTCCTTCGCATCAACTCCATCGATTCATCTTTTGATGCACAAGATGCTGTAGCATCTTTACTATAATCCTAACATTTATTATAATCCTAACGTTTAAGTGCTAACACCCTTAGGCATTAGTACAACTGTTTTTAAACAAATTTTATTATATTTCATTTGCCCATACATGTAAATTTTTCCTTGATTTTTTTCTTTCTTTTTTTTTTAGTTCTGTCTTATATTTTAGACCTTTTATCTGGGGGTCACTTTATGCCCAAAGTAGTAAGTCCTTTAGTATTTCTTTCAATGTGGTTTTCCTGTGATCTGTTCTCATGCTCTCCTCCTCTCCCTACTCCCCTTTCCTCTTTCTGTTTTATGTTTAGAAACCATAGATTTCTAGACTACCATCTTTTAATAAAGTAAAAATCAAAATCATCAGGCAACAGTAGATCAGAGACATTCTGCAGGGGAGGTGGAGGAAGAATATTTTGCAGCATGTTTAAAATATGCCTGCTCTAGTTTCTGGTTTCCATTTTTCTATTGTAAGGATACCAACTGTTTTAAAAGTCATCTTTTTTCATTTCCTGTTTTTTAAAAATATTTATTATTTATGCATATAGAACTGGGGTACAGGCCAGGGGTGCAGGGCAGTTTGAGGATTCACCAGAAACAGAGTGGGGAGCAGAACAGGCAGATCAACGTAGCACACTGTTGAGGGGAGCAGCGGGAAGGTCAGGAGAGTCTGCCATGCCATGTGGGTCACCTCCAGGGGGGGTATTGAACTCATGCTGAAGTGGCTTTAGATTCTTAGTGTTGTGCTTTAACCCACTGCGCCACGAGGGAGGGCCTCCTCTGGTGTTTTTAAAGATTTTTTTTCAGTGAGTATTTTGGGAAGTTCACTGCAATGTCCAAAAATCCAGTTGCTAACTGATTATTAATATATTTTGCTTGGAATTTTCTAGGCTTCTTAAACTGGTGCATAGCTGATTTTTACCAGTTGTGCCTAATTCTCACTCATTCTATCTTCAGGTATTGCCTCTGCCCTTTCGTCTCTTTCCTCTTCTTTTGGACCTTTCAACAAAAGCATGAACTTCTCAATATTTTCTCACTTATTACCTTCTCACCTGTATTACCCACATTTAAAATTTTCCACACTAATTTTAATTCTCTTGTTCTATTATGTCCAACCTGTTGCAAAAATGCCCAGTGAGAATCAAATTTCAATTTTGTTATTTTGTAACTTATAGAAGTTACATTTATTTGTATTTTTTATTTCACATTTGCTACTTCACTTTTTTTTTAAAGATTTATTTATTTATTCATACAGAACTGGGGTATAGGCCAGAGATGTGGACCGTGATAGGATTCACCAGAGACAGAGTGGGAAGCAGAACAGGCAGATCAACAAAGTACACTGCTGAGGGGAGCAGCGGGCGAGTTGGGAGAGGTCTGCCGCACCATGTGGTCACCTCCGGGGCAGCAGGGTATCGAACTCATGCGGAAGTGGCTTAAGCTTCTTAGTGCTGTGCTTTAACCTGCTGTGCCACCAGGGAGGGCCATGCTACTTCACTTTTTATTTCTTCCTGCTCTCCGCAGTTTGGGTTTATCTCTCTCTCTCTCTTTTTTTTTTTTAATAAACTTTGTAAATATGGTTGTTTTCAGAAGGCTGTGCAGGTTCATTTCTATGGTTTCTCAAGGTCTTGCTTCCTTGTATATCTGACTATTTTAAAGGCTCCTTGTTAATTGCACACAACAATTATTTGTGGAGATTTCCCAGTGGTGGGGAGACTTGCCCTTCCGCAGGGTTGTTCTGCTTTTACTTCTTGCAGGTGCTTGGTCACTTCCAGTGAGGGTGGTCTCATGCCAAGTTCACATCTTAAGGTTCTTGAGTGCATCCAGACTATGCTTTCCTGGGATGCAAATCTGTAAGATGGCTGGTCAAGACTTTCTCAGGATCATCCCCCACCCCAGCCCCTTCATCTCCTTTCTTACTGTTTTATGTAAGAATTTCTCCCTTGAATGAATTTCACCTTGGTGGAAGAGTGTTCGTTTAGACTTGGTTGCCTTTGCCTAACAGAACTCTTTGGGGACTCACTTAATGTGAGGGGGAGCCCCTATACATATTTACACTTGGTGTCCTTGATTTCTGGCACCCTCATCCTTCACAATCACTTTGCAAAATCCCAACTATGTGAAAATGATAAATATTCACAGGCATAAGTGACTTTGGTGCTTTAAAATGCCCATAGTCTCTCATTACAGCAACACTGCAAACTAGTCAAGCTGGTCTCTCCTCAGCCTCTCAGTACTTCAGTGGAGATATGTGTGTTGGGCTTTTTTTTAGATAATATGTGGCATATTTTATTGTTTGCAGCAGAAGTGTTGATCTAAAGTATCTTGCTTGGCATTACTGGAAACCAAAGAGGACATTTGGGATTTACAAATCCCAAGATAAAATTTCAAAATGAAAAACAAAGGCAGCCTGCTCCAGCACACTCCTTCTTGAAGGTACTCTATTTCCCCTTTAGGAAAGGAGACACCCCTACCTCCCAGGGCTGTTTTAAGGGTTAAATTGGATAATATATAAAATTGCTGAGGTGCCTAAGATACTCAAGATGGGTGATCAAGTTTATAATCTAAGCATAACCTGCGGGTTAAATTTTCCCACTCACTGTTAATGCTAGAGGCAATCACTGTGGGATTTTAAAAAAGAAAAGACTTGTCATGTGGTTGAGCAAATCATTAGAAATACCCTCACCCCTTGGCCTTTGGTGAATTTCAATCAGGAAGGATAATGGTGGGCTCTTTGAGTTGTCCCTGAACGGCAGGCCTGGAGGAAGAGTCAAGCTGAAGTGCTTAGGGGATTAAAATAAATAAAATGCTTCACTAGAGATTAGGATTCAAGTATCAGTTTGATTTAACGATCCCAGAAGGTTAATGCGCATCCTAGGCAGGCAGCCAGTTGCGCTCAGCTGGTGTGGAACCGGCAGGATTATGGTGAGGCTGAGGATGTCTGACATAGTTGAAGAAGTGAATGAAGCCAGCAAGGCTGGAGAATGGTTGGCAAGGAGGGCAGAGGGAAAATGAGCAGTCAGTGGGTAGAATTCAGAGCACAGAGCGGAGACTTCGGAGGACCTAAGGGAACTTAAACGTTGTTTTAGGTGAAATGCAAAGCTATTAAAGTATTTTAAGCAATACATGAATGTCCATGGGAACTTTATTTATAACACCCAAATATTAAAAAGGCAAGCAAGGCCAGCAGCTACCTACTGGTGACTGGGTAAACTCACCGTGGCCTGCTCAGGGCACTGTCCCCCGGTAACGGAAAGGAATGACCTAGTGATGCACATAGCCACATGGATGACTCTCAGCAGGGCTGGGCTGAAAGAATCAAGATACAAAAGAATCTATCCTAGGTGATGTGACAAGAGCAAACTCACCCTAATGACACAACACATGTCAGGAAGTGGGAGACAATTCCTTGTACAGGTCACAAAGAAAGTTTCTGGGTGATGGAAATAAACTCTGTCTGGATTAGGGTAATGGATATGTATGTGTATCTTTATACATTGCTGTTTCCCCCTCCTGGTGGAACTGAGGCGGGGGGCCGAGGGATCCCGTGACCTGCCACGACTTCTCCAGGCAAGCTCGGAGAATACTCCCTTCGAAACTGAGGCGGGGGGGGGGGGGTTATTCTTCCCTTCACCCAGAAATCTTAACATCCCTTGGAATCACTGTTTCCCAAGAACGGCTTATCACTGACCATGAAGGGGAGGACTGCGGCTTC
>NW_004567109.1:61069536-61071507 GCF_000260355.1 Condylura cristata
TTTTTTTTCATCTCAATTGTAATCCCCACGGGTTTCCCATCACTACCACTAACTTTTACTTAATATTTGCGATTCAGTGTAAGCATTATTTCTTTTAGGTGGTTGCTTCTTGTATATAAACCCATTGGTATGGTTTGGTTTTCTAAATATGAGCAAATAGTAGTTGGGTTTGCACAACAACAACAACAACAACAAATGTTGCTTTTCTAGAAAAGCTTTAGTTTCTCCCCTGAGAAAGTTCTACTAGCTCCTCTGACTCTCCCTCTCCTCACAACCGCCCCCACCTTTTTCATTTTCTCTTTCATTTCATGGGTCACAGTAACTATCTGTTGGCCTCCCCCATTAGCCAGTCAGCAATTCTGGAGTAGGGGCTGGTCATAATCACTGGTATGTACCCTGGTCCAGCCCAGACCCTGGCGCAGAGCGAGAAAAGCCTGTAACATTTTGTTAGATGAGGGGCCATCATACCGAAGAAAGTCTCAGGGCAGACAGAGGCCCGTGTGTGATGGTGGGCAGGGAGGCTCTGCCTTGGCAGGTGATATTACCCCCAAATGCATGTGTGGCTCTGGTGAGCTCTCTGGGTTTTGACCTGTCCCCTGCTCCTGAGTGCCACTGAGCAACTTCACTTGGCTGAATACCCAATAAAACATGATTAATAAATCATGTTATTGTCAGAACGAATCACCAATAAATATTTGTTGGAGCTAAAAGATTTGTTTTACACAGGTAATGGCTTTTGTCATAAACTTCCTGTGCCATCATGGAGGAAAGTACTCTTAGCTTCGAGGGCTGACAGAGGAGCCAAGGAGTAAAGGGTGGCCAGGTTGTTCTGGCCAGATTGGAGAGGCAGGGGGAGATCTCCATCATCCTGACAAAAGACTTTGGAAGTCCTAGGGACTCTGGAAACTCCCAGGGGACCAGGAATGGGGCTTCTGGGGCCTTAGGAGACAGACCAGAAGGTCACTGGCTGCCTGAGAGCCTGCCATGGAGAACACAGCTCCAACTCCCAAGGCTGATTCTGCTCTGGCCTCCTACGCGTCTCTCCCGCCTCATTTCCTATTATCTGCTGATCAGTCTCCTTGCAGATAGCAGCAGGGGTGGTGTTTTTCATGGAGGACTTATTGGCATTGGGGAGATATGAGTACAAGAGGAGGGAAAGGCATTTGCGATGCGTGCTCATGTCAAGAAGGTGGACACAGAATACATCTAGGAAGGTGTTTTGTGCACACAGACATCACAGCCCAAGTCACCAGAAGTGTAAGGCTGAGTCAAACCCAAGTCCTAAACCAGTATGTCCAGTGAGGGGAAGGCAGACAGGACACGCATGCCATGTGACCCTCCTAATGAGGTGACTATGACTGTCACCCCATTTTCCAGATGGGGGTGATAAAGAACCTCCCTTAGGACTAGGTCCCAAATCCTTTTCTCTTTCTCTATAATCGCTTTAGAGGCTCTCACCTCATTCCAAGACTGAAGTCACAGTGAACTGATCATTCCCAAAGTCACACGTTTAGTCCCGCTTCTTTCCAGAACTGGAGCCGCATCTTTGCTAGTGCTAACCTGCCCTCTACCAGGTATCCCCCAAAGTCTGTTCAAAACTGGCCTCCAGAGCCCCTCCTCTTTCTCTACAATCTGTTTTCCTCCTCATCTTCTCACCGTGGAAAATTGCACTGAATCCACCAAATTGTGTCCTGTTAAGTGCCTTCTTTTGAGCTCTTGGAGCTCTTTCGTCCATAAGAACTATGTTTTCTGCAACCTGAATTTCTCTTGATTACACTCACATGGCTTCATCTTGACTGCCACCCCTCATGTCCCACCCAAACTGCCAGTGCTCCTTGGCTGGTGACCAACCAGCCTTCTGGGTGTCTTCCCAGTTTTCAAGTTCTTCCTCCAGTCTACCAGCAGAGTAATCTTTTTTTTTTTTAAAGATTTATTTATTTGTGCATACAGAAGTGGAGTACAGGCCAGAGG
>NW_004567109.1:61072132-61080234 GCF_000260355.1 Condylura cristata
TTCATTCCTTTCTGTGCTGGCATCATTGAACTGTAGTTATACATTTGTTTGCTTCCTGACTTAATTCTTCCCAACCTCCCCTACTAATCAACTATACCCAGGTGCCACTTAACAACATTTCGGTCAACATTACGATGTTTACATGAGAGTGGTCCCACTAGGCACGACCATATCACCTAGATGTGCAGCAGGCTAGACCACTTAGGTTTGTGTATGGACACTATAACTTTCACATGAGATGAAAATACCTAATGACTCATTTCTCAGAATGCATTTTATAAATGATGCATTTTATAAATGATCTCAGGCCCTTGAGATCCTAGGTTGCTGTTTTCCATGGCTGTTTACCATTGAATCCCTGGGGCCTTGCATCAAGCCTGGAGCGTCCTAGGTACTTAATGACAATCGCTGAATGCTGAATGAAGGCTATTAAGCTGGTAAGTGTCAAAGCTGAGATGAGGGTGATTACGAGACTTTCATGACTCCTCCCATTGTTCTAGTCTGATCCACATTCATAAGCTGTCTTGAAAATGCATAGTCTTATATTTATAAATAACCCATTTGAGTTCTGTGCAACCTAGCACAGGGCGAGACTTTCCTCCCAGCTTTGATTGTCTTTTCAGTCCTTCACAGAATTGGAATTTTGAGTTCTGGAATGGCTTCTTGCATATTCTGCTCAGTGAGCCCATCCATTCCTATTTTCCTTAGAGGAATAGAAATTTTGAATTACAGAAAGGCCTTGTAAATTTCTGGTAGAGGATATACTCCTAGCTAGGAATTCCCCTAGCTGCAGCTATAAATGGTAAAGGGTAAACTACAAATTCTTTTTTACTTAATAGTTTGGTATTGTTCTGGGTGGCGGGGGATGGCAGAATAAGTCAGCTGCCAGACCCTCCCTGATGCCACAGCTGGTTAAAACAGGGCACTGCAAGCTAGATGCAGCCACTTCCGCCCTGTAGGTGACCCACATGGCGCAGCAGACCTCTTCTGTCTCACCTGCTGCTCCGCTCAGCCATATATTTCAGTCAGTCTGCCTGTTCTGCTCCTCACTCTGACTCTGGTGAATTCCCTCACCACCCCTGTACCTCTGGTCTGTACCCTAGTTCTGTATGCATAAATATTAAAAAAAAAAAAAAAGAGTAAGTCAGCTGCCAGTCCTGGCTCTGGAGAAGGCAGGCACGGACATATGGGGAAGAGCCTGGGATCCGGACCACAGAATAGAACTGGAATGCAGGCCCCAGTATTCATTCAATTTATGGTCTAGCAGCTGTGATCCAGCAAGGTTGACCATGAACTGCCATCAAGGCTAGCCGGAAGGTGCACCACCTGGAAATATGACCATCATAATGGGGGTCTGATCTGGGACTGGTGGTCCTGGAGCATCAGGTGACTCCAGGAAACTAGCAAGAATTTGCTAGAGAGAAATACTAGACAGCCCTAACCTAGGGTTAGGAAGGAGGGACTCTGAGATATCAGAAAGATCTGGAGGGTTGGAATCAGAGCGCTGTAGATTGGAGTCTTGAGGCCTCCCTTTAACAGATGTGAGGTTATACAAATCACATCATTTTTTTAAGGCTTGTTTTCTGTCATCTGCAAAATGGGGAGAATCACCCCTACCACAGAAGATATATTAAAGATTAGTGACAAGGCAGGGAAAGCACCCAGTATGGAGTCTGGAGCTTAGAAATATGTCACTGGAAGCTGCTGATATAGAAGGCTATGGACTGAAACTCAGAAGGAGCTGGAGATTTTGAGCAGAACCAGACCCCTGGAAAAGACATCAAATAAGGTTGACGGAGAGTGAGAGAATTTTCCTGGGATCACCTGTGACATACTAGCACGAATACTTACCAGAAGCACCTTGGCTGAGCGGGGGAGAGTCTTGATACCCTAGAACTACTGCTGGAGTGTAACAGAATTTGTTGGGAGCAGAATGACCTGGAAAGATACTCACATGAAACTGTGTCTCCAGTGGGGGCCTGGATGAGTTGTAGACAGTAAGCAATAGGAACCTACATTTGGGGCTCTTAGTTATTTCTATATTGTTTAGTTTTTCAATTACTATTCAGGGTGTCACTTCTATAGGCAAAGTTTTTATTCAGAGTTGCATTAAAGGAGCTCATATTTCATCCATTTGGTCACTCACTATTCATTTATTCATACATTCATTCAGGGTGGGCCCAAGGAACACAGAGATGAATGAGGTACAGTATCTGCTTTTGGTAGCAGAGAGGAGGTGGTAAGGGATCTAGCAGGTGATGATAAGAGTATACTCAGAGACTCTGGCCTGGGCTAGCTTAGCCACCTCTCCACACAGGTCAGTGTCATTTTATCCCACTGACCTTGCTTTCCTCAGGGGGTTGTTCTGAGCATTGAATATATAGTGACTAAACAATGCCTGTGCTGGTGATGAAGGTGATGTGATGATGATGACAATGGCATTGATGGTGGTGATGGTAATGATGAAAGACTGGTGATAGTTGATGGTGATCAAATGAACAAAGTGTAACAGAGCAGAAAACTGTCGGGATGGAGCAGAAAAGGAAGACATTCCAGACAGGAACTTTTAGATGTCTTAGAGGGTGAGCAAGGCATCACCAAGGTGAGAAAGATCAGTCCCGCAGAGCATAGCAAGTGCAAAGGCATGGAGGAATGATATGGTCAAGTGACTAGTTGCAAAGACACCAAACCCAGCCAGTGGCTTCTTTTTGCATCACAAATAAAAGACCAAGCTTTAAACTGAGACCTTCCAGATGGCACATCACTGATGAAGTGATGGACTTCTAGGAGATCTGCTCCTACATAGCTTGAAGTTCACCTTCTGCCTCCTCTTGGACCAGGAAATTGGACCAGCTTGCAGCAAATATTTATGCTGAAATACTTGGAGACTGTACAAGATTTGCAGATATTTTCATAATCTCTTTCACGGTTTACACAGCATGCCACCTGCCTCCCTCTCCTGAAAAGGAAAGAAAGATTTTTAAAGAAAATGGGTTGGAAGGAAGGGAAGTCACAGAGTGTTTATCTGGCAGGATTGCAGCTGAGATAATGGTAATTGAGCCCATGCTGAAGTAGGAGAATGCATTCAAGGTGTACAATCCTGCTTTGCATGTTCAACCTCCTGGCAACCTCCTGAATAGTTCCATGTCCATTATCATTCATAAGCCTCACAAAAATCCAGTCAGGAGGGACTGCTATCTTCAGATCACAAATGAGTCAACAGAGGCTCAGGGAGGGATCTACTCAAAGGCGCATGGTGTGACAAAAAGGAAGTTTGCAAAACTGGTCATAAAGTGAGGGAAATGACTTATGAGTTCCAACAAGTTATCTTACTGAAAGTTTATAGAAACTTTGATGATTCTATATGGTTGGACATGTACAGCCAACCTGTTGCCATCCAAGGTAGGTGGAGGATAACCAGTCCCAAAGTTATTTTTTTTGTGGTGACTCATGTGTTATTTTTTATTTTTTACCTGTTCAAACTTTTTTATTTTAAATTAAGTACCATTATTTTATATCCTGGCTAGTTTTTTGACAGCCTAGGATTAGGGTGTCTCCCCTCAGGTGTGGTCACCATGGCTCCCACCACAAAGCACTCATGGTCCTTCACCATAGTCCTTTATGCTCCCCCACCTGTTCCCACCCCTCCTGCATGTCTCATATCTATGAGCAGTTCATTGCTTCCTTGTTCCTTACTTTCATCACCCTAATCCCATCTGCTGGTTGGTTCACATCAAGGAGGCCTGGGAGTCACAGGATAACAGAGACAGGAGATGGGTTTCTAGGTTCCTTAGACTTAGAAGAGAATGATTCAACTTGTATCAGACAGAGAAGGGAGTGGTAACCATACCCATGGCATTAGAATGTTGAGACTCTGCATTTCACTTGTTCCTGCTCATCCTCACTAACAGATTGTCTTACTGCCCAAATTTAGCCTCTTCCATAGGGAAATAATACTCTTCACAACATGAGCAAAGAATTCAAAGCTTCATAGGCTCATGAACCCAGGTTTCATCCAGGTGTTAGTGGGGTTGCCCCAAGCTCTGAGAGAGAAAATGTCTCCGTATTCTATACCCATTATCCATTATAACAGTCAGATTTTTTCCCCAAAGGTCCTAGGGAGACACATGTTTTTATCAGAGCAAAGTACAGTCTATTTGCACATTCCTCCTGTTAATGCAGTTCTTACCCACTCTCTTGAGAAAGGGTAGTTCTGATGTCTTTACATTGAAGTCTGGTCATTAGAAACACCCTGGGAAGCAAGAATCTTAGGTATAAAGTACAGTTCTGTCATCTAGTAGTGGAGATCCAAGGCCCAGACAGTGGCAAACACTTGTTTCAAGGCATATAGCTATTACTCAGAGAAGCCAAGAGTAGAATCAAGATCCTAAAACTTCCCACCCACTTATTTTATTCTATACCCAAAAGACATCCTATGCTGTCAAAAAACTAGCCAGGATGTAAAACAATGACACTTAATTTGAAAGCATCCTAGAGTAGACTAGCCTGAGAAGGCTATGGTCCGTTCAGTCTTGCCCTGTTATGACAAGGTAGCAAACCCAAATTCATCTTCACACTTATTATATCGCATGACCTTTGGAGTCATATAGGTAGGAATAGATTTGGAATCAGAATCTATTCTGAAAATTATAAGCTGTGTAATTTTGAATAAGTCTCTTGCCTTCTCTTCCTCATCTGAAAATAACAATTTCTGATTTGTGGATTAGAAAACATTTGAAGAGTACTTGAAGCATACTTGGAGCTCAAAATCTGTGGCACCTTCCACTGTTTTTCTATATGCAAGGTCCTGTGCTGAGGTTGTGGACAACTGCAAAGAAATTCCCTTCTCAAGGCATGGGGACTATGGCATGGTAATATGGATGACCAACTTTAAAGGTAACATGCCATTCTTTAGCTCTGGATTCAAGCTTGTCTATGAGAGTGGGGATGCTACCCTGATATTTAGTGCCTCAGTTCCTTACCCATTAAATAGGACTATCATTAATTATAAAGCTGTTGGTGAACAAAATGACTAGGCTGACTACAGTCAGTCTGCAGGGGAAGGGTAAAACTCAGATAAGGTCAAAGCAATGGATCAAAGATTATTTTAGGAAAACAGACTAAGTAACCTGGGAGACCCAGTCGGCCTCAACCAAGCAACAGGAGACACAACACCAAGACACCCAATGTAAGCACACACCCCATGCACTCTATATTCTTATCAACTCCTGATTCTTGCCCCCTCAAAGCTACTCATGTGGAACACCTCTCTGCTCAGAGAGCATTCCTGCCCTTCTTATCTACAATAAATTTCTTGCTTTTCAGCTTAACTCTCGTGTCAATGTTGAATTCTTTCCCTGCCAAGACAAGAACCAAGAGCCTCTTCGGGTCTCACTTCTGGACTCCAACTCTAAGAGGAGACTAAGAGTTAATCTGTTTATATCACTCAGCCAAGCCTGACACAGCAATCCCTCCATCATCGTTACTCTTATCAACATCTATTGTATACTTATTCTATATCTATGTTCTGTCTTTTAATACTAATATCCTGATTTTGGGCTTGGAGAGACATAAAATCTCTGTGTAAAGCCACACAGCCCTGGGGAAGTGCAGGCAAGTCTTCAACCCATGTCAACCACACTCCAAAGCTTGTGACTTGATCACTGTTAAGCTCCTTCCCTTTAGATCATGACACAGACTAGATGTAAAGAACATATAAAGGTGCATGAGACATGTTCTCAGACATTCTCACAGGTTAGAAGCCAAGGATTCTGCCTTTCTAGGAGTCTGTGCTTCAATCTGAAGGCAAGGAAGATCCTGAAGATGTCTTAATAGGATAGACTTGGACAAATAGTATACGGGTAACTTCAAAGACTGGCATAATAGCTAACTGACTGTGAATTAAAGAAGGGTCTGGAAGTCAACAGGTAATTGGGGATCCAGGATTGAAATCCCCTATTAATGAGGGAGATGGCCAGAGGGGGTTAGCAGAGATTAAAGTGAATTTCAGGACGAGTGAGGTACAGGCTGTCTTGCTCTTACCTCCACACTGCAAACTCTAACTTCCCACACCCCATGAGGCTTTGAGGGAGCACCTCAAAGAGAAAGTCTGATGGCCTTTGAAGTAGCAAAGAAAGAAAGAGAAATGGAAAGGGCATATGGGAATTAAATGTCTAATATGAATTTTAATTTTATCTACTGAAGTCTTTTTGGGGAAGATAATTCAAAGTCCAGGTCTTTAGACCTCTTTATTTTTATATTGCCATGAAACACTAAGGTTCTTATCTGGATTAGATTGATCCAGCCCCAGAGGCTTTGACAGACACTTTATTATTTTGGTTATGTGAACAGTATGTGAAGAGTTGCATCTCTTGGGTAACAACTCTATTTCCTGCTGATTTCCCTTTGCTGGCTTCTTGTATCTCAGTTTGGTAAGAGAAGCACTTTGGCAAGAAAAGAGTTCTTCCTGAGAGGACACCGACCCAGGGCCCTGGCTGGACTGAAAGGGAGTTCCCCTGAGCTAGGTGCAGTCATAGAACCAAGGAAGAACTAGAATCTTGGTTCCAGAGGGCAGCCAGAGGTTGGAGCCTGCCAAGCTCCCTGGCTGCAGCCTTCATGTGCTGACTGGAGAATGCCATTGTCTCCAGCTCTGTTGGTCTTACTTCTGCCTTCTTGGAGGGTCTTGCTTGTCCATTATCCTTGGCCATCCTTGAAGTGGTCTTTGGTAAGAAAATGCATGTCAGAGATTCCAGTGAAAAACTGGAATCAGTCATTGTCTGCAGACTTTCCATAGCTAGATTAACAACTTGCTAATCATTTCTAACCCCCACTACTAGTTTCTGGCCTTGTAAAGCTCCCATCCTAAAGTTTCTACTGCAAGCTTTCATCAGTATCATGGAACTACCAGCAGAGCTTAGTGCCAATGAATTCACCAGGGAAGAGAACTTCCAGAAAGAGATGGGGTCCCACAGACCAAACTGCTCCCAAACTGTTCTTGAGTTTCTTTTTTATTTTTCTTAAGTTTCTTTGGAAGGAACAGCCAGACTGGGTTGGAAAAGTGAGGTCAGGACCTCACTAAGTTGAACTGAAAACCAATCATTGAGTCTCTTTAAACTCTGGGACTGTTTTCCAGGGAGTGGCTTGGGGCCCCTGATATTTGGTTGGGTTTATGTCTCAGCCTGAAATCTCACTTCAAATGTAGCCTCTATCTTCATACAAAGCAAAGAACCAGGACGTTGGATGGTAAGGGAGAGATGGCGTGTAAACCAGAGACAAGGTGAAGAAGTGTTTTAGATTTCTTTGACTCAGCAGTATGAAGACAGATATCAAGGAGAAGGGATGGGGAAACTGGGGTTTTCTCTCAATTCCTTTGCTGACAGATGTGGTGGAAATGACTAATTGACCACTTAGATTAATGCTTCTTCCTCATGGTGTAGAGTTGATGCTGGAAAATCACTGATTAGATATTCTGCCACCTTGAGTCAGGAAAGGGCCATGAAATTAGCTCTGACTCTGAAAGATGAGTAGAAATGTAAGATGCCATTCTGATGTGGGGGAGCTAAGCCCCTGTTGGGCCATCAACACAAGCCATCTTTGGAGGTGACCTTGGATCTCAAGGTGAGATGGTAGCTTCACTACAAGGAAGGGAAATGCTTACAGGGGAAATGCCTAATCAGGAATATCTATAATAGCAACTTTTAAACATAAAATTAAATTAAACCTTAGTGTTTAGCTCCCGAGGTTTGGAGATTGTTAGGGAAGCTGGTATTAGGGGAAGACCCTGACACATGGAGTGAGTCATGCTGCTTTTCTACTTTTGATATTGGTACATTTTCATAAAAGTCGCTTATATAAGTAAGAAAATAAGCTTGTTCAAAGAATCATGCAAAATGAACAATAGTTTAAATATACACACATAAGGCAAAATAAAGTTCTAGTGGTTAAGTTTAGGAAGTACTGGCTTGTGGCAAAGACAGATGAGCTCATGTCCACTCTGAGAAGTGGAAGAGAAGTAGAGACTAGCAACATTCAAGAGGGGAAAGAGCAGTATATTTACTGCTCTAAATGTTCTTTGGGGCCCTCAAGGGGTCATGCTGGCAGTT
>NW_004567109.1:61082109-61159394 GCF_000260355.1 Condylura cristata
AAATCAGAATTCCTTGTTTCTCTTGAGAAAGCCCATGATCTAGCCATACTGGGACAACATTCCCAGTGGTGGGCTTCAGTAGTAGTTGAGTAGCAGCTGTCTCTGCTAAACAGTGCATTTCTCCACAGACCCACACACCTTCCTGCTCCCTGGCTTAAGTTCAAAGCTCAGTGGCCATTTCTCACTTGCACTGATGCTTTGCTTTTAGAGGAGGATTATTTTTCTGTGTGCATACCTCTATCAAACAAAGTAAACTGTTGAGAAAAAGGGCCATGTGTTTCAAGAAAAACAGGAGAGAACATTTTCTGGTGGGAGTTAAAAATATTCTTATGAGTTTAAATGTGAAAATGAATTGAATCTATATTGGAAAGATATAACTGAAGTCACCATTACAAAAACAAATGACTAAAACTATACCAAATATAGGGAAAACAAGTGACGAAAGGCTTACTGAGGTGGAAAGGAAGTAAAACCACTGCAAGGTTTGTGAAGTAAGTCAGCAGAAAAGAGAAAAATATCAGATGGTTCCGCTCACGGAGGAACGCTGGGAAACTATAAAAAGGGTGAGGGGGGAAAGGACAAAAATAAGAGTTAGAAAGGTGAAGTTAGCATACAGAGAAGAGCTAGGTCCCTGGATCGCCAATGTAGTCTGAGTTATCTCAAATCCTCTATGACCTCTCAGGTTCAAGTTTTCCCATTAGTGCCCCCATACTCTATCTTGAGCCCCCTATAACATTCTCCCCTGTGAGTTCACCTATGCATTCTCCAATGAAGCCTACTCCCATTCCTCCTTTTCTCTCCGGAAGTTCCACAGACACCTGGAAGTTCCCCTATATCACAAGCACAGTGCCTGGCACATAGGCTCCCCTGGAAAGGTCCTATTTCTATTCAGTATCCAAGTGCCTGCCATGGGTAGTATAAATTTTCACTAGGGTATCAGGTAAATAATAAAATATCTGGAGTCTGTCCAACCTGAATTTGCTGTTCTTAGTACTGAATAGCTAGATAATAACAAACAAAGTTGCCTTTCCCTGGGCATCCATCATTAGCCTCCTATTTGCAAGGCATTTTATAGGGGTTACCTCATTTAGCTCTCTGAACCTCCCCCCACCCCACAGGCAGTGGGACTGTTATTCCAGTTTTATAGCTAAAGAAAGAAAGGCTGACCAAGGTTAAGTGACTTGTTCAAGGTCACACAGCTAGTAAACGGTGAAGCTGAGTTTGAGGACCCCAAAGCCTTTGTTTTTCCTTACTGCTGCGCCAGTCTCCCGAGAACCCCCTGCAAGGAGTTTGCTCCTTTCCTGGACTCCTGCTTGACAGGGCCCCCCACATCTAGCAGATGCTCAGACATCTGTTGCTGAGAATTTGATCTGCCACCTGTTGAGGTTCTCTATCTTAGCACTAAATTCAGGGTGTATGATGCAGAACCTGGCATCTAACAGGGACCAACTACACTTTAATCACCTCTCCTCTGGCCCTCCTAAGTGGGCATCTTATCACCAAAGCATGCCCTTGACAAAAGATGTGCATAGACATTTCCTCAAAGAATACATACAAAGGTGAAATAAACAGGTAAAAATATGCTCAATATCACATATCAGGGAGATGCAAATCAAAATCTCGATGGCATACTACCTCACATCTATTAGGATGGCTACTAGCAAGTCCAAAACCCAGAAAATAAGACGTTCGTGAGGAGATGGAGAAATAGGGATCTTGTGCACTGTTGGTGGAAATGCAAATGGGTGCAGCTGCTGTGGAAATACCTCAAAGTATTGAACAGCTCACTGTGGTCTGAAAGCCTGGGCCACCCCCCACCACTCACATATTGAAATCCTAATATCCAATGTGATGGTATTAAGGATCAAGGTCTTTGGAGGGATGGCTAGGTCATAGGGAAGAGGCTCTGTGGAGAAGAATAATGTCTTTTTAAAAGAGTGTCCAGCGAGATCCCTCCCCTACCTCCCACGCAAGGACATGCAATGACATCCTGCCACCCAGGGGACAGCCTACACCAGAATATGGCTGTGCTGCCGCTGGGGTGTCGATGTTGCAGGTTCTTTTGAGCAGGATGTGAAATGGTGCAGCTGCTCTGGAAAACAGTATGGCCGATCCTCAAATAATGAATGACCACATGATCCAACAATCCCACTCCTTGGGTGTATACCCAAAGGAATTGAAAGCAGGGATGCAAAGAGGTATGTTTGCACCCATATGTAACAGAATTATTCATAATAGCTATAATAGAAATAACCCAAGTGTCTACGGAAGCTTCTGGTCTCGGTCATCGCCTGAGGATTTTCTGCAGCTGGCTTGACAACATGCATGTATGTACATGCTTTTGCATGTATGTGTGATGTGCATTAATATCACTTAGCCTTGAAAGAAAAACACCACTTTGATCCATGCTATAGCATGTACAAATGATGAAGTTACAAGTGACTGGTCTCTCACGTAAGCATTAACGAGTTTGTCTTTCCCCTATTTCTTGCAATTTCTCCCTGGTTTGACAAGTTTGTCTTCTTGCATTCCAAGGAAAAGCATTTGTTGAAAAAAGCAAACTGGCCTCTACCTGCCACTCCTTCTCCCTTCCCTTTGCAGACTCCTACCTATATCCCCCTTCTTTTTTTCCCCTTTGGATAAATACCCCTGTCCTCTGTCAAAGAGCAGGACGGTGGTCTTTCAGACATGAGTCTACAGCCCTCCTCATTTGTCGACAAATTAAACCACTTTCCTCTTCCTCAAGCTGTTTCCTTTTATTGTCTGAGGGAAACTGAGGCTGGTGTTCAGTATCACTAATCTTGAGAATATTATGCTACGTAAAATAAACATCACAAAAAGATTCATATTGCACGAGTCCACTTACATGAGGTAACTAAAGCAGTCAAAATTATAGAATGGATGTTATCATAGAGTTGGGAGGAGGAGGAATGGGAGTGAGTATTTAATGGGTACACATTTTGGTTTGGGGTGATGAAACATTCTGTAGGAGCATGAAGTGATGATGACAGTTGCAAGAGAAGTGAACATATCTAATGCCATTGAACCATATACTTAAAAATGGCTAAAGCAATAGATTTCAGGGGCCTCTCTGGTGGTACAAGGGGTTAAAGTGAGCTCTATGAAACTACCCTCAGCCACTGTAGCACAAGTTCGATCCCTGGCCAGGAAACATTCCCCCTCACTTCAGATCTATATTACAGCTCTTATATGCATAAATAAATCTTTAAAAAATAGATAGGAGCCCTCCCTGGTGACACAACAGTTTAAAGCACAGCACTAGGAAGCTGTCTGTAGCCACTACAACACAAGTTCAATCCTGGGCCAGGGAGCTGACCCACATGGCATGGCAGACCTCTCCTGGCCTGTTGCTCCCCTCAGCAGTGTGTTTCAGTAGATCTGCTTGTTCTGCTCCCCACTCTGTCTCTGGTGATTTCTCTCAAGACCACCCCCAACACCGCTTGCCTGTATCCCAGTTCTTATTCTACATAAATAAATTAAAAAATCTTTATTTTTTAAATAATGGCAGATTTCACATTATGTGTACTTTACCACTACAAAAAAAAAAAACTGAAGAGAATAAAGTATGCTTTTGAGACCTACCAGCCCTTATTATTTGTTCTCTTTTAAAACCTTCACTTATTGAGCATACCATTTTGGCAATTAAAGGTTACACTTATTCTCTTGTTCGCAAAATCTTGTACCCTCTGAAGGTTGAGCAAGGAAAATGCCATCATATGATCGTTCATTATGTAACACTTCACACAACACCCTGGAGGAAATGGCTTTGGGAGAAAGATAAAAATATATTCTGAGATTTAAAAAAAATTGCAGCTGTCTCTTTTTGATCTATTACTTCAAATTTAGATGGGCAAGAGTGAGTAATTTTTTTTTAAATCTGGCATTATTTAAAGGGAACTTGAATAACAACCAAGAAGTACCAACAATAATAGCATGGCAAGCTTTTCTATGTGTTGGGTTCTATCACACTGAGACTCTAATATCCCAAATGACTTCCTCATATAGTCTAGACTCTGTTTAGGCGTGTGAAAGTTGTTTTTAGTTTTTTTCTCTCTTTCCTCATGCCAGAAAGATTAAAAACTAGCTTGGCTCATAAACCGTCTTTCACCTTCCTTCTCCACTGTGCATAATAACCTTAAATGACACATGAAGTCAGTCAAAATCTGAGTTGGCAAACTTGAGAGAGGGTCAGGTATGAATGATCATCATTCATACATAGGTGTTTTTGTGGGTAGGTCTCTTTGAGTGGATGAGCGATGACCAGAACGAAAGGCAGACAGGTACACTGAGAGCTAGAGGTGCATTCTCCCAGTTGGATGAGTTCCAGGGATGGGGTCATGGTCTACAACATTAACTGTGGGGTAATGCACAAAGAGAGCAATACTCTTGGAGGGTCCTCAGCAAGCATTTCTTGGTTTGGCTTTTCCATTGCTTTTTCTGATAGTCTTTCATTATAGACTTAACAATAGTTATATTGATATATTCAAAATGAGTGGGGAAACCCATTTTTGAGGGTTTGTAAGCCAGGAGGAGAATATGCCCTTGTTCCTGGGGTGAGGGTGTGCTGGTGGTGAGGGTATGTATGTGTGCATCTACCAAATAAATGTCACCAATATAATAGAGCCACAAGGGGTACACATTACTGATTTGTGAGCACAATTCCAATTTTTGAGCAGTCAACATTAGTGATATAGAAGGTAGGCACATGAACAGGTCACTGCATTTCAGGACTTGCTAACCCAATGCCTGATGGAACTGTGCAGGTTGGTGTAAGTGGATGAAATGAGCTGAGTGGGATGAACTGCCAATCAGAGAGAATGAGCCTCATCTGGAAGAAGAGGAGCCAGCTCAGCCCACTAACTACTGCACCTGCTTAAGCAGTACAGTATGGACAGGACTGATTTTTAAAAAACAACTCAAATGTGGCTTTGTATGTGTATAAAATCTCCTAATATTGATATTTTTGCCAAAAATTCTATTTAAAAAATCAGTGTGCAGGCCAAATGTAATACAAACAAGAGTAGATTCAGCCATTGCTTTCAGTAATAACCTCTGATATCATAAAATATAAAGATCAATAAATGATTGGGAGGAGAAGAAGGGAAGAGAATAGGATAGGAGAGGACAGGAAAGGGAAGGGGAAGGGAGGGGAAGGGAGGGGATGGAAGGGGAAGAGAGATTCCACAAATTGAAAGATTTAGGAGATAAAGTCTGAATGGGCCTTTGAAAGTTGAATTGGTCAATCAGTAGCAGGAAAGGTAACTTGCCACTAGGAACAGCATATACTACAGCACTGGGAGATGAAAGAGGACATCCACATTTGAGGATGAGACAATTCATATGTGAGCCAGAGATGGAAATGGTATATTAAAGCCATATTCTGATAATTTTTTAAAAAAGATTTATTTACTTATGCATACAAGAATGGGGTGTAAGTCAGAGGTGCAAGAGGTGAGAGGATTTGTCAGAGAGAGTAGGGAGCAGAACAAGCAGATCTACTGAAATACACTCCTAAAGGGGGCAGTGGGAGAGACAGGAGAGGGTGGCTAAACCACAGATCCTGATGACTCTTGACAGTAAGGGGAGATCTCATGAACATGAGGAGTTGGTAATATTGGAGGAAGTCTAGGTGAGAAATGACAAAGGTCTAAACTAGGTGGGGATGAAAGGGAAGAAACATGTGGAGAGAAATTTGGGAAGTAGAAATGGTGGTATTTTTATTATTATGAATAGGCTAGGTTTTGTTGCAGTGACATGTGTCTAAATTATTGTAGCTTTTTTTTTCTCATACTAAAACCCATCTCAGGGTTTTAGTTGATTCTGTTTTGTATCACTCATTTAGAGACACAGGCTAATGGGGTTTCCATCATCTGGCATTTAACCAATCATACTAGCATGGAGAGGAATATGGTGACATACACATTGTCTTTTAAAAGCTTCTGACCAGAAAGAGAATATGTCACTAATACTCACTTCCACTTCTGGTCATGGAAGAGTAACTGATACCTCCTGCCACTAACATAAAATAAAGTTGTGTGAAACATATAAAGTAACTGTATGTGTTTCCAGGCATTTTGACAGCAGATAGTCCAAGATTGTGAACCTTGAGAAATGGAAAACATGTAAATTAAATGCCCATGTTTGCCTGGGCTTTTTGTATTGGGATCCCTTTCTGGGCCACTGTTCATGGGGTGAAACCAAAGAGGAAGGCAATCCTACTGAACTGAAGAGGTTAAGCTCAGAGTTCAGTGCTACTGAAGTAACTAGAGTTTTCAGGCCAGATACAGGAGGAAAGAGGATTCAAGATACAAAAGGAAAGGAGATGAGCAAGGGGAGTCCTAATGTCTGTATGGGAATTCCCCGGACAAAGGATGTGCCTGCACATACCAACTAAGACTTGACCAGATTCCATAAGTGAAAAGACCTCAGGAACACCTCACACATTCAGTGGAGGTCCACAGAAAGAATAAGTCTTAGAAGTAAAGACTAGATTATGTCCCTAAAGCAAGGAATATATTGTAGGTCTATGAAAAAGTACACTCAAGTTAAGTAGACCTAGAGGGGTCTGCAAGTACTTTAAGTGCCCACCAAAACAAACCCCACAAACTCCTTTAGTAAGTGTTTACAGATGCCTATGGGTCTAGTCAGCTTAAATTCATTATTTAGCATGCCAAAGCAAATTACCTTCATCCTTTAAGAAGTAATAGCATAATCCAAATTCCTACAATATGTCAATTACAATATCTGGAAAACCAGTAAGGATTTGTTAGATATGCAGAGAACAGGAAAATATGGTTCATAATCAAGAAGTAAAATTAATCAATAGAAACAGATGCAGAGAACATTCAGGTGTTGGAATTATTGGACAAGGATGAGATTGAAAAGCTGATTAACAAAGTTTCGGTGACCTGTAGAAGAATATCAGTGGTCTAATATATGTATAATTGTATTACCTACATATGTATAATTGTATTACCTACCAGAGAACAGGAAAAAGAAACAGAGGGCAGAAAAAAGAAGAGTCTCAATTCACCAGTATTGAAGTACTAAAAGACCATTAATTATTGAAAAGAAAATACAGAGAGACAGTTGTAAAAAAGGCTCAGAAGGAAGAAAAAAGGCACCTTATAAATTAAGGAAAAGCAAATAAATGATGACTAACTTCTGTTAGGAGCAATGGAAGACAGGAGAAACATTTTCTAAGTATTTGCAAACAACAAAATAAAGTGAAATACAAACATTTTTAGATAAACAATCTCTAAAAGAATTTTTCTCAAACAGAGTTTCACTACAGGAAGAACCAAGGGATGTTTCTAGAAGGAAGGGCAGCAACATGAGACTGATATTGAAATCACAGAAATGTCAACTATAAAATCTAAAACAATTCTTCCTTTCCTTTTTCTAACATCTTTAAAAGACCATTAATTATATATATATATATAATTATATATATGTGTGTGTGTGTGTATATGTATATATATACATATGTGTATATATATGTATATATTTGCATATATATACATATATATGTGTATATATACATATATATATGTGTATATATATATAAAGAATCCTTCCTTAATGTCATTGTGAGGTTTACAATGAATGAGGAAAAAATTATGATATAGCACACAGAATAAAGGCAGTCAATATGACTATATAATTGTATGATTCTTACATTTTAATGAATTGATACAACATTAATTGTAAATATACTATAATAAGCTGAAGGTACATATTATATTCTTTATAGCATCCAATATATAAATATTCTAGAGATGAATAGACAACAGTGAATACAGTAAGCTTTTAAAAATATTTGGCTAGTTCCCAAGAAGACACAAATGTTGGCATAGAGGAACAAAACACAAAGAACAAATGGAAATTAATAGCAAATTGGTAGACTTAAAGCCAGCATACCAATAATTACTTTAAGTGTATATGCACTCTAAGTACTAAAAAAGAAATGTACCAGGGAGAACAACAGGAAAGAAATTATATTAATTTGTGGAACTATAACACACAGAAGGTAGGCATACTTAATTTCAATGGGTACAGGAGTTTCACACACAAAACCTGACCAAAGAGGTGGATAGGATTAGAATCCAGGCCATTTTCTATCCCCCACGTGACTGGTCCAGCACAGACCTCTAGCTAGAAGACACCTTCTTCTTTCCAAGAAGACACCTTCTTCTTTCCAAGGTGTCCATGGGGCTGTCTGTGGACTGACTCTGGTCTAAGACAAGAGGCCTGGCTCCTTGGGAAGCAGGTTATCCCGTGGAATGACCACTCTGAGACCACATCCCCTTGGAATGGGGAAGGGGTTGCCTCCGGGTCACAAGGTAAAGACAGCTTGAAGGCTGTCTTTATTAATATGATCCTCTTGAAACAAAACATGCCAGGCCCATGATGTCCAAACAAGACTCAGGTAGGCTTGATGGAGGATAAAATTATTTTTGTGGGGGAGGTGACGGATGTAGGCATTGCCATAAGAACACCAATAAGAGTTTTCCAATCATTCCAATGTTTTCCTTTCTCATCACTTGTTTGACACCAAAACTCAAGCGAGTGTCATGTGTAAAAGAACTGAGACTAACTTTTTATGTGTTGTTGGCACTTTTCTTAAAGTCTAGGGAGAGAGCCCTGGGGCAGGGGTGTGATGGGAGGAAAGCAGGGGAGCAGGCACTCCTGGGCTTCTCCCTGCCTGTCTGCCAGGATGAGACAGAAGTATCTATTTCTTGAAGGTAGATTCCATCTGACCTACCAATTGCTGCTCCCACCAGAAATTCCAGATATCTGGAAAAGTCAGAACATAAAAGAGCAAGAAAAAGATGGGCATTCTCAGCCAGCATCTGCCACAGCCTTGGAATGGGGAAGGGGGCTCTTCTGGGTCACAAGGTAAAGACAGCTTGAGGGCAATTTCAAATGATCCATAGTCCAAGAGACTGATATATCTGTTTTTGTTTTTTTCAGGAAGTTTTACAAAAGTCCTGCATTTCATCATTTTTAAAAAGACAATGTAAAAAAAAAAAAGACAATGTATGCTTTTTAATATTTTATCTATTTATGCTTACAGAAATGGGGTACAGGCCAGAGGTGCAGGCAAGAGGAATCACCAGAAACAGAGTGGAGAGCAGAACAGGAAGACTGACAAAGTCCACAGCTAAGGGGAGCAGTGGGCAAAAGAGGAAAGGTCTGCTGCGCCATGTGGGTCACCCCTGGAATGGGGATTGAACTCACACTGAACCGGCTAAGGCTTGGCTCAGCTTTGCAGCTCCAACCCACTGCACCACCAGTGAGGGCCCAGAAGCCCTGCATTTTAAAGATATTAATACATAGACATATTTATTCCACCACTATCTGTGGGTTGGTTGCAATTTCCTTGGCCCTCAGCTAGTTAGAGCAATGAGCCCCACACAACTTAGTGGTAAGAGATGTCCTATAAAATTATATCCCTTTCAAAGTAAGTTGATAAAATGGACTATTTTTCTCCACTACTTAATGCACATACAGCTTTGTGGGTTCAATTTAATCATTCAACATTTATTGCCAGCCGGACACTGGGATCTGCCCTGGGAATAAAAAGATAAATAAAATACGATCCTTCAAAGAGGTTCCCTCCCAGTTCATCTGCTCACTGCTTATGAACAAAAGTTTAGACACTTGACTTAGTTCAAAAATTAATGATTAGAGAGCCCTTGGGGTCCCATCGCCTGCCCTTGAATGCTGCCTTTGGAACACACAAAATACCCACAGTGCAGTATGAAGAACTAGAACCCTGGTGCACTGCTGGTGGCCATGTAAAACAGGCAAGCGCTACACTATACAGAACAGTATGGAATTTCCTCAAAAAAGTAAATGTAGATTTACTTTATGAACCACCAATTCCACTTCCAGGTATGTGCCTCAAATAACTGAAAGTAGGGTCTCGAAAAAATATTTGTGCTCCTGTGATCTCAGCAACATCATTCACAATAGCGAAAATATGGAAGCACCCCAACGGCCCATGGGTGGATGTGTGAATGTTTAAACAAAATGTGACTTATAAATACAATGGAATGCTACTTAGCCTTTAAAGGAAATGTTGTCACATGCTACAGAATGAACAAACCTTGAGAACATTCTGCTCAGTGAAATAAGCCAGTCACAAATGACAAGTGCTGTATGGATCCACGTAGAGGAAGTACTCAGAGAAGTCAAGTTCAGAGAAACAGTAAGTAGAATGGTGGCTGCCAGGGGAGGAGGAATAGAGGGCTTATTATTTAATGAGTATAGAATTCTAGTTACAGTCCCACCCGCAGAACAAGTATAACTTCCCTGGAGATTGAGTGCATTTAATTGAGTGTATACAATGTGAGTATATTTAACACCACCACTTAGAAGTGGCTGAATGGTAAGCCTTATGTTAATTTTACTCCAATTTAAAAGAAAAAAATCCAAAAATCTTCCATCCAGAAAATGCCGTTATAACATAGTGAACAGTTCAATGCCCAAGTACTGCCCACCTGGTGTACTACAGGGTAAAGGCTCTTTGCCCCTTGGCTCCTTTCACGTAGCCTGCACTCTCTGGCTCTCCCTGGCTCTGTCCAATCATCTGGACATGCCTGACAAACCAACTGCACTGATTTTGTTGACTAACCAAACTTTTGTGTCCATTGGCAAAGGACACATTCCTACAAGGTGCAAGTGGAGGAATTAAAGGGCTCAACTGTCCTTGCTAGTTGCTTAGTAGAGAAAAGCACCTTGATACAGTCTTAGAACCAGAGAGACTGAGTCCCCCAGGCTTAAAGCAAAGCTTTGATATTTAACATTTCTTACATATTTACCATCATTCTTTCCTGAGTTTTTCCACCTCCTTTCTACCATCGTTGACATACATGAGTAACAATCTCAAGGTGTTGAATGAACTGTGTGTTACTAGTGATCTTTGGTTTCAAGAAATGACATTCCAAGCTCACCAATCAAGGGAAGAATGGAAGGGAAAGTAAGGGCAGTGTCTGTGTTTCTCTGCTCTATAAAAACTCTAGGTAGGGGAATAAGCATCACTGCCACCAGCACCAGCAGCTACTTGGCTAGCCCAACAGACACTGAAGCTCTTCCATATCTACTTGCCAGCTGCTCCCTCTCATGGGCCTTGGTGGGGGGAATTCACAGATCCCTTTTCCACTCCATTAGCACTGTAGGCAACTTCATCTGCTTGATGTCCCTCCATGGTTCTATTATTGGCATGCAGTCTTCTGGGGGAAATCAGTGAAATATTACCCCAGATGCATTTGGTGCGAATGGAGGTGTTGACCAGACACACTCTGTCACAAACAGCCACCACCAGGCTGACTACGTACACAGAGGAAGAAGCGAGTAAAGATAAGGATGATACATGGTACCAGTGCCTTCTGCGAAGCTGGGCTCCATAATGGTGTAAAGTCAGACGAAAAACCATGAAGAGGGAGTCAAGGACTTCAGTATAGGGGCCCTTTATTATGGCCACCCACTTTTCCTCCAATGAGCCGCGCCCTGACCCACCAGTCCTCACTTAACTTCCAGAAAAACAAAACCTCTCATAAAAGAAAGTGAAAGTGTTTTCAGTATAGTTTTATTCCAGAGAAGGGCAAGACCCTAAGACCGCAAGGATTTCTCTGGGGCCATATTAGCAGCAAGACCTGCCTGCCTCCAGACTCCATGCACCAAACCTGCAACATGGTCTTCCAACATCCCCTGAAATATAAACTCCTTTAAACACTCTGGCTAAAAACCTGATCACTATTTTTTTTTTGAAAAAAAAAAAAGGAACAATTTATTATGTTAACCAAACCTCTACTCTGCAATTAACTCTAATTACATAAGCAATTAAATTGGGAGTAAGATTATTTTGCAATTTAAAGCTATTTATGCTGACACTAGATTTTTCTCTAGCTAATTAATCCTTATGTCTTGGTTATAATTGTTACTGAATTAACAGACTTTCTGAATCTACCCACGTGTTTTTTTAAAACCACCAGTCTGTCCCCATGCTCAGGCACTTGGGTATTTCTGCTTTGATGGAGTATTCTAAGAGGGGGAATAGAAAACTTGGCCAATTTTGTTGAGCTACTTGGAAACAAAGCTTGATAACTTGTCACTTGAAGACAGGTACAAAGTAACACATTGAAACTGGTTAGTACAATCTGCAATGTATTAAATGTTCCTCCTGTTAAAACACTACAATCACATGTATGAATTTGGGGGTCCTCAAGGTCTTAGAACGATTTTCAATACTTGAGGATACCCAAATGTGGGTTGTCTACACTCCCGTTGGGATTACTCAGACTGCCTCAATTTATTCTAGCTGGATTATATTAATTTAGCATAAGTCTTTCAACAGATCAGCAGTTGACGCCTGCTAACCAGAAAGTCTGATTAGATGTTGAGGGAAGCACCAATTAGAGGAGTGATGTTTGAATAGCTATGGGCTCTCCTTGGGGTGGGGGGTGGGGGGTGAAATCAGTGGGTTCCTTGGTTGTGATTAGTTTGGGAATTGTTGATTTGACTGTAGATAACATTTTTCAGAAGTTGACTTTATAAATATTAGCTCACCTAACAATTTAACTTCTTTTAGTTTCTCCTGTATAAGTGCCCTGAAGTTTACCCTCACTGTGGCCATAACCCAGTGCTTTCCACCCTCACTTACATGTCCCCTTTGGGCCCTACTAAAGTTTGCCAGATAACTCAAATATTGCATGCAATTGATACTAGAATTTTCTTTTTGTTTATTGAACATCCTAATTTAACTGAATATTCTATAATTTTACATGCTAGCGGGTTAGGAAGCTTACTCTTTTGAACAGGAAGGTGGTTCCCTCCCAAAGCACCTGGTATGTTTTAAGGGTCACAATTAACTAAAAATATGCAAAAATTTTAAAAAACAGAGCTTTTCAACCTTTTCAAATATGAGGACATTTTTATTACATGTGCACACTTCCAGGTACATAGTAGTAAGCATTTAATAAATGTTGTCATTATTACCATCAAAATCATCATCATGGGAACAGGGACCCTAGAGAACCCCTCCTGGAAGGATGGAGATTTATTCCTTAGAAATCTTGGCCTACTCTGGGCCCTCCCTGGTGCTGCAACAGTTTAAGGCACTGTAAAGCTAGCTAGGGCCGCTTCAGCACAAGCTCAACCCCTGGTCAGGGGGGGTGATCCACATTGCACGGCAGACCTCCCCTGTTCTGCCTGCTGCTCCCCTCAGCAGTGTACTTTGTCAGTCAGCCTGTCCTGCTCCCTACTCTGTCTCTGTCTCTCTCTCACCACTCTGGCCTGTACAACAGCTCTGTATGCGTAAATAACTAAGTCTTTAAAAATAAAACTCCCCCAGTTCAACAGCTTGAACTTGTCTGAAGCCCTCTATGGATCAATGACTTTCAACCAACCAAGTTACTTGATGGCAGAGATAAGACTAGACTGAGCCCCTTGACTCCCAGCCCCATCCTCCCCCAATGCTTCCACCCCATCTGCCACAGCAAAGGCCCTCTCAGGGGACTGAGAAGTGGCTTCACCATCACTGCCAGCTGCGGTGTTTCTAAGCTGAAGAGTCATTTTCATTCTCTGCCTCATTTACAATAGTTATCTATCCTCATCTGTATAAGACTGACTGATCTCCATAAAACCATGGAATATTTTTTCTTTTTTTGTTTGTTTGTTTGTAGAAGACATGGGGTACAGGCCAGAGGTCTGGGGGAGGTTAGAGGATTTACCAGAGACAGATTAGAGAGAAGAACAGGTGGATTTAGTGAAGCACACTGCTGAAAGGAACAGCAGATCAGCTGTGCCATGTGAGTTAGCTCCCTGGCCAGGGATTGAACTCAGGCTGTAGTGGTAATAGTGATGAGACTTAAACACTAGGCTATCAGGGAGACCCTCTACTTTTTATTTCTTAATTGCAAGAGGAAAAAAAGAATAAGTCAAAGAAAAAAAATTTTATAGAGCTTTATTTTTATGTATTTGTGCATACAAGAACTGGGGTATAGGCTAAAGTTGTGTGGGTACAGGCTGAGAGGATTCACTGGATACAGAATGGGGAGCAGAAAAGATGAAAGTACTGAAATACACTGCTGAGGGGAGCAGCAGCCGAGAGAGGAGAGGTTGCTGTGCCTGGTGGGTCAGCTTCCTGGCTGGGGATTGAACTTGAGTCACAGATGCTTATGATAGCTCGATAGTGCTGAGACAGACTTTAATGCCTGCATCACCAGGGAGGCCTCCACAGAAAATGTTTTTAAAAGGATACTAATATCTCTTTACTCCAACAATCATAAAATATTATTTAAATTTTGTTTTTGTTTGTTTGTTTGTTTCTTTGTTTTAAATGATAGGGGATCCACAAAGTTAAAAAACACCCAGGGTCCAGGCAAGAAAATAACAAAAATAATGAACAACCATATACCAGAGATATTTTGTGGGGATGGAGTGGGGAATGGGATCAAAAACAGGGAGGGGGGGGAAGGGAGGGAAATGCACGGGACTATGGTGGTGGCACATGGGTGATTTGGTGATGGGAAACCTGCGGGGATTACTATTGAGATAGAAAAAAAAATGTGCAAAATGATGTAAAAATAAACTTTTGTAATAATTAAAATAAATAAATAAATAAATAATAATAATAATAAAAAAACAGCCAGGGTCCACAACCCATAATGCAGCCTACCTTTATGAGCCCTGAAGACAAATGCTTTTCAGAAATATTCCCACAGGCCAGGAAGAAGGTGTCATTTGTGTGGAATGGGAATCAGATGTATATTTATTCATCTGTATCCCTTGTTCCAAAATGCATGAGATAGGTTCCACGAAGCTTGGAGTGCAATGGACAGAAAAAGCTAAAGCGGATGCTAAAGGAAAATAAAAGAGAAAGTAAAGTTAGTCAAAAAATGGAATTGAGATAGAAAAGTACATACCCAGAGGTTCTGCATCCAGCTCTGAACTTACTAGCAGCCGCAAACGGAAAATTCTGTTCTCTTTCAAGAGGTAGCATTTGTGAATTGGAAATACCCATTTGTTACAGGGCAGCCCAGTGTGAACTGGGCCGCCTGTCTGGGGGTCCACACCCACAAGCTTAAAATTCAGTTGTACTGCAGTCACACACAAAATGGGTCAATAATGGGTTTATTTACAAAAGGGAAAGGAAAAGTTACAACCCAGGGAAAGAGAGAAAGAGAGGTACAAGTTAACTAGAGCATCCTACCAGCTCCGCTGACTTGGAACTCCAATAACACACTGAAAGTTCATCAAGAGCCAAACCACCAGCCACCAGCCACGCAGTCCAGATAGAGTATCACTGTCTCATATGGCTCCCTTTTATACCCACAAAAGTCCCAGAATGCCTGCTTAGCTCCGCCCTTGGGTCCTCCCAGTTCTCTCTGTGGTATTGCTGGGAGTTGTAGTTTACTGGAGTAGGGGGTCACAAAACTCTGCAAAGTTCCTTCAGGACATCTTTTCTCCTTAACACATTCACATGATGAGCCAGTGTCTAGGGAAACATTGTCAGAGGGCCACTTGACCAGACTATTATGGGAGGAGGTTGTTGCTACCAGAGCCAATTGCTTGCTTCTGGGGGAACATCTTAGAACAAACTGAGAGTCCTAATCACCTGTCCCCTCTAGTCTCTGAACTTACCCCAACTCTATGCTTATGATTTCAATCTTCAAGTCCAGCTTAGCCTTTGAGTCTGTGAACTTGCCATTCTCTCCACCAGGGAAGCTCTTCCCTTTGATCTTCGTGTCCTTCAGTTCTCGTTTCCAAGGTCAAATCTTTAAAAGGTACCCTGACCTCCTAGTTGGGGCCTCTCCAACCTTTCTCTCACTGTGGCATTACCTTGTTTTATTTTCTTTCTGATATTTATTATAATTTGAAATCGCCTATTGCTTGACTTATTGGTTGTCATCTGTCACCCCCATGGGCAAAGAAGCTGCTGGAAACCTTTGCTGTCTTACTTTCTTCTCCATGTAGCTGCATCTCTCCTGGAACATGCTAGTTCCAGGCACATTGAATAACTACTGAGTGAATAAATTTAGGGAAGTGCATCCTGGTAGCTGTGAGCTGGCTGTGCTGTGAATTGACAATGCATGATGGCGTGTACGTTTACAGGTGCAAATTTGGGTCTAGAGCAGGGTAGAGCAAAATGGTTTCTGCAAAACAATGCACAACAGCACTTACAGTCACCTGGGGCAGAGTGATAAAGGGGAAATGTCCATGTTTCTAATTACAGGCAATAGTCTATCGTTGCAACAGGAGAAAACTCTTTCCTGTGGGGCCTCTCAAAGGGTATCTCTGCAGTGAAGAAACTTCCTGATCACAAAAACATCTTTGGGTTGATTGCTGCCACCCCCAGGCAGGATTGTGATGGTGACTTATTCAGGAGGACAAGACCAAGTGCCACCGCATTTCTGTGTCTTTGTGTGATACTTCCTCTGACGGTAGTGTAAACACCATAAAATATTGAAAACATCGCTGTGTCGTACTCAGTGCATTTGTTCCAAAGCCACATTCTAGCCAAGGTTTGGTCTTGATGAGTCACCATGCATGTAGCTATATTTAGGTCTCTGCTTGCTAATGTTTCTATTTGTCGCCAAGCCCCAAGGAGCACTTCCAGAGAGCATCACTAGTGTCCTGGTCTCCATGGAAACAGCGCTCCTGCTTTATGGTGCCAGCCCCAAGAGGAACGTCTGTGCAACTTCCTCTCTGCTGCTGACACAGTATCCAAATTTTGCTACAGTCTAAGCCCGACCCACACCCCCTGTCCCCAGTCCCACACTGGGAGGGGAGGCCGTCAGTTTGCCTTAGGATAGGACAGAAAGAAAATAGCTCTGTGAATAGCTCTTGTTTTCTATCTTGTGTTATATGCCCACTTACTTACTTGTTGTGTTTAGGACATTGGGATAATCAGAAGCATAGAACCTGGGCATTTTAAATAAAAATCTGATGGTGGAAAACAAAAACAAAAAAGTGACAGACACCAAGTTGTCAACTCTCAGGAGCTCTGGGGAGGACAGTGTGGGTCCAGAGCAGAGGGTGGGGGACATTCCCTTTTGTCTATGTATTATTTGATTTTTTAAAACATCATGTGTTGCTTTTATCATTCATCAAAGCAAAATTTCCCATTGTTGTTGAATGCATTCTAGATTGATGATTTATATGTGCTTCCATGCATTTCAACTGTTCTATACCATTTCAGCTTAATCACCTGTAATCTAGAGGAAATCATGATAGCCAGGGATAGAAGGGCAGCAAATTTTTCAAAACCATCAATAAAAAAAATCTCCATTTTTGGGTGAAACTTCACTCCTCCACTCACCCCACCCTAGAGACTCCTCACACCAAACTTACTGCAATGTCCAAGCTCATCAAGAGGAAGGAGTTACAGGTGCACAGATATCTGTATATTAATTATACCTCAATAAAGTTAAACAATACATTTAATTTTCATTTTCATTAAAGTTATAATTATGCATAAGCAGTCAGATAGCAACGCATGGTTGGTGGCATAAAAAATAAGACATAAAAGAACAGTGTGCTCTATTCTCTTTACCACGGATTTCTGCTTCCCAGAGGGAAGAACTTTCCATGGTGGTATTCTTTCTGCTGACACTTGTTTCTAAGCCATGAGTTCTATGACTATTTCTTGATTTAGATGTTGTTCTGGGATTTCTTTTTTTTTTTTTAAAGATTTATTTATTCATATAGAACTGGGGTACAGGCCAGAGATGCCGAGGGTGAGAGGATTCACCAGAGACAGAGTGGGGAGCAGAACAGGCAGATGGACGAGTACACTGCTGAGGGGAGCAGTGGGAGGGTCACGGGAGGTCTGCCGCGCTATGTGGATTTCCTCCCGGGCAGGCGGGAATTGAACTCATGCGGAGCTGGCTTAAGCCTCTTAGTGCTGTGCTTTAACCTGCTGCGCCACCAGGGAGGGCCCTGTTCTGGGATTTCTAATGGAAGATTATGAGGATCAGTTCTTGCACACTCTCGATTTCAGCATGAGTTGATTTTTCTACCCACCTTCCCAACGAGGTTGTGACATTTTGCTTAATTAGAGCAAGTTTCCTGTGTGCACATTATTTTGCTCAGATCAGAATTATTCACAGATGCAATTGTATTGTTAGGGGGAAACGGATGTCCTGAACAGGTTTCGTGGACTCCAGACACCAGAACTACAAATCCCAACATCACCAAAGGGAGGGCTACTAGGAGGGAGGGGTTAAACGGCCATTTTGTTTGGATATAAAACCAGACATTTGGGGCTTTGGGGAATGGGTCTCTTGGCCTAGTGTCTTGAAACTGAGCTCTCTTGGCTTTTCACTGATTTTCAGTGTGCTATTGGGATTCCAGGTCAGCAGAACTGGTAGGATGCATTAACCAACTTATCTCTCACTCTCTTTTCCCCTAAGTTATTCCTTTTCCCTTGTATTAACCTTATTCTGTGTGCCTACAGTAAAATCTTATAATAAGTCCTTTTAAGCATGTGGGTGAGGACCCACAGTCAGGCAACCAAATTCACCTGGGGGTTGCCCTGTAACAGTATGATTGTAATGTTTTTATAACTATTTGCTGTTTCTGAGGTTATCTTTTTTTTAAGAGCTTAGTTTTTTGTTATGACTATCACTAATTCATTTTAGAATTTCCCAATGTGTTGTAAATTTTTTCCAATATGTTCATCTGGGATTCAATCATTTTCACCTTCTGTCTGCTCCCAGCTGGACTTATCACAGTCTCTTCCTGTAACGAGATTGCGGTGATGTCTGGAAGCCACTGACATCTAGAGGGCCAGGCATTTGTTAGGGGAGAGACACACCTCAGCCCACCACCTGTGGTTGTTCCCCCATCTCTGACCCCAGTGAGGCCAGCACAGGCCATGGCCCCCGGGAGCTGGCAGGCCCCCAAGCCTGCTCTGACCTGAGTGCAGATGAGGCTGGGCTTTCACTCCTTTTATTTCTGCCTCTAGGATCCTAAATGTACCAATTAGGTTTGAACTCTGCAGCTGTCTCTCAACCTTGAGTTAATTTATTTGGATTGAAAAAGGAAAATGAGCTGATTGGTGTTAAATTGTTCAATCTCAATCAGATGCTTGGGCTTGAAAATAATCCAATCATTTTGTAGGGTAAGGAATCTTGAAAAGAATGTAAGAGAGAGCAAGAGCTGGCTTGCTCTTGGGGATGAGTAAACAGCTCTCCTCTGAAGAAGGAGAAGGACTCATTGGACCACCTTTGCATAGGAATCAGTCAGCAGGCACCCTCTGAAAAGAGAGAAGTATTCAGCAGGCGACCTCCTTGGAATTCACCAGATCTCTGTAGGCATTTAGACTTCTAAACCTCCAGACCTCTATAGACCTTTCTGGAGACTCAGTCACTGCACCTTCCTTATGATTTACTGTAACTGGTGGTTGAAGACAAACACTAATACAGGTGTTGTCTCCTAGAAGGTGAGAAGAGATAACACCAGGGAAGATGTTCAAAAGTATGGCATTTTTGATGTGAGATTACCAGTAAGTAATATAAGTGACGCAGAAGTGAATGTGGATTCATTCAGTCTTTGGGATTCAGTATTTCCCCAAATACAGTGGATTTCCACTCCAATTATACTCCCAACCATGCCCATATTCTACAAGACTGTTGTGGGCCTCTGAAGGTGGAAGCCTCCAGTAGCCAACTGCAGAGAGGAAAAGTTCAGAGGCTTTGCAAGTAGCTGAGTTACTGAAACTGTTCCCAGTGTTTCTGCTGTTGCAGCCTAGCAGGAAAGGCAAAGACTTGGGGCTGGAGCCAGGCACCTCACTGAGCTGCATAAGTATAGTTATTTGTTGGTCAAATTTATATAATTTGTGAAATCACAAAATTAAAATTCAGCACTGCAAGCTACTGTCTTGAGTGTTGCTTGTTGGTGTTGCACTGAGGCATCTCTGGGAGCGTCTCCTCTTGTGTCTTCTGTTATCTTCATGAGTTGGAACCTGGCCTAGAGTCTAGCTGCCATGTGCTCCAGATTGGCAGAAGCAGGAAGGTGACATTTTGGACATGTGGCATATTATCAGGGAGCAGATTTCTGCATCCTCATTGATAGGAAGATTCCATCTTAGCTGCTTTTATTTAGAACTGAAAAACATTGGACACTGCTTTGGGTGAGGTGAACAGCCATTTTTGGCTTCAGTAACTCTCTATTTACCCTGGTTTATTTAATAAATCCCACTGTTGATGTCTCCTGAGCCTGAGTAGTCCTGCAATTGTGAACTTGGGTGAAGAACCCAATGACCAGTAAATTATTTGGACAGAGTTCTTGTTCAGTTTTAGTGTCCCTTGCTAGCCTGTATCACTACTGACATCACAAACAAGGGGTACTTTCAGTTTTGGATATCTCAAAGAGATATCCACATTCTCTGGTTGTCCAGCACCAGCTCCTGGTGCAGTTGAATCCATGGCTATCCAGTCTAGCATCCAGCCCAGACATCAGACTGTAACCATGGGCTCCTGCAGTATTACTTTGTCTTCCATGAGTGACCTTTATTTAGGACATCTGGACATTATCTGGGATGAGTAACTGGCCATCAGTGGCCTTAGAAAGGCTTTCCTTTTCCCCAATCTCCTGTTTGTTAAATAAGCCTCATACTGCTGTTTCCTGAGCCTGAGTATTAGTGCACAGGTGATACCCCTTAGACAATGAGGTGTCCCCACCTTGGCACTGTCATTTGACACTGATTTAAGTGATGTTTTGCTCTTGCTGCATGACTAGATCTTGGGTTCTCCCTTTACCCTCTTCTGGGCATTCTGCTGCTTTTGTTTTCTTTTTTGGAGTCCATGCTTTCTGGATCCATGTCTATCATGGTCTTACTTTCTCTTTCTCATTTGAGGAGAGCACACCATTCAGTTAATTCCCGAAAAAGGATGCATCCCCCCTCCCAACACTTATATTTGATTGCTGGATGGATGTATAGGATTCCAGAATAGAAACTGTTTTTCCCTAGAGTTTTGAGAACTCAGCTCCACTGTGTGAGTACTCATGTGTGTATGTGTTGCTATTGAGGGTGCAATCCCATTCTAATTTTACGTTCCCTAAAGGCAACCAATACATTTCATGCACCACAGCCTAACATCTGGCAATATAAATTTTCTAATGAGCTGATCAGTCCTTCTTTAATTTTATGATGCACAGTTACTGGGGCTTATCAATTTGGATATCATTTTTGGAATAATTTTTGTATCATTACCATGATACTTCTTTATTTTTAATCTTCTGTACTCTGAAACTCTAAATTTAAAATATTTGACTTTGAGATTGAAGCTATACATTTCTTTTATTGAATCTCATATTTTTTCCCACTTCCTATTTTTACTGCTGTATATACTGAGAAATGTCCTTCACATTATCTTCTTAAACCTTTCAGTGAGTTTCTAATTTTCAAGAACTCTTTATTTTTCTTTGAATATTTGCTTTATAGCCTTCTCTCCTTGTTTCACAAATGCTATTTCTTTTATTTTATGAAGTATATTTTTATTTGATTCCTTATATTCCTCACTTCTAGTTGATTTTTGTTGTTGTTGTTGTTGCTGCTGCTGGTGGTTGTGATGGTGCTGATGATAGAGGTAGCAGTGATGGTGATAATGAAGGTGGTGGTGGTGATGGTGATGACACTGGTGATGGTGGTAGTGGTGATGGTTGGCTGTCTGCTTAGTTCGTTAGTTGTCTTTTTTTCTGAAAATGTTCAAACATTGGAGATACAGCAAACCTTTCACAATCATGAGGCCAAAAAGAGGATTAGAAGCTTGGTGTATGTGGAAAGGACAGGTTGTACCCCTGTTAGCTGGAGGGCTTTGCTTGGGGTGATTTATTTCTGGGGTGGGGGTAGTGAGGTGGGAAGTTTCTTACAACTGTCATTTCCTGTAGGTCTTTTATCTTAGGTTAATCTGTCTTTCCCTAACTAGCCTTCCAATATCTTGCTTTGGTTTAGATAAGCCTGGATAGGTGTATTCTTATCCCTGAAAAAGTTGTCCCATGGAGGGAAGTATCACTCACCATTTGGTCTGAATTTTCAGTTAACTCCCATGATCAGCATGACAGTCCTGTACTCATTTATGTTTGGGATTCCAGACTGTTCATTGTCCAGTTCACCATCAACAGGCATAAGCGTCATTTTTCTTCAAGCATGAGCAATTGTCACAATTTTGGCCAGGTGTCCAAATTTAACTTCTTTTAGCGTAAATGCTTAGGTTCATCTTTTGTTTTTAACCTCACTGGCAGCTCCACTTTCAAACCCTGTGCCTGACTCACATTTCTTTGAATCAAAGAACCTCTGCTAAGTCAAAGATCTTTTCATTTTCTGCCTTCAATCTTCCAAATTTGTGTTGCTTCTTCTACTGTTCTTCTCCCCCAAACTCAGTCTTTATTGATTTATGCCTGTTTTTTAAATTCCTTGGCTTATATTTGTGTAGGCTTTCAGTAGAAAGTGGAAATAAAAACACATCAAATTCCAGTCTAAGCAGAAGCACTTTCTATATGCTCTTTCACACTATGGATTTGAAAGTCTCATTGCCTTTTGCCCACCTGCAAAACACTCTCCTCCCTTTGGTTACTCAGCAAGTAACCCTTGTGCCTCTATCAAAGACATGCAAGTCAAATGGTGTCACAGCCAAGCTGAGTTGTCAAAGACTCACTTGGGCTCTCAAGGTACTATTTTCATGAATTTAGTCTGGGGTAACCTATATGAAGTAGCAATCATAAAAAGAGACTCCATTTATTTTTCTAGTGTCACTGCCCACAGTCATTTCTTTCGCATTTCTATTAACTTGAGTTTTATATCTTGATTTATTTTAGAATAGCATTTCTTGGTAGAGAAGAATATGTTGGCATTATTTTTTCTGAATTTTTGTTTTGCTGAGAATTTTTTCTTTTGCCCACCTACAAATGTGCTTGAACTGAGTAATCTTTGGGGGTCAGGGAAAAAAGGGCAGTCCTTTGAAGGAAGGAGATGGTTTACTTACTTACATGAAATCATACCTTTTCAGATTTTGATGTGGTAGTTCACAGTTAGAAGTGTTAGGGGGAAAGGATGTCCTGAACAAACTACAGATTCAGGTTTTATGGACTCCACCCCCAACCCCAGACACCAGAACTACAAATCCCAGCATCACCAAAAGGAGGGCTGCTGGACCCGAGAGCAGAGTTAAGCAGTCGTTTGGGGAGTTTGAATATATAAACAGACATGTTGGGCTGAGGGTCTATCTTTCTCTCTTGGCCTCATGACTGGCAGCTGATCGCTTGGCTCTTGGTCAGCTCTCAGCATGCTATTGGGGTTCCAAGTCAGCGGAATTAGTAGGATGCATTAGTTGACTTCTCTCTCTCTCTCTCTCTTTCTCTGGGTTGTTCCTTTTCTTTTTCCCATGTAAACATTATTGACCTTCTTGTGTGTGGGTGTGCAGTGCAGTTTAATCTGTGCAATTGAATCTTAAGCACATGGGTGAGAACCCCCAAAATGGCAACCCGATTCATGCTGGGTTGCCCTGTAGCAGAAGGAACATCCACACTCCTTGCTACCCCTCTTCTCTAACTGTGTCTTTCTGGCATGTAATAGATGCTCAGGGGGTAGGAATGCAGAACACACAACATCCTTGATCTGAGCATCATTAACCTTTAGAATTATACTAGAAGGGCAGCAGATTCTCGGTGCCCACTGCCAATCCACCCAATATACACCAAAAGAATTTGTATAAAAATCCTGCAGCATGTTGAACAGGTAGGCACCAACTACACAATTAGTGCTATATCTCAGAATACTAGTTTAGACATCATCCTGCCTTGCTAATCGTTCTACCTAAGCAGGTTTTGTTCACTGCAACTCAGTTGTGGTATCCATCCATTTATCCACTGCTATGAGCTACAATTTGCATAGAAGTTAAGGGATGTTCTTGACCTCATGGCAACAGTAATAGTAATAATTATTGTTATTATTATTACTAGTACATAGATTTCCTGTATTATTGCAGCCTGTTGATGATTTTGCTGGGAATTTGGAAAGTGTGGAGAAACCAATGCCTGGATCTTGAAGATAATACTACTGGCCCAGAAGTTGAAAAAATACCTCTCATCTTCCGTTTCCTAGTGTTTACCAGGAAACCTTCACAAACATACAAGCTAAACACTAACTCATGCTCCCAGCTTCCCACGCCTTCATAAAAAGCACATGAATTTTTTCATTTAAGCGGTGGATAGTCACACATGGAGGGAAGATCTAACATCATCATTCTTATCTCCAGAGACTCCTTTTCCAAAGGGATATTACCCAGCTCTGCCTCTGAGTGTGTTTTGATTCAGAATCCAGAGACTTGAGTGATGTCCATATAAAGTGATGCCTTGCTCAGGAGAGGAGGTCTCTGCCTCTCCAGGTCTGTCCCATCTCATTTCAGTGAGCAGATAATGTGATGTGATACAAACAGAAGTCTGGACAGGATCTTTCACAGCAAGTTAGGGCAGGCTGAGAGAAGTGCAGGCTCCTTTCTCCCTCCCAGTGTGACAGTGGGTTAGCCATGCAATTTCAAAAGATGGAATCTTGGGGGCTGGAATCCTTGCCTTTCTCACCATAGGTCTTGAAAGCCCAAGTTCTATCACATGGTGGTGCTTAGAAGAACCACTGTCAATGCCAAAAGGTGACATTAAAGACTCAGGGGGGGGGGTGGTGATCGAATGCTTTTCAGGTGTAGATGTTATAGGTAACATACATCATCTCCATCACCACCACTAATAGTTAATATAGGCCCCATACAAACATGACCTCATTAAACTCCTATACATACTCTTGAAGGGATGTGTGATTATTCCATGGTATAAATGCAGAAACGAAGAAAGCAATGCTTAGCCACAAATATCTCTAATGGATAAAATTATTTATTCAAGGCAACCTAGCAAGTAGGTAAAGAGTGGGGACAATTCTAGACATACTCCTGTTGTGCCTTCCATGCCTCTGAAGCCTACATTGAACTACAGTGTGCCCTATCAATCTCTCCTTTATGCCTCAGCACCTCCTGGCCAATGCCTCTCTGTAACAAGTGTGAGTTTCTATGCTACACTGTCATAGTTGTTCACCTATTCACTTATTCATGAGTCAATGTTAATTCAACAAATGTCAGATCTGTGCTAAGTCAAGGGTCTATCCAGACCCAGAGTTGAGTAAGATATAGTTTCTCTTCTCCCATCTTCTATGCACAAGCAAGGAATACCATGTGAGGGCCCCTCCCCCACATGGTGCAGGACAGGGTCACCAGCCACCTGGCTTGCCCAGGACATTCCTCATTTATTACTGAAATTATCTTCTTCTGAAAAATACATGAGGGCCCACCTGGGTGGCAGTCTGCCTGCTGCACAGCTTTGCCTGCTTACTACAGAGTGAAATAAGGATTTGTTCTGACTATCTGTAACTTAAAAAACAATGACAACACAACCCACAGGCGGGGTACTTTGCAGGCTGCCAAACATTTCACTTTCTGATTCATTCTGATGCTTGCAACTGAGGGTCCAAGATTTCACTGATATGTTCAAGGTCAAGTTGTGGGCAAATGCCACACACGCTTTCCTTAAGGAGAAAATTGCTGGTGAAAAAAATTATGGAGGTGTGAGGGCTTGGGACAGTAAGGTGAGGTCTCGCAGCTCCACGAGGGGCACAGCAGCGTTATTTTCTCCCCCTGATGAACTGGCCCCCGTGGCATCATCAGGAAGCCTGGGCTCGGCACTTACCATCAGTACAACCCAGTGAGGCCCATCCTAGCCACACTTGACCTTGAACAAGTTACTTATGTCTGAGCATTGGACTTTGCAGTTATGGCAGGATCCCCAACTGGCATGACTTTCACCAAGGTTTAATGACACAAATCAGAAAAAGTGCTCAGCACAAGAGCTTGCCTTTGAGAAGGATCTGGAGACATATCAGTTCCCTCAAATCCCTCAGTTGTCTTCTGTTGCAAGCTGCAGGCATGCATTTTAACCAAATAAAAAGTAAACGTAACTTGACTGACTGATGTAACTGGTGATATTAGGGTTCAGTGTGGATGAAGGAGGTCCTTCTGTCCCCAGAGTAGTCTCCTCCCACACCCCTGCTTTCTCTCCCACCCCTCAGTTTCTGTCTGTGTGCTGGCTAGTGGCTCCAAGCAGTGATTTTACACAAGACCATACATTTTACAAGCATGAAACACATTCTGGGGAAGGCTATGGGGTGTAGATCGATCCTGCCTGGGAATGACCACCACCCTGGCCTGTGCTTTCATGGCAGTGGACTTAGGTCTCACCTATGACATGGGCTTAACCTTTTTACCAAGGTCACTGGACAGGAGCATAACTTAACTGTCCAAAGTGGGATCCTTACGGAGGGAAAGGGGGGTACCTTTTTTTCAATAGTAAAGGCCAAAATGTTTATTTACCAGGAGGGTAAATAATCATCCTTGTCAAAATCCCTATGATTATTCTGAATTCACATATTGTTTGTAGTTCTTACACCATTCTATTTCTTCTTCTTTTTTTTAATAAACCGACTGAAACAAGCTACCTGGGAGGTGTGGAGAGCTTCCTAGAGGCAAACAAATGGATGGGCTGTAGGACCTATGCACAACACATTTGTTTTCCATTTTAAATGACCTCTGTGGATGTATTTGGATTCTATCCCCAAAAGTAGACTATCTGAAAATATTTATCTTTCATCCTTAAGTAAGACAATAGTATTTCTACCACATGCCCTTCAAATCTTTGGGCTCATCCAGGCAATGATAACTTCCTGATTCTTGCTGTCAACTGCTACTTCCATTCCTTCCCTGGCCTCCAGCAGCCCAGGTCCCTGGCTCCAGGCCCCTGTCATTAGTACACCTCCTCTGAGAGTGCTCCAGATGTCTCCCTGCCAGGCAGTTGCAGTGACAAATTTGGAATAACATCCCTGAAACTCTAGGAGGTGGGGGGACTCCTCCAGAGATGCCCCTTTTCTTGCCTGCTCTCCCGAGGACATAGGAACTAAGAGCGTGGCCACACATTCTGGTGTTTGAAACTCAGGATGCTGGGCGCCTGGCCCCCAACCTCCTCTAACCTTGGGCACCTCATCTGTGAAATGGGAATCATCGCTAGAGAACATTTAAAGAGTCTGGCACACTTTAAGTCCTTAATTGGTGGCACCATTATTCTTTCCATCAGCATTTTGGCATAACTCACCACCGACTTGAATTCTACAGTGCAACCCTGGCTACGTAGGTAGTGGATACTTTTCCCATTTTCTTCAATAGCTATTCACGCTCTGAATCTTCACTACTTTACCAAGTAGCTCCTTCAGTCTTATTGCCTCCATTTGTTCTGGTTAACCAGAATCATCTTTTGTGTGTTCCAGCCCTTATCGTTTTCTGTTCAGCATCTTGAGCAGTGAATTCCTCCGAAATGTCTCCTGGAGATGCCAGCCATGAACTAGAAAAGGGCTAAATGGTGTGATCTCCAAATGGAAATCTGAGATCTGTTTGTGTGTCTCTGGAAATCATCTCTCCAGTTCCTAAGCTTCCTAATAGGTCTTGCCTCATTAACTCACTAGGCTGCATCCCCTCAGCTACCTCTATCCCTGCCTGCTTTGGCTCTATTGCTAGTTTTTCTCTTCTCTGGTATAAACATACCAACAGTTCACAGTGCCCTGTGCCAGGCACTGTGCAAAATGCATCCCATCTTCTTAACAGCCCTATAAGGTCGGTTCTTTCATGGGGCCATTTTGCCAGGAGGAAGCTGAGTGAAGGAAGGAAGGGCATCTTGGCAAATTCAGGAACCTCCTTAGATTTAACCCTGGGCAGGCTGGCCTAGGGTGGCAGTGCTCAGGCTGCTGAATTGCCTTCCACTCCAGGTATCTGAATGAGAGGTACCCTGTAACTGTGTAATTTCAGAATATAGAAAACAAAGTATTGGCTTTTTTTTTCAAGCCACATTTATGGATTTCATTCACTATGCTATTCCTCAACCATACTGGAATGAAGTCCTTTAGCTCAAGGACTAATAGAAAATATAGACCTAGGAAGCTAGGAAAATTCAGGCACATCAGTGGGTGATTTTTGTAAATGTTTATTTATGCATACAGAACTGGGGTACAGACCAGAGGTGCAGTGGTTCTGAGAGGATTCACCAGAGACAGAGTGGGGAGCAGAAAAGGTGATTTTAGAAACAGAAACTCCAGAAGAAGCAGGAAGAATGCTAACTGTGAAAATTTAATTTATCCAATCAAGAATAACAAGTTCTAATGAATCTAATACTTCAGCTTATAGTTACCAAAGGTTACACAGTAAGGCAATTTTGTAAATACTTAATAACATTTACAGTTCTTTGATTAAGAGGAGAAGGTAAATTGTTACAGAAATTCAAGGTCATCATCATAGTCACAGATACCTTGTCCTGTAGATAGAAACTGAGCTTGAAGTGAAACAGCAGGATTGCATCTGATTTACTATAGTCCAGCTTTGGCATGTTGAGCGTGATACTTGATTTTTCTAAACCTGATTGTCCATAAAATGGACAGAATCATCCACATGTTAAAAGATATCTTAGAGGGCCCTCTCTGGTGGCACAGCGGGTTAAAGCACAGCACTAAGAAGCTTAAGCCACTTCCGCATGAGTTCGATTCCCGCCTGCCCCGGAGGTGACCACATGGCGAGGCAGACCTCTCCTGACCCGCCCGCTGCTCCCCTCAGCGGTGTACTTCATCGATCTGCCTGTTCGGCTCCCCATTCTGTCCCTGGTGAATCCTCTCATCCTCTGCATCTCTGGCCTATACCCCATTTCTGTATGAATAAATAAAACAAATCTTTAAAAAAAAAGTATTTTAGGTTATTTCCAGGTTTTGATTATTGGGAATAAAGTTTCTGTGGACATTTGTATACATTTGTGTGAACATTTATATTTCACTGGGGTAGTCACCAAGATTATAATTGTCAGGTTTCACAGTAATTGCTGGCTTAGCTTTTACAGTGTGGATTCCATTTGACACTCAGTGGTATGTGAATAATCCAGTTTCTCCTCACCAGCCTATAGTATTTACCACTAGTGTTTATTTTAGACATTCTGATAGGTGTGCTGTGATAACTCACTGTGATTTTAACTTGCAATTCCTTACTGGCTAGTGAAATTGAATCCCCATTGCAGTTTACCACTTGGCAATAAAAAGGAATAATCCATCATGAAACAACAGTGTAGATGAAACTTCAGAGAATTATGTTCAGTGGTTAAAAAAAAAAAACCACATTCTCTATAAGCTATGTATCTGTGATTATATTTACATAACCATGGTGGTTCATTTTGTGTGTCAACTGGATGGGGCTATGAGGTGCCCAAGATGTTTAGTCAAGTATTATTCTGGGTGGTGCTGGATGAAGTTAGCATTTAAACATTGGTATCCTGAGTAAAGCAGAATACCCTTCCTGGGCTTCTTCTCATCAGTTGAGGGTCTGAATAGAACAGACACTCTGTTTTTGAGGGTCTATTTTGAGCTCCTTCTGCCCAACTGCCTTGAGTTGGGACATGGGTTCCTTTGGAATGAAACTGAAACATTGGCTGTCTCTGGGCCTTGAACCTGTTGGCATTCACACTATGAGCACACCATTGCCTACCCTTGGTCTCTGGCTTCTCACTCACCCTGTAGTCTTGAGACTTGTCAGGCTAAATAGGTGAATCAACACTATGTAAAATAGATAGATAGATAGATAGATTATTTCATCTAACTGTTAATCTATAATTAATGTAAAATAAAAAGTTCAATTAGTATCAAACTAAAAAATTCAATGCTATTCTCCAATAAAAGGAACCAAGTCTCCTTATAGAAGTGATTTTTTAAAAAAGATTTATTTATTTGTGCATACAGAATTGGGGTAAAGGCCAGAGGTGCAGGGGCAGTGAGAGGATTCACCAGAGACATGGGGAGTCGAACAGGCAGATCAGTGAAGCACACCACTGACGGGAGCAGCGGGTGGGTCAGGAGAGGTCTGCCGTGCCATGTGGATCTCCTCCAGGCAGGGAATGAGCTCATGCTGCAGCGGCTTTGGCTTCTTTGCACAGTGGGTTAAAGCACAGCACTACCAGGGAGGGCCCAGAAGTAATTAATTGTAAAGGTAGAACAAGAATTTCAAAAAAGAAGGAAAGTAAAAACAAGATGAATCTGAACAACTGGTAGTATTAGGAAGTGCAAAATGTCTGTAAAATGATGGAAATACATCAATAGAACACAAAAGACAACTTCAAAGAACTCCCAATTGCCAAAAATGGAATAATAATGAGTAATAAAAATGCTTCTTAACAAGCATTCAACTTTTCTTATAACTAACTTTTAATCTTGTAAAAATGAGTAATTTTTACAAGTAATTTTGAGTAATAAAATGAAGTTAACTACAAGAAATAATAGTAGGACTATAATTCAGAGAACAAAAAATGTGGGGGGACCCACCATCCTCATACCCCAAAATTACTGATAATTTCAAGATTAAATCATATGGTTTAATTCACATTCATAGCAGCGTGTGGCTTAGGATCTAATAAACAGTAGGTCTTCAATAAATGACAGTGTTATTTCTTTCACAACAGAGTTATTAGTGTCAAATCATCTAATATCATGTAGTAGAGATAAAAATAAAAACTTTTGATCACTGTTGAAAATAGGAGACAAGATTAAAAGTTAGTTATAAGAAAAGCTGAATGCTTGTTAAGAAGAGAACGACAAAAAAAAAGAGAGAGAGAGACTGGTGTTATTCATTTCAAATACACACACACACACATATGTATTTAGACAATATGTCAGGCTTATCTGCTACCCTACTCACAAATGGCACCATGGCACTGGCATCTCCATTTCCTAACCTGCTTACCTTGTTGTACTTGCTTTGTATCTCACTAAGCCACTAGTCATCATGTCCCAGGCTTCACTCTAAGAATGGCCAGAGCGTGCTAAAGAACCCAGACAGACCCCACTATGTTTCAAAACTTGCTTTGAATGCACAAAGAAGCAATGGAGGTTTAAGAAACAGGGACCATCAAGGCACTCACTTCTATACTTATCCACCCTTACTTCCTACCTTAGCCAATTGCTGACACTGAACAGAGCAGCCCATAGTAAACTTCCTTTTCCACTCTTCTTTATTCATCATGAAACCCAAATAGTGATGGGAAAATGTGCACTTCTCAAGAAGTGAAAAAAAAAAAGTAGTAGACTTTGTGCATTGTTTCTAGCATACTGGGAAGAAGGAACTACATAGGCACAAGCAAACCCCCCAATATGCATAGTTTGAGTAACAGTGTTCTGTTCTGATTTGTTCAGGTTTGCAAATGTTCTGATATTTGCATTTAAAATTGGCATCACATTGGATGGACTAGCAATATCCATGCTAATTATTTAGAATTTTAATTTCCCTTTGTTTGGATATTAATAGCAAATAAAAACCATCTTGACAAGGGAGAGAATGTAAAGGAAAAACCTTATATATTGCTACCTTCAGTGTGATGTTCTGCTTTTTGAATGAGGGACACACCTCATTTTGTCTGGGCTCCACAAAGTGCCTACTGGCATTAGAGAGCTTGTTAAAACCCACTAGCTTCCAGGGAAACAAGGATATATGCTAAATGATTGCTAAGGCTTTGGGTGCTGAGTCCAGGTAAAAGTTTTTCTGTCCAGTATTGTTTACTACTTGGCTACCCAGAAAACTGGAAGAAATCGACTTCATTAACAAAAAACCATACCCCCAAGCTTGTCAATACTTATAAGCCTATAGAAAAGAGACTCAGATCTAAACAAGAATAAGAGGACTTTTATTTACAGTGAAACCTGAGTGACACAAAGCCTGGAATTGCATTATCACTTTCCCCATTAGAGAGACTGTGCAAAGACCCAAGTCAAACCACAGCCTCAGAGCAGAGTAGAGTATATTACAGAGCAGTGGTGGATTACAGAGATTAGTGTAGAGTTTGTCTGGATAATCACTGAACCTTTTTTTTTTTTTCTTTTGGGGCTTACATTTAGGCTCCATTTAACCCCACTGTAGTTAATCAGGTGTGGCCATGTGAATACACTCTTGCCAGACCTGACCCATTAAATGATCATGTACAAACCTCCACCTCTCCATTTTAGTGGATTAGATGCAGTCAACCGCGGTAACCTTACGTGCTCACATCTGAAAGAAAGAAGAAGCTTGGGTTCCTAAAATGCTTCTTAGAAGGAAAGCACTAATCAGGAATCTTTATCTTGGACATAAGAGAAATAAACTTCCCTTGCGTTAAAACATTGAGACATTTGGGGGCTTGTCTGTCACAGCATCAACTGCTACCCTAAAGAAATCTTCGAATTTCTAGAAGGATCAGGAGACTTGTTTAGATGCTACACATCCAGGTGCAAGCTACCAAGAGCTAGACCCAATGTAAAAACAATTATTTTTCTCATGGCTCTAGAGCTGGGAGCCTGAGATCAGTGTGCTGGTGTGGTCAGCTGGGGACCTCTTGTTGCAGACTTCTCATTATGTCCTTACACAGTAAAAGGAGATCCCTGGGACTGCTCTCTGCTTTTTTTTTTTTTTTCCTAATAAGGAAACTAATCCTCCAAAAGTGCGACTATTTAGAAGTTAGGATTTCAAATGTGAATTGAGGACAGGAGTGAAGGAACTAACAGTCAGACCATAGCACCAGTCAGACCATGTGTGAGGTTTTTTTTTTTAGATATTTATTTATTTGTGCATATAAAACTGGGATAAAGGCCAGAGGTACAGGGGCGGTGAGAGTATTTACCAGAGACAGAGTGGGGATCAGAACAGGCAGATCAACAAAGTACACTGCTGAGGGGAGCAGCAGGTCGGGAGAGGTCTGCCGCACCATGTGGTCAACTCTGGGGCAGGCGGGAATCGAACTCATGCAGAAGTGGCTTTAGCTTCTTAGTTCTGTGCTTTAACCGGCTGCAGCACCAGGGAGGGCCCCATACCATGTTTTTAAAGGAAACTCCATTGCATTCCCTGGTGCTCTTTAGGCATCACGAAACTTGATCAAAAAGCTCCACCATTACTGCCTGAGAAAATCCCAACTTCCCTGCTGCCACGTATAACTGCCTGGCTGCAGCTAGGTGCTTCCTAGACTTGCATGAAAGATTCTTCTTGGTGAACCCAGCTGCAAGGGATTCTGGGAGATGTCCTTTATAGCTTTCTTCCTCCATGATATAAGGAAAGCATGCCAGAGGAATGAATGAATCAGCCAGGGGAATGGCCCCCCTGGGAAGGCTAGATCCAAAGGAAGGAGATTTAGAATACTTTGTGGTTTCAACATGTGTACTCATGGTTACAACAGTTTGGTGTAGGATCAGGGATCAAGGATCCCTCTTTCTGAATTGCTCAAAGTGTTTAAGTTTTTATATCTTCTAAGTAAAATGTTTCCAAGTAACAAGTCTCCCTTTCCTACTCTGACTCTGCATTTTTATTCTTCTTTCCTGGATTTTGAAACACTCAGTTTTAAAAGTTAGTTATGAACCATGTATATTAGGTGATTTATATGGTAAAACCCTTAGAGGATGGGCAATTGCCTTTCCTAACCAAACATCTTATGGTAACATTAGTAGATACAGAGGAGACATTTGATAAAATCCAGTATCCATTTATGAAAAAAGACTCTAAATAGGATGGGAATAGAAGGAACATATCTCAACACAGTACACGCCATCTGTCACAAAATTATACCTTCCCTGGTGGCACAGTGCGTTAGAGCACAGCACTGAGAAGCTAAAGCCACTTCCCCATGAGTTCAATTCCCGCCTGCCCCGGAGGTGACCACATGGCGCGGAGACCTTTCCTGGCCTGCCCGCTGCTCCCCTCAGCAGTGTGCTTCATCAGTCAGCCTGTTCTGCTCCCCACTCTGTCTCTGGTGAGTTCCTCTCACTGCCCCTGAGCCTCTGTCCTGTACCCCAGTTCTGTATGCACAAATAAATAAATCTTAAAAAAAAATTATACCCAATATAATAATTTATGGTAAAAACTGAAAGCCTTCCCATTAAGATTAGGAATCAGGCAAAATGCCCACTGTCCCTTCTTCTGTTTAATGCAGTATCATTTAGAGCAATAAGACAAAAAAAAGATATAGATGGGATCCAGTTTGGAAAACAAGAGTAAACCTATCATTATTTGCAAATGACATGAAACATTATAGAAAACCCTAAAGACTTCACCAAGAAAGCTATTAGAAACAATAAACAAATACAGAAAGTTGGCAGATTACAAATTCGGCATACAAAAATCTGTTGTATTTTTATACAATAAATAAGAAAAGAAGAAGAAATTAGTAAAATAACTTCATTTACCTGAAAAACAATTAAAAAAACTTAGAAATTAACTTAACCAAGGAGGTAAAATATTTATACAATACAATAAATTAAAATAGTTATAAGACTGTTAAAAATTTTGATTATGACATAAGGAGAAGGAAGGATATTCCATGCTCATGAATAAGAAAATCCATACAGTCAGAACAACTATTCTATGCAAACTGATGCATAAATTTAATGCAATGTCCATAAAAATACCAACAATATTTTTCAGGTAAATTGAACAACAAGTCTTAAATTTTTTATGGATCCAAAAAATGGCAAAATGATCCTAAGAAAAAAGGAGAGAAACAGGCATCAAGTTATCTGACTTTTAACTATACTATGGGGCCTTCCCTGCTTCAATGCTAGTTTGATCCCCGGCCCCAGAGGCCCCTTGCACATAACACTCTCAGATGTGTGCATAAAAATAGATATTATCAAAGGAACAGAACTGAAAGCCCAGAGATAAATCCATGCATGTCAATACTTAATGATAAGAGAGCCATGACCATGCAATTGTGGAAAGAGAGTCTCTACAAATGGTGTTGGCAAAACTGGACAACCACCTATAAAAGGATGAAGTTGGATCACTTTCCAACTATGTACAAAATAAGTTTAAAATGGATTAAAGACTTAGATATAAGACCTATAAAAATAATATATATGAAAGAGCATTTTATGAGATAATAAAGATGTTTTTGGAAAATCGACTCCTATGACAAAGGAAATAAAAGCAAAAATAAATGGGGTTAGCTCGAATTAAAAAGGTTTTCCACAATAAAAGAAAATGTAAATAGATTAAGAAGACATCTTAATGAATAGAAGAAAATACATAATACACAGTGACAGGAGCTTAATATCCAAGATATCCACAATAAAATTCTAATGCAATTTACATTAAAAATCTCAGTTAGTAAATAGGCAGTAGATATAAAAGAGCTCTAGAGGGCCAATAGAAATTGGAAAAAATGGCCCTCCCTGGTGCCACAACAGGTTAAAGCACAGTACTACAAAGCTAGCTGCATCTCCTTCAGCACAAGTTTGCTTTCTGGCCAATGGAGATGACCCACATGGTGCAGCAGACTTCTCTTGTCTCACCTGCTGCCCCCCTCAGCAGTGTACTTCATCAATCTGCCTGCTCTGCTCCCCTCCCTGTCTCTGGTGAATCCTTTCACTGTCCCTGCACCTCTGGCCTGTACCACATTTCAGTATGCATAAATAAATAGAATCTTAAGGGAAAAAAAGAACATGAAGCACATCAATTTTAAAAGTTATATGCTCTCTAATGTTTCCTGCATCATTGTTTGTAATAGCTAAGCCATGGAAACAGCCTGCATGCCCACTGCCAGAGGACTGGATCAGAAGTGGTCTATGCATGTGGGGATGTTTTTCTGTCACAAGCAAAGACAAAATGCAGCTATTTACAGCAAATGGAAGGTGGTTGAGGGAATTATATATGGTGAAAGCAAGTCAGAATCACAAAGACAAATAGTATACACGTACATAGTAGACAATTTAGCAAAGTAAAAGACTTAGTAAAACTATGGAACACCAGTAAATGAAGTGAGTCTTCTGAGGTGAGGAGGGTGGAAGGAGAGAAAAGTGTTAAACAGGCATAAAGGATGGTAGTGAAATTTTTTGAAAAGTATAAAAGTGTATCACTTCATAGATCCTGAAACGAGAACAAAACCTTGCACATAACACTCTCAAATGTGTGCTAAATGAATAGACAGAGAATGGAGGAACAGAGAAATCAATACTTGGACAGAGTGGTAGAGGCAAAATTTAGTTTTGAGAATGAGAACTGAATAGTGAAGCCTATTGTCTAGGCATTGGGACTAATATTATCAGTGTTATTCTCAAAGCAGAAAACAGTAAAATCAAGCCAAATTGACTTTTGCTAGCAATAATCATGCTTTACTAAATCTTCCTTCCTTTCCTCTTCACCACAGGTGTTTTCCCAACGCTTTCATTTTCTGCTTTTTTCATATCTCTTCCCCAGAACACATTTCTGATTTTATGATAAGGAGGTGACAAACTTGAATAAGAAACGCAGACCCTCAAATTATAGAGAATTTTGAGAAATCTCGTCCCTAGAGTAGCAGTGCGAGGAGAAGCGGATGCATTTGAGCCCACATCCTCAAGCTGTTGCAGTTTGGAAAGAACATAAGGAGGTTAAAGAGCCGGAAAATGCAGGAAGGTGCTGAGAACACACGGATGGGAACAGGTACAGAGCTTCTCTGCCCCTAGCTGACAGGTGGGCTCGGGGCCCTGCCCTTGGTTTGTGCTGGCTCCAACTTCAGGTGGATGCATGCCCAGGGCCTCTAGTGCTAAGAATGTTAGCAAAGCCAAGTAATATTTAAAAAAAAAAAAAAAGTGTTTCCCCAAAATCTAGTGCACCAAACACAAAATGTGGAACCACACCCATAGTCATGGCTGGGCTCGGTCAGCATGCAGAGGAGGGTGGTTGGGAAGGTTTTTCCCCAGGACTGTAAAATCAGAATCCTCTCATCTCTCTCTCAAGGCTGTTTGGAGTATTAACTGGTATAAAAGGAATGTAAGCTAGAACACAGTACCTGGCGTGAAATAGATTCTCTAAGAATGTTAAGCAAATTAGAATTTGCATTTTCTATTCTCCAAGGAAAGGGATGCTATTGCAAGGAAAATTGCTCTTTGTAAGTTTTGCCTATAGCAGTAATGGTTTGGGGGCGTGGGCAGGGGGAAGCCAAAGACAAAATCCTCAAATAGTTTCATCTCCAGCTTTTGATCCTCCAAGTGAACTCTAATTCGGCTCCTTTCAGCCCTTCTGAGGGCTGAAAGCCTGTGCAGCTGGATAGAGCCAAGGATGCCGGCCTCCTCTACTGTGGGCTCTGATTCATCATTCATTGCAGCAGAGATATCTGCTCGGCAAGTCCTTTGAAGGTATGACAGAGGCAGCACCTTTGAATCGAGCAGATTTTGCAGAACTTAGATCTCCAGCAAAAATGACTGAAGGGTGACTGGAGCCTGCAGGGGCTGGCTTCATGTCCACTGCTGGGCTGTGAGCCTGGTGAAGAAAATTGCAAGGATCTCTTGCTAAGCCTCGCACCCCCACCCTAGTATGCCCTTCCTACCAGAGGACTGGAGCTCACTATCCAGTTCCTGTCTGGGTTATGATTAGGGGCTGGATTTCTACCCCCTTCATCTCCACCCCGTGATTGCCTAACCATAGTTCAGACTACAAAGTTTAATCCCCAGCCCCTCAGAATGTGATTGTATTTGGAGCTGAGGCCTTTAAAGGAGTAACTAAGTTAAAATGAAGTCATTAGGGTGGACCTAATCCAGTCTGACTGGTGTCCTTATAAAGTCAGAGATTAGGAAACACACACACACACACACACACACACGCATATGACATGAGAAGGTGGCCGTGGCCAGCCAAGGAGAGGGACTGTGGAAAGGAACAAGCCCTGCTGACACCTTGAGCTTGGATGTTCAGACTTCAGAACTGAGAAAATAAATAAATGTCTGGCTTTCAACCTCACCATCTACGGCACTTTGTGACAGCATTCCTTACAAGCGAATACAGTTATTCTAGCTCAGACATGAGGGGACAAACTCCCCAGCTCACCACTTTCTATGATACCGAAGAGGTCATGTATAGAAAATGAGCATGAGACTCTTGCAGGAACTAGGACTGTATTATGAACAGTCGCCCTTCTGTAGCAATCTTTTGTAGCTTGCTGCAAGCCTGCCTTGTCTGTGTGCCTCAACCTTCACCCGCAGGAAGGGTTCCAACCACTGTTCCCACAGCCCCAAAGTAGTAACTGTGTTTCAGAAGGGAGCAGGCTTGCCCTTTCTCATGAAGATGGGGCAGCACTAGCCTTTGAATAAGGACTGGCGGGCTCAGCCCAGGAGGGTGGCTGTGGGGATGGAAAAGTGGCTTTGACAGGTCCCTCTGCTTCGTGCTCATGAGCATGTGACCCTCACATGAAGTTCACTGATCTCACAGGACTGAACAATTTCCAACATCATTTGGATTTACTTTAATTTATTAAATGAACGTGTGTGTGAGGCCACATACTTTAGGGGTAGAAAAGAGAAGCTGAACCATGATGTAAGATGAAACCACAGGAATCAAGAGGTCTGGGACTCTACACTCTCCCCACCCAGTGACTTTGCACTATTAAATGAGCATGAACTCCTGAAACACTTAAAACCTGCACCACAGCAATTCATCTCCCCTTTTCCAGGGAGTTAGGGTTAGGCCTGGAGGGAAAAGACAGGGTGTGGCATGTACCTGGCTCCCAAAGCACCTGATATGGGCCCACCAATTTGCTTTCTGAGAATCCTTTAAAAAAAAAATTATTTATTTATGGGATTCACCAGTGATCGGAGTGGGGAGCAGAACAGGCAGATGTACTGAAATACACTGCCGAGGGGAGCAGCAGTGAGACAGGAGAGGTCTGCTGTGCCCTGTGGGTCACTTCCCTGGCCGGGGATCGAACTTGTGCTGAAGTGGCTGCAGCAAGCTTCCCAGTGTTGTGCTTTAAATGGCTGCACCACCAGGGAGGGCCCTGCTTTCTGAGATTCTTGAGCAAATACTTGCTATCATGCCTTTGGACAAGTGGGTGACTGTAACATGGGGAGAAGAGCTGGTGAGCCAAGAAGAGGTTTGGAGCTCTGGCATGTGAGGACAGCAGGGACACTCATCAGCTCAGTAAACAGCTAAGCTCCAGTGCAGAGGCCAAGGAGACCTGCTTGAGCTTGGAAGAACCAGGTTAAGGGCTAGGACATCAATGCCACTCTCAGTCCGCTGCTCCTGCTCATCTGTATTGGGCCCCCGTTCTAGCTGTCATGGCTCACTGTGACCTGTTCTTTTTCTGCTCACTCACCACACCACATACACCACATACACCTCTGGTCCAGGATGCCCTGCAAACTATTTGCAGCCACCCAGTGAGCTCAGAAGAATAGCAGAGAAATGTCTGCTGAGGGGTTTGAATAATTAAAAACCCCAAGGAGAAGCAAACTAGAGAATGGCTGAGCTCTGCTTGCTATGGGTTGAGGAAGTTTTTCCTCGAGAGCAATTAGACTTAGGTCTTGAGAGGTAAAGAGGGGTTTCCCAGTGGGGCAGAGTCTTGCAAACAGAAACTATGGTAAGTGACCCTGGGTGGCCAGGCACAGGTGAAGTGGGGCCAGGTGACTGGAGGACAAGGCCAGGCAAAAAGTGAAACCTTGCATGATATATCCTGGGAGCTGCATGTTTCTCCAGAGGCATTCAAAAATTAAAACAGATGTCAGCATGGTTAAATTTATGCTTTAGAAAGATACCCAAAGGGCAGACAAACTGGAGGGAGAGAGACATGCGGCCAGAGGAGCAGGGGTGAAAGAAATCACCCAGAGTGCAGGATTGAAAAGGTGGATTTATTGGAATCCCCTGCAAGGGAGCAGGGGGCAAGATGGGAAACACCTGCGTGGAATGATTCCTTTATGAACTGTTTTCAGTTTTTTTCATGACCGGCGGGAATCAGCCTCTGGCAGTTGCTATCTGCTAGGACATCAAGGTTTAAGGGGCCTTCCACAGAGGAGGTATCCTACCTGGCTCTGTTTGCCCTGTTTCTGCATTTCCCAGACTTCTCAATAGCCTGTACTGGTCATGGGGGCCATGGCCATATCCCCATGGCAAGACAGGAGGTGGGGAAATAAATATGTTTAAGTATGAAATGAACATCAATATGGATTTCCTTGTGGAACCGTTTAAGAACCTAGTATGGTCTCTTGTATTTTTCCTGCTTTAAATGAGAGTTTTAGCTTGGAAATTGAGGTTCCCATTGCATATCTACTCCCCAAACTTCCCCCCACCCATGTTCCTGTGTCAAGTACAGATGCAGGTCAGTGGGAGCTTCCCTACCCCACCATGCCGGCTGGAACCCCAAGATAACCTACTGGAGAAAGGTACATGTTCCTTCTTCCTGACCCTCGGTGCTGACATTCCACCTGCCCCCCAGCTCTGTTGTCTTTATTTGCACCACACTGCATCTCACTTGGAATTTGCGTGTTCCCACAGTTAGCCTCTTGGCCAGCCTCCCTGACCCTCCAACCTACCTCTGGAAAATCAGAGATAGAAAAACTTAAACATAGTGAGCCTGTTAGATTTACCTTGTCCCCAGCAGTAAGAATTGCACCTGGCAGAGTAGATACTCAGTAAACAGTCCCTCATGAACTAATTATCAAATTAAACTCAGCCACCGAGGTCATTGGCATAATATGCTTCATTCATGGGTCAGTTAGGTGACTGACATTCATACAGGGTGAATTATGAGACTTTCAGAAATTTATGAATGCAGCTGAAACAGACTTTCTCACTAAAATGCATGATTTGAATTATCCTCCCAGACTCCAAATAGGAATTTCTGTATTCACAACTGTGAGTTATTGAGCAATGAAACCAGATTAAGGTATCTTTTTTTTTTTTCATGATTCTGGTTTTTTTTTTTTAAAGATTTATTTATTTTATGCATACAGAACTTGGATACAGGCCAGAGGTGCAAGGACGGTGAGTGGATTCACCAGAGATAGAGGGAGAGCAGAACAGGCTGATTGATGAAGTACACTGCTGAGGGGAGCAGCGGGTGGGCCAGGAGAGGTCTGCCTCGCCATGTGGTCACCTCCGGGGCAGGCGGGATCGAACTCATGTGGAAGTGGCTTTAGCTTCTTAATGCTGCGCTTTAACCCACTGCGCCACCAGGGAGGGCCCTCATGATTCTGTTTTTAACAAATCCTTTTTTTTTTTTTTAATGAAGAGCCATCACTTAATATCCTTATTAATATTTTGACAGTAAAGGCTTCTCCCCTCAGGTGTGGTCATCTGTTGTTTTTCACCATCATAAGCGCCCCCCAGGCCTCAGTCCCTGTGCTTCCTCCATTCTGCTGTTTTTTTTTTGTTTGTTTGTTTTGTTTTTTAAGATTTATTTATTTATGTACACAGAACTGGGGTACAGGCTAGAGGTGAAGTGTCGGTGAGAGGCTTCACCAGAGACAGAGTGGGGAGCAGAACAGGCAGATTGACGAAGTACACTGCTGAGGGGAGCAGTGGGCCAGTCAGGAGAGGTCTGCCGTGCCAGGTTGATTCATGCTAACATGGCTTTAGCTTTTTAGTGCTGTGCTTTAACCCGCTGTGCCACCAGGTAGGGCCCTCCCCCTCCATTCTTACCTCCTCCTCACCTCTGGATGCTGCAGATCTCAAGGCTTCAAGGGCTGGTTTGAGTGTTTGTCTTTGACCCTTTGTTTGGTTTCTCAGTATTCCACATGTAAGCAGCACCACCAATTGCTGGGCCAATTAACTTACATGTTACCTGACCCAAGCTATGGCCAAGAAAGATGAGGGTGAGCTGTGCTTCTAGGTCATCAGTGTTTCAGGTCATAAATGAAAGCCTCAACAATAACAACCATTAATGGGATATTTAATATGTACCAGCATGCAGAGACACAAACATGCCTGTGTATATTACCATCCTTAATCCTGATCTGTTAAAGCTAACTGTTATGGTCCTATTTCAGCAGTGAGACAGGGAGACTCAAGGGAGAGACAGGACTTGCCCAAGGTCAAGAGCTATTCAATGACTGTTCCTTTTCACAATGATCTGACACCAGGCACCGCCCTCGCCACATCTCTAGTTTATACTGTGGATGCTCATCTTGCACCTGTCTGGTCTGTGGCAGCCCATGACCTCAGCCGCAGCTCCCCACTATGCAAGGAGGAGGCTGCTGAGAACATCTGAGGATACACGCACATCACCCCAGGGGCAAGGGATTTTACTCTCTTGAAGGAGACATAAGTAATTTGAGCAATGTAGCCTTTAGAAAAAAAAAAAAAGCCTAAACAAAAAACTGGGAAGGTTTCTAAAGTCATTACCACCAAGGTTTCTCCAGATGGTTGAAAGTCAGCCTGTCTTGGGCAATTTGGATTTGGTTTGCTTTGAGGGTGGAGCTGTCAGATCGATTTGCTTTGCTGTGTGACCCTCACACCCAAGCCCCCTGCCCCAGCAAACCATTGCATGGTTCACATTGCTTGTGATCATTTCCTTTTTCTGCAACCTATGCTGAAACATGAGTTCTCCCGGCGTGACATGCAATTACAATTCAGCCCAACGCAGAGGGGACACAGTAGGATAGCTGAGGTCAGAATCCTGGCCCAAGAAGAGAGGCTTGACGTCCAGCTTCTCTGTTGTGTTGCTGTGTGGTCTTGAGCATGTTACTTAACCTCTCTGCCTTCTTGTGTAAAGGGGCTATGTCAAGGGTTCTAGAACTTTGGTGGTGGGTACAGTGTGGAATATACATTTTATAGAGATGTAAAGCTATACTCCCAAAACATATTGTGTTATAAGTTGCATAAGAATATAAATATTATAAACCAATGATATATCAATTTTTAAAATAGCTACTTCATTATGTTTTCCTGAGAATTAGCATAAATAATTTTTTGAAGATTGTCATTCAGTAAATGTAACTATATGCACTTCTGGTGCTAAGGGCTGCTGACACACTGGGGCAAGTCTCATCTGAAACAATTCCTATTTCTAGACCTTTTCAATCCTGGGAGTCAGATCATTTTTCGTTGATTTGTTTTTTAATAAATATTTTTATTTATTTATACATACAAGAACTGAGGTACAGGCCAGAGGTGCAGGGTAGGAAAGTGAGTAATTCACCAAAGAAAGAGTGAAAGAAAAAAACAGGCAGACTGACTCAAATACACTGCAGAGGGGAGAGGAGGGTGAGACAGGAGAGGTCTGCTGTGCCATGTGGGTAACTTGCCTGGCCAGGGACCAAACTCATATTACCATGTCTGTGGATAGCTTCATAGTGCCTCACTTTACCCCATGTGCCACCAGTGAGGGCCCTGTTTATTTGTTTTGTTTTATAGCTGTGTACTGAACCCAGAGCATCCAAAGCAGGTGCTGGATGGATGCTCAATAATATGGTGTTCAAGGTTCTTCCTGGAGGTGAGCTGAGCCCACCAATACTCGTGTTTGTGGGACAGGTGCTTGTTTGAGGTGGAGAGTAGGCATATAACCCTTCCTCACAAGCCCCAGGCCCTATCCAGACACTGGCCTTTCTTTCCATTCTCACCTCACTAGAAGCTGAGCTCACCCGCATCCCCCCAACCCCGCCCAATTCCCACAGGGAAAGCCAGCAAAGGCATAACCCAGTAATCCTCAACATCCCTTGTTTCTCTCCTTGACCCTCGGAGTCACAGCCAATGGATGCGCCATTTATCTGGGGTTTACCTCTGCCAGATGTACTAGATAATCATATTTAGGAGATTTCTCAAATTTATAAGCTATTTAGTTCAGGTCTTGCATCAGAAGTTTGAGTCTGCTGAACGTGTAAACTCCCCAATGGATTCTGGTGGCCACTAGCCAGCAGGAGGCATGCTACGGAGTTGGGTGAGCTGTTCAGAAGCAGCAGTGCCTCTGGCTGGTAACTTACAAACACCAGGGAGAATTCCCCAAAGCAATCTGTGATGTGATTTTGATCAGAGATGAATCCAAAGACTTGATAGCAAAGAGCAGTAGGAAGGGGCATCTGGGAAGGAAATTACTGGAAATAACATGTAATTTCTTAGAAAAGATATCCAGAGCGATTGTCCTGGTATTTCAAGCCAGACCTATGGCTGTAAAACTAGATAGAACCCTAGCTACCTCCGACTTCCTTAGGTATGGCCATGGGCAAGTCTTCCAAAAGAGGCCCAGCCCGGAACAACCAAATCAGTTGGGAATATTTGTGTGCTTGACAGCTTTTTCCCCCTCACAAGATAATAAGCTAGGTCACATTTCATATTTAACCCACTTGACATTTTAATGTTCTTCTAATGTGCTTTTTGATGTGTGCAGATGAGGTGCAGTGTAGGAGCAAGTTGCTATTTATATAGTCCTGGCAAGCAGATTCCATCAAGATCAGCTCCTCTGTTCATTTGGGTGCCTCTAAAGTTGTCACAACTTCAAGATTTTGACTTCAAGTTATTTCTTCTTTAAGTTTTAAAGAAGAGCAAGAGAATGGCGATTCCCTGACTTCTTCCCTTGTTATAAATGAATATAAATTTTATAAAATCCTGAATTGGAGTAGAAATGCTTGGTGCTTAACACCTGCCATTGGAGATGGAGTAAGTAAAATAATAGGTGTAATGAATCAACATAGAGATTGACCCAGAGCCAAACACCAGAAATGCCAGTTTTTAAATTACTTGCTAATACTATCATCAATCGTTATCACCATCCTTCTGGCTGTCATTCCCATCACCGCCACCATCATCACTGCCACCATCATCACCACCACAACCGTCATCATTAACATCCTCATCTTCAGCCTCACTGTTATCACCACTACCGTTAATATTTTCAGTGTCACCACCATCAGCTCATTGTCCATACCATCACCGTTGTTTTCTTGACTCATTTCTGTATTGCTTTTACAATATTTGGTGCAGATTACTTTCACTGAGACTCATTACCCTTTATCAAACTGTTGTTATCTTTTAGGACCATTAGGAGGAGTAAGTAGGGCAGGGTGAGTCCTAAGTAAGATTTAGGGCCCCTTCATGCTCCCAGTTATATCTCACTTTGCAATCCCTATTCATGATTCATGTGCTTCTTTATCTGTTCTTATCTCCTAGACTGGCTGCTACTCAACTAAGACACAGAATCTGGGGGTTTCTGTTCAGAGTCCTGTGCTAGCCTTTTGAGAATGCTAATTGAAACCCAAGAAACTTTTCAACTTGAATCCTATTCCCATCACAAGCTCACTTGTGATGTCTTTGAGTACATATCCTTGAACAATTTTCTTCTACAAAATAAGACAATATGCCAAATTGGTATCCCAAAGTGATCCTGAGACCCTAAGTAAAAAAAGAAAAAACCTGGTGTGTTTATTAGGAATATGTGTTTCTGACTTCCCAGCAAAGGCACACTAATCAGAGTCTGGTGGGGCTGCAGGACATGCATTTTTTTTTTTTTTAGGACATGCATTTTAACAAGCTTCCCAGGGAGCGTTAAATGAGTAGAGCTTGTTGAAATAGCCTTAATTCTAAATTGTGATGGTCTCTCGGAAGAGGGTCACCGAGAGACTAGGGACACTAGTTATGTCAAAACTCTAGCCCAAAAGCATGCTTATGAGAGTTGATAAAGTTGAAAATGTGTAATCCATGGAGCCCACAAACTCAGTTACTGTACAGACAGAAACACTTGAATAGTATTCTAGGTTTCTGCTCATTTGGCCAAATCTCAGTGCATCTAACTACATGTGTTTTGAGGGAGAGAAGTTCTAGACACAGGCCAGGCAGTCCACCCAGAACCAAATAGGATATTAAAAAGTTTAACAAAGAGAACAGGCAGTCACAATGGGCATTAAAAATCCAGTATTATCATGCTATGTACACTGGGAGGGAGTCATCCTTGCCTTCAACCCCAGGAAATGTTTGCAACCATCTTATCAGGGATGTTGAGAAAGATGCAAATTATACCCCAATGCCATTTAGCTTCCTTCCTTTTATTCCTGCCCACCTTCCCAATTATTTGCCTGGAACAAAGTGCAAAGACCTCAATGAATGAAAATCAAATACTGAAATAGGATGTCTGAATCTCAGAAAAGAATGGCTAGTAAGCCCATTTTGAAACTTGGCTTTTATTAAATGAACCAGTGAAGACAGACATTGTTTAAAGAGAGATACAGTTTATTTCTGCTTCCTGTAATGTTTCCTAGGTAAATCTGACATGAAATAAGATGGGTGGGTAGATAGATGATAGATAGCTAGATAGACAGATAGGTAATAGCTAGATAGCTAGATAGATAGACAAGTAATCTTAAATCTATTCCCTATTCACAATGCACTTACCACATGTAAAGCACTGTATTTTCTATACTTTATCTTAATTCATTTAATCCTCCAATCATCATACAGAGTAGATGATGATGATGAGAGTGGGAAACAGAAACTCAATGAGATTAAATAGTTGACCCCAAAATGCATAGCCACTACCAGTCGAGGTTAGTCTTCCTTGTCCTAACCTATTCTGCCTGATGTGGGTTGGGTGACCCTACAGAGGCAGGGTTTACACACCAGAATGAAGGGGCATAAGGCAACAGAATGGAAGGAAGATGGGGAGTGGGGAATTTATGATCTTGAGAATAGGGACATAATAGACAAATGATTTTCTAGATATGGCTTTGTCACCACTAAGTGAACTAAATGCTCATGTTCATCTTTATCTCAACTAAGGTAGTGATCGTGCAACTAAGGACCCCATTGCAGGTTCAGACACACCCAGGTTCAAATATTGATGGTGCCACTGTACTCACTGTGTAAGCTTCACCAACTTCCTTAAATTTTCAAAGCCTCGGTCCTCCCTGGTGGCGCAGCGGGTTAAAGCACAGCACTAAGAAGCTTAAGCCACTTCCGCATGAGTTCTATCCCTGCCTGCCCCGGAGGTGACCACATGGTGCCTGCGACAGACCTCTCCTGACCCGCCCGCTGCTCCCCTCAGCAGTGTACTTCCTTGATCTGCCTGTTCTGCTCCCCACTCTGTCTCTGGTGAATCCTCTCACCCTCCGCATCTCTGGCTTGAACCCCAGTTCTGTATGAATAAATAAGTAAATCTTAAAAAAAAAAATTCAAAGCCTCAATTTCCTCATCTATAAAGCAGAATAAATTTTTTAACATCACTGCTTGAGTCACTTTCTTTCATAAGACAATGTATGTGTAGTGCTTAGCAGAGACATTGGTCCATAGTAAGATGCTTGGTAAGTGAAACTTGATATTCCTCAAAACAAAATTACGTAAAGTGAATTCACATTCATTTATCAGCTTCCAAAGTACCTGGGAATAGAATAATTTATTTAATGCCATAAATAAATGTCATCACATAAAAGTTCCTTCAAAGACCCAAAAATGTAATTTTTAAGAGAAAGTTCATATAAATGTGCTTTGAATGGTCAATATTTTTTTTTTGCCAAGTCTCTAATTTTATATTCCTTGACAGAGATTATAAGGTTCCCAGAAACATGACTGTTATCCAAATAAATGAAATTCTCTTAGTTATACACACATAACAATGATGGCTTACATGACAATTCCCGAGAAAATGTTGACCAACTAATCTGAAATTAAAATTCTTTCACCTATTTCCATACTCACTCATTCACATTTATGGATTTTTTTATCTTATTCACATAAAAATTGTTTTATTTATTTGGCATCATATCATCAATTGATCATTTGAATTGGAAGTAAAAGTTTTGCTTACTGACTACCGTATTTACTAAACCTTTCTCAAATTCTTCTTGGAGTGAGCAATATTCAATTTCTAGTTAATGAGAACCTTCCACCAATGCATACCACGCGTAGGTGAACACTGTCACCTTTTTTTTTTTTTTAAGATTTATTTATTTATGCATACAGAACTGGAGTACAGGCCAGAGGTGCAGGGGAGGTGAGAGGATGCACCAGAGACACTGGGGAGCAGAACAGGCACTCAACGAGGTACACTGCTGAGGGGAGCAGCGGGCGGGTCAGGAGAGGTCTGCCGTGTCATGTGGGTTACCTCTGGGGCAGGGATCGAAATCATGCTGAAGTGGCTTTAGCTTCTTAGTGCTGTGCTTTAACCCGCTGCGCCACCAGGGAGGGCCTGCCACCTAATATTTTAACATGAGTTTAAAGAGATCAAGAAAATGTTGGAAATTATGGAATGACAATACACATTAGAATTAGAAGTGCTTGGAAGTGAGATTTCTGAATAAACAGAAGTCTTGAAGAAGGCTAAGAGTAGTGAAAAAAGAATTAAGAGTAAAAGAAATTATTTTGTAAATGAGGGTGAGCCAGAAGGGAGCCGGAAGTAAATGATGTCCATGTAAATAAGAGAGACAGATGAAAGAAGGGGACATGAAAAATCAAAAGGAAATGAAGAATTTTAAAAGAACTAAAAGGAAGTTGTAGACTTGGACAATAAACAATGCTTTTAGAAGCAAGGCACTGAACAAGTTCTAATGGCTGGTGAGTGTCTATTTGCTGCTCAGCACCAGCCCCGTGGCTTGTGGTCTTTGCCCCTTAGAGTTATACAGAGCTACTTCCTGGGCCTTGAGTTCTGGCTGCTCTTGACAGTTGGCCCCTAGCCCTTCACACTAGAAGTTGGTATGGTTAAGTATGAGATTTGTGACTACCTCTTTTATTTTCTTGAGTATCTTGAATCTGTTTATTCATTTCTTCTAGAACAAAGCAGTACTTTCAGGAAGTCTGAGAAAATTTGGTTTTCTTTTTAAGTGATTTGGATCCCTGATGAATAAAAGATTGTTAACATTTTTGGTTTATATTCTTTACCTAAGTTTTCTTCATGTTATACATTTACCAATTTATAATATATACAATCATATACACCTAAGGATCTATATTTACCCATGAACATATATTTACCAGTTTATGTATTTTACTTACACATATGTGTATATGTATATACCTGGTGGTAAACTTTAGTTCTGTAGTCCTTCATATCTCAGGTGACTGAGACTAAGATACTATCTAGAGTGAGGAAAATAGAGGGAAAATGGGGAAGATATAGGGAAAACTTTACAGGTATTTATTGGGTATAAAGTGATGTGCTGGATAGAGAGAAAAGGGAAGATGAGTCTTCAGGCAACTTTCAATATTATTCATAGTAGGGATCCAGTAATTAGTAACAAAAGGAAAGAGAGAGAAGGAAGAATAAAGGGGAAGGCATGGAAAAGAGAAAATGGAGGAAGCAGGGAGAGAAGGGGAGAGAGAAAGGTGAGAGGGGAAAAATGAAGCAATCACATAAATGTATAAAAGTAACCATTACAACACAATTCAAAGATAAAATTTCCTAAATATCAAGATGCCTATTGACAGAATGGAGTTTGAGGAGAAAGAATGAAGGTGAAAATAAAATCAGGCAAAAGGAAATACACATGAATAAAGTTCACATATACGTATATGACTTTAAAAAAAACTAATATAATATGACAAAGGTGTTTCTATATCTTACCTATTATATATAGTGTTGCCATAAGCATAGGGGTGCAGGGATCCTTTTGAATTCATGATTTTGAAAAGCAAATGCCCCAAAATAGATGACTGGATCAAGAAAATGTGATATATGTACACAATGGAACACTACTCAGCAATCAAAAAGGAAAACTTATGCCATTCAAAGCAACATGAATGGAGCAAGGTTTTATGCTCAGTGAAATAAGTCAGAAGGAAAAAGAAAAATATTTGATGGTTTCTCTTATAGGGTGAATATAGAGGAACCAAAAATGGGATCAGGGGAAAAATTAATAACAGTAAATTTTAAAAATTAACAGGCAACTATAAATCAAAGACATTCTTCAGAGGAAAAGGAGGGAAAGGAATCAAACATGGGAGGGAATAAAACAAGGGACTGTGGTGATGGTGCATGGGCAAAGTGGTGGTGGTGGCTGTACGAAGACTAAACCTTAGAGAAAACAAACATTGTACAAAACTGAACATCAATAAATTCAAATGGCTTTAACTCAACTACTAAAACAAAATGGCTTTCTAGATATCAGTTAATAAGTCAAATCTAATGCTATGCTAGTAATAAGAGAAGAATACAAAATAGGCAAATTTAATAGGTAAAGAAAAATGATCCCTACAAATACAGATAAAAATAAAATACAGTAAAGGAGTTGAAAAACCTGGACAGTCCATTAACTTGACTGAGTGGGAAACAGCCCTGACATGGTCCAGTGTAGCAGTGAAAAGTAAAGTGATGCCTCCATTTATGCTCATGGACCTACTGATAGGTGAGAATTGTAAGGCAGACAAGGTGGGTACAAGTAAGAAAAGAATACATACCTATTAAATATGAGCACATATCTATTAAATGGTAAGGATAAGTCATACACAATAAACTCAAATAAAAATAAGCACATGTCTTTTTCATATGAGTGTGCATGTGTTATACAATCTATTAAAATATATTTCTAGACATATGTATGAATATATGTATAGAGATATGCTATTCATATGTAAGAGAAATAGTGGTTTAAAAATTTTAAACCACAATTAAGAAAGGGAAGCATGAACCAGGTAGAGGTGCCAAGGTGAGGAACTAGACTTCTTCGCATCATTTCCATAGACTTGACATTGAAAACATGCATATTAGTTTACATATTGCTGTGGTAAAATTAAGCTTAAAATAAATTCCCAAAACTCAGGGTTAAATAAACAAATGAACCTAAACAGGGTGTCCAGCTGGTGGTGTAACCACAAAGACAAATTATTCTGAGTGACTTGAAAAGACTAATGACTTAAAAAGTCACTTTTGTGGTGTCCTCACCAAACGCATGTTCTCCTGGGATCACCGTTAAGCCACGAAGAAAGCCCTGAGGAATGAGAGGTCAGTGACTTGCTGCGGGACCTTCCTTTCATGCTGGCCAGCCCCGGGTCAAGGGGCAAGCGCCGCAGGGCTCATCCGTCACGCTGGCTGGGCAGGCTGGCACAAACAGGGTGATTATTGTATGTCTGTCAAAACAACAAACGAATCTGTGAGTAAACTAATTAATGAATGAAGGCTTGTAACCTTTCAAAATCAGAGTATTTTGAAATGCAAATCCCAGGATAAATGTGAGCTGAAAAGTCCACGAGTCTTACCAAGCAATTAAAACGAAAGAGTAGAGTGTTTCCCTTTTGCAGCCCTGCTCCCTGACACCTCATTAGTTCCTATTGATCCAGGATAATTCAGACATGTTCTGCTAGGCAATTAATTAAGGAAACTCTTGGAGAGGGAGAGCTATGTCTGTCCAGTTGTTAGTGAGCTTTACATCAACCTACTTTCTTTTTCCTAGAGTCTGAGAAAACAATTAATTGCAATTAGTGGGGTCCTAAGGGATTGGCAGAGAAGAGAGTTGACTTGGATGTGGAGGAGAATGTGCAGAAACTTGCCGGGTAATGGTAGATGGAAGGTGGGGGGCTGAGTGTTGCAGGCAGAGAGCACAGTCTGTGCAAAGGCACTGGGGCTTGGTGGGTGCCCTGAACATTGTAGCCGATCTTTGTGTCAAAGGGGAGTTAAGAGACTTGACTAGGCATTGCAGTCTTGCCATTTGAAGGAGTCTGTCAGATACTTTTGCAGGAGACCACTGTGCAGCCCTACCAGCAGGGGTAGGTGGATTTGAAGAAAATTTCCATTTGTGGAACTTCTGAGACCTGCCAGGCACCATGTAGCATTTCCTACTGATAGAAACTTCATAGGTCTGTGAGAACATATCACTCCTATCTTCTTAATGATCAACCCTAGGATCATTGGAGGGTACTCCCAAAGTAGCAGAACTGGGATTTTCCTACAAGTCTTGCTGACTCTAAAGACTATATTTTCCCCCGTCTACTCATGGGCAAAAAGAGGGGAGCCAGCAGGTCTGGCGGCATGCTGTGCTGCAGAGAAAAATGGGGAACAGCCTCCATACTTTGCCACCCTCACTGGGTCCATACTCAATATAATGATCCAGAAGCCACTTCTGAGCCTCATCTTCCTCATCTACAACATGGGGATGGTATATTCACAGAGGGGGTGTCATAAGAAATGAGAAATGGCGGACCCTCCTGGTGGCCCAGCGGGTTAGAGCACAGCACTGAGAAGCTGGGGCCACTTCCACATGAGTTCGATCCCCGCCTGCCCCGGAGGTGACCACATGGTGCGGCAGACCTCTCCTGACCCGCCCACTGCTCCCCTCAGCAGTGTACTTCCTCGATCTGCCTGTTCTGCTCCCCACTCTGTCTCTGGTGAATCCTCTCACCCTCCACATCTCTGGCCTGTACCCCAGTTCCATATGAATAAATAAATAAATCTAAAAAAAAAGAAAAGAAAGAAATGAGAAATGGCACCAGTATCTGGCTGCCATGGTGAGAAGCCCAAGCATTACCTTAACAACACAGAACCACTGGGCCTCGAGGCCCACAGGACAAAGCATCACCTCATGCTGGAAGCCCGTGTTCTATTCTAGGCTCCGGACGTGGGCAGACACGGGGTTAAGAGGCAGGCAGTGACAGCCGGCAGCTCCCTCCCACAAGCCTGGTGATTAATAGCAAAGAACAGACTTATCGGGGAGTATTAGGGCAAGAGGATTTATGACTCAAATGGGCACCCGACTTTTAATGAGACGATGTTTGAATTCTGAAGTCCAACTGAGAGGAGTCTGTCCAAATCGGGCAAGAAGTGCCCAACAAAACAGCTCCTGGGAGCTCAGTTTACCAGGGGACTGAGCTGATCCCAATGGCATTTTACCCTTTAGGGTAAAATTTAAAAATGACTCATAAGTCAACAAGTACTTGTCTTTTCTCCAAGGAACAGAGGTGACAAGAACAGTCATTCCTAGGACTCTTGCCATATCTGCTGTGGCTTCTCAAGACAGGCAGATAGGCAGAATGGGAACTCTGTAGATACTGGTATCCCTAAGTTTTGATTTTCTGAAGGAGAAGATAGCTTTAGGAGGAGGCCAAAGATATAATGCAGGATAGCAACAGAGGGTGGGGAAGGGGGTCAAAGTTCAAGATGATGAGAGGATGGTGCTGCAGAAGCAGACAAGCATTGTCTGAATCCACTTCCATCTTTTCTGTGCACATGGGGCAAGTTGCTTCACTTCTCTGGGCCTCCCCCCCCCACCTCCTCTATGAAAAGGAGGCAAACATCACCTCCCAGTACCAACTATAACAGAAATCAAGTCATGGATTCTTTTTGCCCAAAGAAAGTACTGACACTACTCCAAGATCAATATGAAAAATCAAAGGAGACAAAAGCATAGATCAAATCCACACAGGAGTAGAGCTAGGTGTGGAGGTCTTTGCACAGATGGAGGGGACCTCTACAAAAATGCACACAGGGGCCTTCTCAGTGATATAAAGCTATATGCAGCCACTGTGGCATGAGTTTGATCCCTGGCCAAGGAGCTGACCCACATGGCCCAGCAGACCTCTCCTGTCTCACCCACTGCTCCCCTCAGCTGTGTATTTCCATGGATTCACCTATTCTGTTTCTGGTGAATCCCCTCAACCCCCACTTCTGCCCTACACCCAGTTCTTATATGTATACATAAATAAAAAATGAATTAAAAAATAAAATAAAAATACATATAGGTGTAATTACAAAATAAAGTGTGACGGTAGATATTTGCTTAGAATGAATAAAGAAGTTCTGGTAAGTCACCTTCCTTGGTCCAACGTATGATGGGTGGGCTCGAAATTGATTTTTAAGTGGGGAGTGGGTGTGAATCTAAGAGCATTGAGACCTTAACTTGTGGGACCTGACTCTGTCTCTGGGAAGTCCCATCTCAGCTTTATGTTCACTCACCTCTTGGATGACCCCAGAGACACTTCATGAGGGGAAGGAAGACTGATGAATTACAGTAGAAAGACATGGTAATCTTATCGCATTGTAGTTTAAATATATCACATTTTCAATTTGCAAAATCTACCTTGTTAACACATTCTTAGGGTCTGTCCACAGGTCTGCAAAGGAGCCTGTGTAAGTGGGGGACCCCAAAGTTCACACTCCAGTCTACCAAGATAGGGGGGCAAAGGGAAGAGTCTACCCTGGCAGAAACAGTCTCTCACCAACCTGTTAGTTTGCCAGAAGTTGGTGAAAAGAAAGGTCAGTTGTTCTGTCTAGTTCGTTTTGTTACGCTTTTAAATTCTCTTCAGACAATACTTCCCTTCATGACCTCCTCCAAGTCAGACAACTTCTTAATAAGTCTCTGCTGAAGTTTCCTTAGCTCCAAAGTGGCTTACTTCTGTCTCCCAGTATTCCCCACCTTTTCCATTACTGGCCCAGTCATGGCAGCTTTGGGTTCAGGAGAGATAAAGAAAGAAAACAACAAAATTAGCCAAGGAGATAGTTCCCCGCCGGGAAACAGGCAGGGCTTGGAATGATGTCATAGGTAAGTGTATGCTTTGAAGCCAGAGTGCCTGGCTCTTCACTCTGGTCCCTCTACTTAACATACCATCTGCTTCAGGAACTCACTACAGATCAATGTATCTGATGCATGGCATTTGAACTTGGAAAACTGTTTACTTGTTCAATAGTGGTTTACCAAAACCCTGTGTTGTTATACTTCCACTGCACCCTGGCATACTGTAAAGTGTGCTCACCTAGTCCCTCCCCACCCTCACACCTTGCCTTCAACTACTTAAATCCAGATCGCCCGTGCTGACTTCACTCTTTGAACAGACTAAAGAATTTTTCAATATGGCCTCCATTACCACAGTAAATCCCAGTAAGTTTAGCATTGTTTTGTCAGCACATCATCTGTTGATATCTTGGAAAGGTTATCTGTTGATATCATATAGCTACATGACTGGATTTTTGATAAATCTTCTCGGACTACAGTGTGGATAATGTATTGGAGGGGAAAGGGTTGAGCATGAGTGGGGTCCACAGTCTTGTCCTCGTGGCCATTTTGGGTACTTCTGTACCCACACTATCATCCCTACTATTATGAGTATTGTGTTCTGAGAACCCTTCTGAAGGGAGGTCCAAAATATGCCTCAGCCAGGAGTTGCAGCCAAATTGCTGACACAGTCAGTAGTCAGCACCTTCTCCAGGACCACTGTCCCCTTCTTCAGCTGCAACAATAATATTGCCCCCAGAAGAATGGAGGACTTAGTAGAACCATGGGAAGTCACCAAAGGAGAGAGCAATGTTAGAATGGAACCTAAAGACCACTATCTAGAAGACAATAATCATTTTCTCCTGTACTCAGTTAGTTAGGCAGCCAGTCAGTGGGGAAGGTCATTCTGACCTGTGCCAGGCAAGAACAGCAGGAGCTAGAATAATGTATTTGGCTCAACATCATTTCATTTATAACATTGATGATAATAAAAGAATCCCAGCTAATGTTGAAAGAGATGACCATATTTGAGGACCCGTTTCTATTAGACATTGTTTGGCTTAAAGTTGCAGCTTCCAAGAACCTACTGACATTATGAGATCTCTCTGGGTGGGGGAAACAGGTGAATTGGATACCTGTGCTTCTTAATTTGAAGGCAAATTCATTCCTCCAGGGAAGACGGACTAATAAGGACAACGCAGGGTAGAACGGGCTTGAGGGGATGGGGCTGCCATCTTAGTGGCTGGGAGAGGAAGTGTGGAGGGTATGGTCCAGGAGGGCATTTTAAATGGAGTCCTGCTGGCTGAGTAGGTGCTTTTGCTGGGGAGTAAATGCCTGAAATGAAGCACATCAGTGGAAAAGTAGGTGTGGAATTTCTAACAGCTCAAATGTCTTTTCCTATCAGCTCAGTCATCTATGCCAAGCACTTTGTCAGCTGCAAAGACAAAGTTGGCACAATTTCTGATCTGAGGGCATAGAATAGAGGTGATGGACTTAGTAAGAAGTGAGCAGGGAAGATTTGCAAGTTCTAGATCTTAGGAGCTCCACTTGGGACACCAAGAGCAGAATGCAAATCCCTTCCTCTCTGGAGGGTGTTAATGTGCCCTGAACCACAGGGGATCTGTGAACATGTAGCCAAATGACTCATGTTGTAAAAGAGAAAAAATGTGTGTATTTCCCTCTGAGCTAGATTCTGAGTAGGGAGCCATTAGTACTGTAAATTTCATAGCCACTTGTCATGGTTGAACAGTTGATGCTTACTGCAGATCCTTCGGGGAAGACAGTGGGAATGTTGATCCCTTGTCTATGGAAAAAGGAGACTGAGACATCAAAACATGAAGTCACCTGTTCAGGAATTCAGAGAGCACCTTGCCATAGCCAGGTTTCAAGTTCGGACTTCCAGAAGCCCAGTAGTTCACCTATCAGATCTCTGCTTCCATCTCGGCATAAATAGCAGTGGAACATTATGCCCAAATCTCACATGCAAACAAGCTCCTCAGAAGCTAGAAGCTGTGGTGCAATAGAAAACCCATGAACCTCATAACCAGAAGGTCAAGATCCTTGTCTGCCACTTCTGAGATGTGTGTCCCCAGGTAAATCCTTCATCTTCCTCAGTGCCAATTAAGACTCTCCCAAGAACTTAAAATGGGGGAAAGTCATATTTCCAACCTTGCAGGTTGCTTTTAAGAGTAAAATTAATCAGTTAATAGTGGCTGCTTGCCAATAATAATTCCAGAGAACATTTATTAAAAACTTGCAATATGCCAGGCCCAGGGTTTACCCCTTCACACGTACTATCTCATTTAGTTTTCTCAAGATTGCTACAAAATAATAATACTAATTTTACAGATGAATAACTTAAATCTGGCACTGTAAATTATGGGTGGGGTAGTGAACCCAAACTTAAACAGATGGCAAGAGGCAGAGTTGGAGAGGAATTCGACATCTGCGTTGGCTACAACTCATTTGAGCTCCGAAGTCCTATTCCCGTGCGGATGAGTGAGTCCGTTTTGGAGGATGGATCTAAAATGTGAGCAGGCCTTCTAGCTCTTCTTTTCGTTGGGGGGAAGAGGATTTTCTTAATTCACGTCACAAAATATGCCCCCTATATGCACACAGATGCAGGAATCTTGACAAAATATAAGCAGTCACATAACCATCCTCATTGCAGTATTCCAGAAACTTGCCTGTGCTCCGTGCACATTGTCATCTGCCTTCACGCACATCTCCTTTCAGCATGGATGAAATTCCCCCTCCATGAGTTTGCATTTCCACATTCATATAAATGGAATCAAATAGTATGGAACCTTCGTGATCTGGTCTCTTTTATGTAACATAAGGCATTTGGGAGTAGTTCTCATCTTATCCCAAATACCAAGTGTTTGTTCTCATTGCTGAATAATGTTCTACGGAATAGACAAGACTTCAGCTCTACTTCAGGAGAGGTAAAAATGTTAGTGCCTGACTGAGGAGCCCCAAGGGACCCCAAACTATTAAAGGGTACATGAGCTGAAAAAGCCCAGGTCATCTGTGCATACAGAGGCAAAGAAAGCAGACTCTTAGTGTAAGTGATTTTTTTTTAAGATTTATTTATTTGTGCGTACAGAACTGGGGTAAAGGCCAGAGGCTCAGGGGCGGCCAGAGGCTTCACCAGAGACAGAGTGGGGAGCAGAACAGAAAGATCGACGAAGTACACTGCTGAGGGGAGCAGTGGGTGGGTGGGCGGGTCAGGAGAGGTCTGCCGCGCCATGTGGTCACCTCCAGGGCAGGTGGGGATCGAACTCATGCGGAAGTGGGTTTAGCTTCTCAGTGCTGTGCTTTAACCCACTGCGCCACCAGGGAGGGCCGTAAGTGATTTTTTTAAAAACAGAATTGGTATGTACAGAAATAAGAGAAGAAGGCATGTTCCTACTAACCAATAAAATCCCCCAAATTACTCATCAACTCAAAGCAGGGTTGTTGAGGCCCAAAAGTTTCCACAAATCTAAGTTGTCTTTGGGTAGGGAATCACAAGAAGAGGTTAAGCAGGTCCCAAAAAGCTGGGGGGTGAAGAGTAGATTCAGAGATCAAAATGTTCCAAATAATCCACTATGAAGTCAGGACAACGGTTGCCCTTGTCTCTACGAAGTACTAGGAGGAGCCTCCCCAAGTGTATCTCACCCACACATCTCTTTTCCAAATGTCCAAATATCTTTTCCAAATGTTTCCATGTGTTTCTCCTCCATCTGTCTATTCCAAGTCCCTGGGTGCAAGTTGAAACTGGGGGAGCCAGAGGAGGGGCTCCTGCCTTTCATTCAGTTCTGCCCCTGCTCACAAAGCTGAAGTCAGTCCTTGGCACACTGGGACTGGTGGGTCCTATCCTGGTGGGCGTATGCAAATGGGGATGGAGAAAGCAGAACCTGTTGAATGCTCCGAAATGCCCCCACTCTTTTCACAGAGATGCCTCTGTAATGAATAAAGAAAGAAAACAGTTTTCCAGGAGCTATAAGTCCCATGGTTTCAGGGGGTGGGGTCTCTTCAATCTGAGCATGCACTAGATTTTTTTTTAAAGATTTATTTATTTATGCATACAAAACTGGGGTACAGGCCAGAGGTGCAGGGGCGGTGAGAGTGATGGACGAAGGAATACGGGGGAGGCGTCACAAGACTGAGTCACACAAAGGGGACAGGCAGAAGGGGCTAGTGCAGCAACTGACATAGCCATAACATCAAGGTCCTCAGACACCAAATGTCCAGGATGCCCGGGATGCCCGGGATGCCTGGATGTCTCCAAGAGGTCCCAGCAGATAACAGACTGTTGGGGGCTGTGCCTGAAGCTCAGACCCAAAGGTAAAAGATAAGGACATGGAGACAAAGCGCATCAGGAAATCTCCAGTCCTCTCAAGTTCTACCTAGGTTCACAAGGAGTGAGCCCCTCCCAAGGAGAAACTGCTTATATCAGGGCAGTCTCTCCACCAGCATGGGGCAGCTGTTCACTGCCCACCTGTGACTATGCGGTGCTTCGTTCCACCCACTCTCTCCCTCTGCGGGCAGCAGCCTCCTTGTCTGCCTGTGACCATGCCAGGACTTCTCTGCACTGACCTCCCCCAGCGGAGGCCGCTTTCTCCTTAGGCCGTCTGCCTGCCACTATGCAGGCCTCTCCCTCTGCAAGCCTGTCCCTTTGGGGCAGCTCTTCCTGCCCACTTGTGCCAATGCAAGTGTCTTTTCCTCACCTGTCTCTTTCTAATAAACTTACTCTTTAAATATAACTGAGTCTCTGTCTCGTGAAACATTTTGCTGTGTGCCACTGAAAGGGAAGCTCTGGTGAAACCTTTCCCAGAGTGAACCCCAAAACCCTGAACTCAAAAGAGGACATCAAGAGGAGTCACCAGAGACAGAGTGGGGAGGCGAACAGGCAGACTGACAAAGTACACTGTTGAGGGGAGCAGCGGGCAGGTCAGGAGACGTCTGCTGCACCATGTGCATCACCTCCAGAGCCGGGATCGAACTCATGCCGAAGTGGCTTTAACCGGCTGCGCTACCAGGGAGGGCAGCATGAACTAGATTTGAGAAACGTCATGAGGATGAAGCAACCATTATACTATCCTCTTTCCTTCATTCCCAGAAGGAACAAAGGGGCCCCAGGTATTCATGTGGAAAATAAAAGATGGCGGCCTGGGTCTGTTCCCAGGAAGGAGTGCTCTGGCTGTCTGCCTTAGGGTGGCCCAGGCACACTGCGCAAACTAGCTCACGTGTGTCTTCTGGCTCTCTCCTTGCCCGCCTGCCTGCAATCTATTCCTGACTCTTTCTTACCCTCACCAGGTAGAGAAGGAAGGGCTGACTCCCCACACACCACAGGCTATAACATTATCACTAGATCAGCCCCTCTGTTAACTAACTGCAGATTTTACAAATCCTCAGGCACTGGGGCTCTGGAGTTGAGCACTGGTCTCGCAAGTGTTGCTGTGACAATCGATGCCACAGTCTACAAATTGCAGCCACTAAAAATAGGCCAGAGTCACCTGGTCTCACTTTTTTAAGTGCATGGCTTCTGTGCTGGATCAAAAAACCTAGATAATTAGCTTTAAAAGCCTCATTTGCAGGAGGAGGGTATGTAGGTGGGGCTGCCCGTAGGAGGGAAGGCACACAGAGAGGAGAAGCTAGTTGAAATGACAACTCACTGAAGGAAATGGAGCAGTGAAAGGAGAGAGGGACAGAAAAACAAAGGGATGGGGCTTGGGAGTGTGGGGTGGCATTAAAATAGCAAGCTGTAAGAGGAAGTGATTAAGAGAGGCATTGGGGAAAGCAGGCGGTCCTCTCCTGGGCAGGCTGTTGGGGATGCAGCAGCAAGGAAAGCACTCTGTTGGTGACATGTTGGCAAAAGCAGGTTATGTGAGTGCCCGCCCTGGCCTGTGAGTGGTGTTCCATTGCCCTGTTGGTCTGCTGCAAGGCAAAGGCAGTCTTACTGCCTCCTTCTCCCTCTCACCATTGCGTGCTGAGTCGTCTCCATTCTGCCTCCTAAATTTCTCTCCTACGCTTGCAGCCCCCACCATCACTGTGCAGGAGCATTCCGTTACCATCTTTCATCTGGATACACCAGCAGGTATCCCATCCTCTGATGTCTTCCCTCTCTCGCTGTATTTCTGCTCTAGCTTAATGGAGGAAGGAATACTGATGGAGGAAGGAACACAGGGGAAGGCGTCACAAGATTGATCCACACAAGGAGGATGGGTAGAAGGGGCTAGCTTAGCAAATAACACAGCCGTAAAATCAAGGTCCTCAGGCACCAAAGCCTGGATGCCAGGATGTGGGGCTGGAGGAGGGGGTCTGGGGGAGGTCCCAGCAGATAACAGACTGTTGGGGGCAGTGCCTGAGCTCAGACTCAAAAGGTAAAATATAAGGACATGGAGATGAAAATCATGAGGGAATCTCTGATCTTCCCAAGTTCTGCATAGATATTTAAACAGCAACTGACTGCTAGCAAAAATGCCCCTCCCCTCACCTGAAGAAGAGGATAAAACTAAATTCTACCCCCAAATAGGGGCAGCACTTCCTGCCCACTTGTGCCTATGCAAGTGTCCTTTTCTCCCCTGTTTCTTTCTAATAAACTTACTCTTTAAATATAACTGAGTCTCATTTTGTGGGGGTGGAGTGGGGAATGGGACCAAAAAACGGGGTGGGGGGATGGGGAGGGAAGTGCACGGGATTATGGTGATGGCACACGGGTGACTTGGTGATGGGAAACCCGCAGGGACTACAATTGAGATTGAAAGAAAAAAAGTGTACAAAATGATGTAAAAATAAACTGTTGTTATATATATATGTATGTATGTATGTATGTATCTAACTGAGTCTCTGTCTTGTGGAGAAACTCACCGTGTGCTGAAAGGGAAGCTCTGGTGAAACCTTTCCCAGAGTGAACCCAAGGACCCCTAACTTCAAAAATGACATCATAGCTTGCATCCACTGCTGCTACTTCTTTGTTACAAAAGTGTTGAAAGGTTCTCAACTACCCATAGAACCAAACTCCATAGGAAATATCCCTTCGCCCTTGCAAATATGGTTGTGAATAACAATTTCAGTCTTATCTCTCTCCACTTACAACTACACAAACTAGTCTCTGGTTGGGTCATGAACTGAATCTGGTCTTTGGGCACTTAAAAAAATATGAAATTGTTTTTATTATGTAATAGTTTATTTTTATATCATTTTGTGCCTTTTTCCATCTCAGTTGTAATTCCCGTGGGCTTCCCATCACCGAATCACCCATATGCCATCACCATAGTCCAGTGCACTTCCTTGCCCCAACCATTTTTGATCCCATTCCTCATTCCATCTCCACAAAATGTCTCTGGTATATAGTTGTTCATTATTATTATTATTTTCTCCCCTGGTCTTTTATATTCCTGCTATGAGTGAAACCATCTGGTATTTTTCCTTTTCTTTCTGGTTTATTTCTCTAAGCATGATCCCTTCCAGCTCCATCCAAGTTGCTGCAAAAGGCATGTATTTATTTATTTATTTTGGTTGCTAAGTAGTATTCCATTGTGTATATGTACCATGTCTTTTTAATCTAGTCATTACTTTTGGGCATTTGGATTGTTTCCATGTCTTTCCAATTGTAAATAAAGCATCAATATACATGGGGATGCAGGTATCTTTTTGAATCAGTGCTTTTGTGTCTTTTGGGTAGATACCTAGGGGTTGGGTTGCTGGGTCACATGGAAGCTTCAATTTTAGCAGTTTGAGAAACCTCCAAACAGTTTTCCATAGTAGTTGTACTAGTTTGCATTCCCACCAGCAGTGCAGGAAAGTTCCTTTTTCTCTACATTCTCGCCAACATTTGTTGTCACTAGTTGTTTTAAGATGTGCCATTCTCACTAATGTGAGATGGTATCTCATTGTTGTTTAACTTTGCATCCCCCTTTTACAAATGATGTTGAACATTTTTTCATATGCTTGTTGGACATCTGCATTTCCTCTTTGGAGAAGTGTCTTTTTAGCTCTTCTTCCCATTTTCTGATGGGATTATTTACTTTATTTTTGTTGAGTTTCATCAGTTCTATGTATATCTTTGTGATCAATCCTGTATCACTAGTTTTGTGTAAGAAAATTTTTTCCCAATCAGTGGGAGGTCTGTTTGCTTTTTGTAATGTCTCTTTTGCTGTACCAAAGCTCTTTAATTTGATGTAGTCCCATCTGTTTATCCTTTCCTTCACTATCATTGCATTGGGTGCTGTATCTTCAAAGATGTTACTGAAGTGTATGTCAGTAGTGTCTCACCCATCTTTGCTTGCAGGTATTTTATGATTTCCATTCTTATGTCTAGGTCTTTAATCCACTTCAAGTTGATTTTTGTACATGTGCAAGGTAGTGTGATTTTTGTACATGGTACAAGGTAGTGATCTAGTTTCATTTTTTGCATGTAGCTTCCCAGTTTTCCCAGCACCATTTGTTGAACAAACTTTCTTTGTTCCATTGTATCTTCTTTACTCCTTTGTGAAAGATTTGTTGCCCATAAACCTGTGGGTTTATATCTGTTTTTTTAATTTGAATCCATTGGTCTGTGTGTCTGTTCTTGTTCCAATACCATGCAGTTTTGATTTTTATGGCTTTGTGGTTTAGCTTGAAGTTTGGGATTGTGATACCTCCATTCTCTTTCTTTTTAGGCATGAGTTTTGGCTATTTGAGGTCTTTTGTTGTTCCATATCAATCTCATCAATATTTGCTCTATTTCTTTGAAGAATGTCATTGAGACTTTTATTGGGAAAGCATTAAATCTGTATATCACTTTTGGTAGGATACCATTTTGATGATGTTAATTCTCCCAATCCATGAGCAGGGGATATCTTCTTGTATTTCTTTTAAGAGTGTTTTGTAGTTTTCTGTGAGTAGGTCTTTTACCTCCTTTGCTAGGTTGATTCCCAAGTATTTGATTCTTTTTAATTGAAAAGGGGATTTTTTTTTTTTATTTATTTCTGCTTCTTCTGACTGGTTGTTTGTGTACAGGAAGGCCGCTGACTTTCGTGTGTTGAAAAAAATCTGAAAAATTTAAAGACAAATCTGGATTTTTTTAAAAATTACTTTTGAAAAGTTAAGCAACCCAGTAACATCAAGTTCAAACTCCAATATGGTCACACTCTTTGGTTGACCCAAGTCCCCATCATTCTCTAATATCTTCTATTAGTTTTGTTTCATTTATTTTAATTACCTTTTTGGCCCTGTAGGTAATGACTTTTGTGATCCTAACTATACTAATTGTATGAAAGCATTATGCAGTGGCAATCTGGTACCATGATTTGTCTGGACCTGGTGATACCTGAATAAGCAAGACATGGGCTTTGACCTGCTGAGTCCTCATCCTTTGCCAGGTATGATCTGAAGTGCTGAGGCACATAAAGAAAAGTAAATGCCTGACTCTGCAATACCCAGTCACTGAAACTGTATTGTCTTTGTTCATGTAGTTGCTTCAGTCGGGGGTGCCATTCTCTTTCTTTTCCATCAAACAATGTAGCTTTCCTGATACCCTTTGTTAGGATTAATGCCAGGAACTATGGCCTTCGCATGGCCTCATGATGTCAGTTTAATCTCACCTGTGCTCAACTATGTCTTATATATTATTCAGAGTGGCATATCCATTTGCTTCCCCTAATCAACTTTTACACTTGCCAAGATTCATTCCTTGAACACAATAGATGCTCCATAACTTTTCAATGAGACCAAGAAAACTGGAATCTATAATTTTTAAGAGAAGTCAGAGAATAAGAACTTAGATCCCTAATTATGTCCTTTCTGAGAAAAATATGCATTAAAGATACAGTACTGGAATTCTGAGAAAGAATTAAAAGTACAGTGAAATCTCTTATTTGAAACAGTTGAAGGGTGTGGAGGAGTGAGTAGAAATGATTCATGTGTATTATATGTACATTTACATATGCATACATCTGACTTAAATTTGAGACTAACTTAAGAGAAAAAATTATCTTTTAGTTTTAGTTATTGAGATTATTTTTCTTTTTCTTTCTTTTTTTTTTTTTTTAAGATTTATTGATTTATACGTACAGAACTTGGGTATAGCCCAGAGGTGCAGTGGCAGTGAGAGGATTCACCAGAGACAGAGTGGGGAGCAGAACAGGCAGATTGATGAAGTAGACTGATGAGGGGAGCAGTAGGGAGCAGTGAGACAGGAGAGGTCTGCTGTGCCATGTGGGTCATCACCCTGACCGGGGATTGAACTCATGCTGAAGCAGCTACAGCTAGCTTAGCAAGGTTGTGCTCTTCTGCAATGCACCACCAGGGAGGGCCCTATTGAGATAAGTTTTCTTGATTTAACCTTGGATTTCAGAATCTCAGGGTAGAAATTTTTAGTAGACATTTTCTCTTAAGCCTCCCCCCAACTCAACTTTCATGCATTCCTTGACATTAGAAGGAATTGAGTCCAAATAAATCACCCTCCAATTCCCCTTCAAAGTCTCTCTGTTTGCCTAAGAGACAACTTGTTATGCAATTACCCATCTCTAATTCACAAGTTGGTAAGGACTATTTATTACTCATTCCCTGCTCAGAAGTGCTTTGCTGACTGAGTCAATACAAGAATAAAAGTAATATAAGTATGGTACCACGTGATTTAGCCAGCATCAGAGATCTGACACCTCTCCTGTCTCACCTACTGCTCCCCTCAGCAGTGTACTTCATCAATCTGCCTGTTCTGATCCCCACTCTGTCTCTGGTAAATCCTCTCACTGCCACTGCACCTCTTAGGCTATACCCCAGTTCTGTATGCATAAATAAACAAATCTTTTTACGAAAGAAAACTTATCTCAATAATTGAAACTAAAAGATAATTTGTTCTCTTAAATTAGTCTCAACAGAGTGTCTCTGTGGTTTTGTGGGTGTCTGAAACAGGGGCAGACCAGGAAGGAAGTTTTCCCATTAGGGGGTGTACGTTGGGGATGAGGGTGGGGTTCTGCTCTAACTCCATGTCGAAAGGAGTAATAAAATATGTTTTGTGTATGTGAGTTTAATAAGAAAAATCTGGAAGATATTGATCTTTGAAACTAAGTTTTACATAGCACATTCATGTTTTTCCTCTTCATTGTTAGTAACATACAACCCTTTGCAGGGTTCTGGAAACATTTTGTTTTATCACAGCATTGTCCTATAGTCCTGTGGTTCCATAGCTCTACACTCCTAAGAAAGGATTTATAGAATTGTCATTAAAATTATTATGACATCTTTGTAACAACTAGAAAAAATATTTTAATTATACACAATTCCACGGTTTTATCATATAAATCATTTTCATTTCTCTTCTTTTTATAAGATTTAATTATTTATGCATATAAAAACTGGGCCAGAGATGCAGGGGTGGAGGTGGAAGGATTCATGAGAGACAGAGTAGGAAGAAGAACAGGCAGATCGATTGAAATACACTGCTGAGAGGAGCAGCGGGCAGGTCAGGAGAGGTCTGTCACGCCATATGGGTCACCTCCCTGGCCAGGGATTGAACACGTGCTGCAGTGGCTGCAGATAGTTTCATAGTTCTGTGTTTTAATCCACTACACCACCAGGGAGGGACCAATCATTTTCATTTCTCTATAGTTCTTCCAGTGTTTGTATATTGCAGACATAATTACACATATCTCAAATAGAAGCATATCATTTATTGATCATTTAATTGAAAATAGCATATATTGGTCAACCACCGTAAAAGAATCAATTGAAAAAAAAAAACCCTAAGAATCAATGAGAATTCACTACACTTTATAAAAGCCATCCATCCACCAAATGTTTAATGAATGCCTATTTTATGCCAGATGCTTTTCTAAGAATTCAGATCATAGCAGTGAGCATAAAAAAATGGTTTTTTCTATGCTATCCCACGTGCACAGTCACCCCCCCCCCCATGACAAACAATAACTAATTAAATATATAATGGGGGAAAATGCAATTCACAAACCAAAAGAGAAAGCTAAAATCTCTAAAAATAAATCTAGGGAGAAAAGTACAACCCTAAGGAAAAACACTTTAAATGTCACTGTGCTGATGCCATTAAATCAACAGCAGCCTAGGTTAACTCTCATGGCATTGTGATGATGGTGAGGACTGACATTTTTCTTCCCTGCTTTACCAGTGAGGTCACTGAGGGTGCAAGAAATTGAGCCTTCTCCCTGAAGTCACCGTCAGGGGTGGAGACCTTGTGTAGCTGACACCTGCCTGCTGTACACCTTTGCAGGGACACTTTGTAGGGACACCTCAGTGTCCCCACCAGGAATGTGGCAATCCCTCCACTCTCCTCCCTGCTGTCCTTGTGGTAAATGCAATTTATACTTAGAGCACTCAGCTCAGGGCATAAAGCAGGTGCTTATACATTCTAGTTTCTTCAGTCTAACCTAGAGAGGAATTGAGCTCCCCGAGTCTCAACACACTGAACAGCATAATAATAGGGGAGAGAAGTATTTCCATCATGATCAATCAATACAAGGAAAAGTAACTTCAGGAAGCACGTAGAAGAGAGGTGGGTTTTTAAACGGATAGATTTCTATTTCACTGACTTGCTTAATGATTCACTCAACTGTTTGATTTGAGAGACAGGAAACCTGAGGGATGAAAAATTCCGATCCTTCTGAGCTGCAATTATTTGTGATTAAATCACAGCGTCTTTTGAAGAAAGAAGCTACTTTGCCTCTGGAACAAGGTGACTCAGAAATGATCTTAACCCAGGCTGTAAGCACAGCTTAAGTGGCATGCCTATCTGACCGACATCTAGGGAAAGCTCTTATTCCTGAAATATTCCAAGCACATTGTGGTCTCAGTTTGCTACCAGCGTACATTAAGTAAAATTAGGAAAATGCAGAAAATAAAGAAAACCTTCCCAGATTCTAACATAAAAATTGCTAGTATTTTGACCTGTTTCATCTTGGCCTTTCTCTCATCTACCTCTGTTTCTTTCCTGTTTGCATTATGGCAATCCTCCAATTTTATATCTGGCTCAAGTGGAAGTAGAAAAGGAAGTAGGATTAGAAGCCAGAGTTTAAAGTCTACTAATTAACAGATGAGGGACTTTGGGGTAGTTATATGTCTTCTCTGAATTTGAGTTTTTCTCATTTATCAAATGGGCTAATAATAACACCCGCACCAGAGAGCTTTTGTCAGGACTGACTAGATGATGTAGGTAAAGCTGGCACATAGCAAACACTCAGTAAATGACCTACTCCATGCTCCTGGGAATCAAGAGGGCCTCTCTGGGTGTAAAGGAGAGCTGGTTCACCAGATTCCAGGAAGCTCCAGGAAGATATTTGTCTTCTCCAAAGATCTTTGATCTTCACAAAACTCAGAGAAACTATCCCAAGGTGTCAAAACCATAGAGAACCCCATCCCTCTTTCCCTCTCCAAAGATCTCACTTCCACCTTCATATTCTGGCATGATTAAATCTGACCGGTCAAGCCAATGTGGGATTCAGCCCTGGGGTCTCTCAACTATGGCTGGAGACAGAAGTTTGCAATATCTGAGGCAAGTAAGTCATGCAGGGACACAGAAGTTTTCTGATTTTTCTATTTCCACTGTGATTTTTTTTCTAAAAGATGTATTTATTTATGCATATAGAACTGGGGTACAGGACAGAGGTGCAGGGGTGGTGAGAAGACTCACCAGAGATAGAGTGGGGAGCAGAACAGGCAGATAGATGAAGTACACTGCTGAGGAGAACAGTGGGAGGGTCAGGAGAGGTCTGCCACACCATGTGGGTCACCTCTGGGCCTCGGGATCAAACTCATGCTGAAGTGGCTTTGGTTTCTTAGAGCTGCACTTTAACCTGCTGTGCCACCAGGGAGGGCCACAAATGTGATTTTTAATTTACATTCTATCATAAGCTTTTCTTTCAAGTAACCATTGTTTCCTCATAACTATATTTGTAATGCTCCCAAAAAGTCAGTGAAGGCCACAAACTGCTATTTAATGGCACTTTTTCCATTGTTGAGGCTAAATTATTTCTTGAATGACACATTTGCTGATGATAGTACTAAGTATGTATTCAGCCCTGTAGAAATCTCTGGAAACTACTTAGTCTTTAAACACTTGGACATTAAATATTCTAGTAACCTATTCTTTTCTTTTCTTCTCATAAAACCATTCTCCAATGCCAGCTGAGTGTCTTATAGTTTGATTCAATTCTTATAACATCAGCCCTCACAAGTCAAGGACTCCATCCTATGAGGTGGCCCCTAACCCCACCTCAGAAGCTGATTTCAAGTCCAAATTGTTCCTGTGCTTCTGACCTACATACTATAGATGAAAGAGTCCCACAATCCTCTCCTCCGGTCCAATTAGTTACTGCAGCAGCTCACAAAGCTCAAAACAAAACAAAAACATTTTGATCACTAAGCTACTGATAATAAGGTTATCACTCAGGAACAGCCAGGTAGATTAGGTGCCGCAGACCTCACATGCCATCTGTGTGCACCACTCTCCCCAAATCACCTACAAGTACCCCAAATAACAACCTACATTTTCAGGGTTTTATGCAGTTTCATGATATAGGCATGATTCAGTAAAGCATTAACTATTTGTCATTGATTTAACCTCCAGCCACTCACTCCAGTAATCAGGGGGATAAGACTAAATGTTTCAACCCCCTAATGCAGCATTGGTTTTTCTGGCAATCAATCCCCACTCTTAGGAGTGGCACAAAAGTTGCTTCCTTCACAGAACTAAAGATACTATTGCCAATCCCATCCTTTAGGGAATTCCAGTTCCTTAGAAGCTCTGTAACAGAAATGAGAATGGAGATCACATATATACCTCATCTTATTAAATCACAGTATCACAAGACTCCAGCCTCTGGACTGACTCATCTCTGGGTGTTTGATTCTCTCACCCATTTAATGAACGGACACATCCCTAATGTTTGTGCCTCTCCATACCCTGAATGCACATCTCTCCTTGGGCTGTGAATGTACTGCTCTACATTTTCTGAACTTCTGCCAGCTAGTCTATGGAGTGGTACACAGATGTGACTAATAGACCAGAAAGTGACTTAGACCTTGCCTACATGTGACAAGAAAGCATTCTATATCAGCTTTACATTGAGAATCACTGATTATAAGAAAACTATTTGGTGGGTGAAAGTTGGTGAGATTTCGTTATAGAAAGCATATTCGATTTTGCAAATATAAAGAAGGCCTTGGGCAAATTTTATTTTTACAAGGATCTAATGAAAAGAGTCAAGTTCCTGAAATAAGACTGTGCTTGCCAATGAGGGCATCGAGATGGTGTTTGATCTGCACTGGCTCTTCCTCCTAAACAGAATGTCACAGTAGAGTTCAGCATTATTTTAAAACTGGAATTCAATTCTTTCATTATTTCTTACTTTAAAAATTCAGGCTTTGCTGGATCACACAGATGATTTATTTTTGGCCGTTTGAGGAAACTCCAAACAGCTTTCCATAGTGGTTAGACCATTTTGCATTCCTAGGAATCTGTGTGTCCCAAAGGACACATTAATTCAAATGGGCACCCACATGCCTATGTTTATTGAAGCACTATTTACAATAGGTAAGCTATGGACACAACCCAAATGCCAAAAATAGATGACTGAATCAAGAAGATGTGGTACAGATACACAATGGAATATTACTCAGCAATCAAAAAAGATAAACTCATGCCATTCACAGTAACATGGATGGAACTGGAAGGGATTATGCTAAGTAAAATAAGCCAGTAAAAAAGAAAGAAAGAAAGAGAAACACCAGGTGGTTTTGCTTTTTTGCTCTTAGGAGGAATGTAAAGGGTGCAAATAAGGAATTAGAGGGGAAAATGTAATTATAATAAAGTAAATATCAAAATCAACATATAACCATAAACCAGAGACATTCTGCAGTGGGAGCCAGGGACGAATATCAAAACAAAGGGGGGGGGGAAGAGCACAAGGGACTATGGTGATGGTGCACAAGTGAACTACTGGTAGGAATTTCATGGGGACTATAATAACCAAGATGAACATGCATGCATTGTACACAAATGAATAATGACGTAAAAATATAGAAACAAACATTAATAAATAAAATAAATACAAAGGAAATATATATACTGACTAAAAAATACAGTCTTGCTGATAATACTGTAATTCTAAGATTGGGTGTCTCCAACAGCAGAAGTCATCTGTGGGAATTTTTTTAATGACAGTTGGGTAATTGCTGATTTAAATTGTTCTACCTTCCATTAATTCAAGAAATATTTAGTGAGAACTTACTATGTGCTGGAAAATCAGCAATAGATATGATAAAGATCATAATCTCATGAGTTAATATTTCAGTTCAATTTAATATGCTGCTTTAGTTTCATCAGTGTAAATCTGAACAGACTTGCAATGGAGCTAAGAAAGGCATCTTTAGCCATTCTCTAGGTGGCCCTGCACAGGATCATCTGGTCTACCTAATATAGCAGGGGAATCATCTGGTGTTGTTACTATTATTTACCTTATGTTAAGTAACTGTTATTTGGAAGACCCTTTATATTCCATTATTTCATTCATTCTTGATAAAATCCTTATGAGATAAGTGTTCCTATGTATAGAGGAATTATATGAAATAATAGGAGTCAATTTGCAGGTTCATGGTCACAAGTTCAAGAAGTGGACAAAAAGGCTTTACACGAATTTATTTGACCACTGACCTATCATAATCTTCTGTCAAAAGTATCATCTTCAAAAACAGAAATGTTTGTGGTAGTTAAATATCAGGGTGAAGCCAGAGGTGTAAGGAAGGGAGATGAAAGGGGATGAGGAGGTATGAAAGAACCCACCAGAAACAGTGGAGAAAAGAAAAGATGAATTTATGGAAATACCCTGCAAGGGAGTAGGGGGCAAGATGGGAGAAGTCTGAGCAGAACAAAGAATTTGAGGTGCTCTTTCACACTGTTTTCCCAGGTTTTCTTACTTCGGATGCCTGTTTAGCCAGTTCTTTGCCGGGATGTCTGGTCTTGGGCACTGGTCTTTGATACACAACGGTCCTGGTGATGCTTCAGCTCTCCTGGTCAAAGGGTCCTTGGGCTGGATTCTCATAGCAACCTTATCAATGTCCTTCTTCTATTCGAGTCTCCCAAATTTGCTTGGCAAAGAGTATGGCTTAGTTTTTAACATCAGTAATGGTATCCCCACAGTGTCCACTGTCTGGGGCCTCCAAATGGGGAAAAAAGGCTTTTCTTTGACTATAGCCTACAGCCCTAATAATCTACATGACTGACCTTGCAGGAGCCAATCTTTGCATACAGAGCCCAATTCAGGTTCTCTTTAGTAAGAAAATACATATATTAAAGCTAAAGATTTTTATTTCTAATAATAAGACAGACTAGCTGCTTTAAAATAATTTCTGAAATGAAGACTACAAAAACAACAACAAATAGACTGACTGAAAGTAGAATTTTTTAAAACAGATGACTGAGCTTGACAGGAAATGAAGGAAATCCTCACAGGCAAACAAAAGTAAAATTCCAAAGTGTGAATCCAGAGTAGATAAAATAAACTGTCAGGCAGAGTTATAACAGACCAGCGCACAGGACACTCTAAACTCCAGGCCTTAATGGGGCCGGAAGTGGAGTTAAAGACTCCTGCTAAAGCCAGAATCGTCAAAGTGCCATAACCTCAAATAGGCAAAGTAGGAAAAAGTAAGTCTGTTCCTGTGGAGAAAACCTTGAATCTAAAGACACTTTCAACCTTGAGTCTGGTGGGAAGGAGGAGGAGGGGGAAGAGACCTGGGGTATTGATTGGGTCAATGAGACCTTTCCAGACTTATACCACAGAACTGGTGCAAACTGGGCCCAAAACCCCTGAGGAAAAATTGATTATCAGCACACAGGCTACTAGCATCAGTTCTGCAAAAAGCAAAAAAAGGTAGGAAAAGTTTTGTTTAGAGCAATACATAAGAGGGAAGGTGACTTCAGTGCGAACCCCCACCCTCAGCTATTGACTGGGGTACACACCGACATGGGTGTATATAGTTCTAAGACCCAGGTGTAGCAAAGAGGTACACCCACAGGCACCCAGGGCAGCAGAGTTGAGAGCAGCAAAGGCTCCTGATGCTGGACAGCTGTCGGGAATCCCCACAGAGGACCTCAAGTTCTCATAGAAAAGGCTACAGCGAAGGCACTGGAGCAGCTGCCTCAAAGGCTACCTCACCTCAGGAAGTTCAAGCTCCCACGTGCAGCAGAAGTGTGGTCCTCTTTCATGCTACTCTGCCTCACTGCTCCCAGCCCCCAACAGGTGCATAAACAACAGCTGAAAATCTATTCCTACAAAACCCACACAAAATCAGAAATGATAAGACAGAAGAACAGTACAGATCAATCAAAATGACGACCTTACCTAAAATGATATACAGATTTAATGTTACCTCCAGCAAGATCCCAGCAATGGAACAAGAAATACTGAAATTCATATGCAACCACAGAAGGCCTCAAATTGCAAAAGCAACCTTAAGGAAAAGAAGAGAAATGGGAAAAAAAAATGCATTACCTGACTTTAAACTTTACTATAAAGCAGCAATATTAAAAATAGGGCATTGACACGAATACAGAACATATAACAGAATTGAAAGTCCAGAAATAAAACATAGCATTTAATTTATGATAAAATATCCATGACCATAAAATAGGGAAAATATAGTCTCTTCAATAAGAGACTATCTGGGAAAACTGGGTGCAGGGAAAATTGAGAAGCCACACATAAAAACATGAAGTTGGATTACATTCTAACATTATATACAAAAACATATTCCAAATGGGCCAATGTTTTAGCTATAAGATCAACAATAATATATTGAATAATATTATTCAATAATATACTGAAGAAAATATATTGAATAATATATTGAAGAAAACACTGGCCATACATTACACAATGTAATAAATACATTCCACAATAAATATATTTTTTTGTTGACTCAATCCCTATAAAAAGGTAAGTAAAAACAAGCAAAAAAAAAATTGGAATGCCCTCAAGCTTCTATATAGCAAAATAAAATACAGGATGATTAAATAGACATCTTTCTGTGCTTAATTTATAAGTTAAACTTTATCAGAGGGATGCATGTGTAGGAAAAACAACATTGCAGGTCCGGCTTGGTACTCTCTCCTTTCAGGCATCCACTGGGGGTCCTGAAATGTTTCCCTGTGGGTGAAGTCGGGGGCTGATTATATTCACTCAGAATGAGTTGCCTTTGCTTCTGCTAATCTTAACCCAGTTTCAATTAAATTTTAATTTGGAGGCTCTTCATCCCTCTTCCTTGCTTTCATTTCTCTAGATGTTTCTTTATCTTTCCTCTACTTTTTCACCCCTTGTCCCTTTCCCTTCCCACTGCCTCTTACCCTCACTGTCCTCAGGACGTTTGTTGACTCCAACTAGCTGTGAAAGTGCTGTGTGCATTGTCAAATTGCCTTATGTGAATGCTCCATGTTTATTATTACAGGAATAACTAATAATAACATGAAACAACTTACAATATCCTAATAAAACTCACATGAATGTCATCGTGCTCTCAAAATATCTTATTAGCTACACCATTTCCAGAAATCATGATAAATGAAATGAAACTTGGAAAGCAAAAGCATGACTAAAGGAAGTCATTTTAAAGGTTTCAAAATGTTCCCATAGTTAGATTCAAAGGGCATCAACTGGCAATTAAATACTAACACCTGGAAAATAAGCCATAATGAGCAAATGACAGAAACAAGTCAATTTGCAGAAACATTCATACAAAGATAACAGATTATTATTTATAAGAACATAATACATATGTAGTTATAGTGTGTTACAGAATGCTCAGTCAAAGGTTTGATGAAAGCTATGTTATCAAAAATGTCCAGACATTTATGTAATAAAAGCTAATAACAATGATAGCAAAGAACTTTTTCAAAAGGTAAATGCATTTCTATTGAATTTAGAAATTCAATAGATTTAATTTATTCAACAAATGTTATTTGCACATTTTCTTTACAAGTTAGGTGTTTTTCTACGTGTTAGGAATATAAAAGGAATAAATAAAAGTTCTAGCGTTCTAATGCTAACATTAGAGGAAAAAACAATAGACATCTAAATTAATGTGGATGACAGCTAGAAGAAGGTGATGCAGAGAAAAACAGAGGGTAAAGGTGATGCGATCTGCCAGTGGGTGGGCGGCTTTCTCTTTTCTGTAGGATGCTCAGGAAGGTGTGGTTGTCAGACAGTATTTGAACAGAGAAGCAAGTGAATTAAATGAGCCATACATTTTATACAGGTGATGCCTAATTAATTAAAACTCAGGATAAATATGAGTGAATTGTACATAATGTAGCACAAATATACCAGGAGAGCAAATGTAAAACAGTAGAGAATTTGAGAGTTGTCGAAGCTGGAAACTAAGGAACTTTATGTAGATCTAGTTGGAGTTCCGGAGGGAGAGAAAGAATGGGTGAGAGGCAATATTTGAAAGAAATAACAGGGAGTGAAAGGACATAACAGGGAATTTGAAGAAAAACACCAAATATCAAAATCAAAAAGCTCAACTAATACAAAGTAGGAAAAATAAAATCACATGCAGATACAAATGTCCGTGTTCCTATAATTTCAAGTAAAGATATTTGAAATACATCTAAGCATAAATATTGACTGAATCCTTTATTGGGATTACCAGAGCTTCCTGATTTTGAATTATAGAGTTTTTCTTTAATTTTGGAATTTTCAAAATTAGATTAAATTTAGATTTTTTTTTCATTTTAAATTTTTAGACATTTTGATTTTAACTTTTGGAATTACATTTTTGCTCTTTCATAGATGCATGCATTCCACTCAACCTCCACTAACCCACCAGTGCCCATATCCCATTTGTCTCCAAATTTTTAGTTAAATTAAAGAAGTTTAGCTTTCAAGTCTAACTAATACCCAAGACAAAAATATCTTAAAGTACCAAAAATGAAAAGAGACACATTGCCTAACAAGGGAAGACAATTAGATGGATTAGATTGAAGGTGGGCATCTCAAAACAGTGGCGGAATGCATGTGTAGGAAAAACAATATTGCAGGTAAGGTTTTATATGCTCTCCTTTCAGGCATCCTCTGGGGTCTTGGAATGTTTCCCTTGTGGCTGAGGGTAGGGGCTATTTATATTCATTCAGAGGGAGTTGTCTTCAAAGTGAGAAACACCTTTCAAGTGTTGGGGAAAAAAACCAATTTGTTAGCAGACAGGGTGAGGGGTACCCCCAGCACCCCCAAACATGCCCACTCTCAATAAGCTTTGCCATCCACCTCATCAAGACAAAATATACTCTAGTGTGTAAGACCTTCAACAGAAAAAAAAATTAATATTAATAATTAATACTGGAATTCTTCTATTGTGCAATAGAAGAAAGAGAAAAGAATAGAGCTAAAATCGTTTCTCCCATTAAACACTCAAAGTTACCCATCCCCTCATGGATAAATGCCCAGCCAAACAGGTTTGGCCCAAATCCAGGCCACTGAGGCCCAAAATCCTGCCACATATCTGAGGCACATTCAGATGGAGACCCATAGGAAAGAGGCAGAAGGGACTTCCAGGCAAGTCTGAAGGTAAAGAGCAAAATCAAAATGCAAGTTAAGAAAAAAGGCTGCCAGTGTCAGCCTCCTCACATCTCTGTCTCTTTCAAGTGTCTCTTCCCACGCCCCTGGTACTTACTCTAACTCTCCTCTCTTTTCTCAGCTCTCCCCACTCCGCTTCATCCTTCCTTGGGTGGGACAAGAAACCTGGATATCACCCTGTTACAAAGTGAATAGCAGAACAAATATGATGGAGAAAATGACTATGGATATATGAGTATGAGAGACCTGACTTATAAAGGAGGAGGGAGAAGTACAAGTAAATATGTTATCCTAGGACAATTCATTATTTACATGTAAAGAAAATGAAACTGGATATTTACATGACGTTATGCTCAGAAATCATTTCAGATGGATCAGTTCAGTGTTTCTCTGATGGTGGGAGAGCAATCTTGTTCCCCGCCATAGTTCACAGCTTAAAATGAACTCAAGATTATGGGTTGCTTTGACATTTGGTGATACCAGAAGGATCTAGAATGATTAAAGTACACATTCGCCTCTCCCCTTGCCCCCATGGATGTTTTATGGGCAAACTTTACCTAAGGGAGCAGGCACAATTTCTACCACTCCCTGAATCTAAGGATTCCTTCCCTCTCAGCCTGTGGAATTATTTCAGCCAAATTCATACTCCCATGGAGACCCTGATGGGCTCCATGCAACCCGTAGCCTCCTGCCTGGGCTGTGTGTGTATGTGAATAATAAACTAATGTTGGTCTCATCCTTTCAGTGCTGGGCGTGGTGTGTGACCAGCCCCACTATCACAGGGTATGAAGTCCCTACCTCATCAAAGGTATATGTAAGAAAGTGGATATACTCACATAACATACTAGATGTCAGTTATGTCAGACAAACAATGAATGATTTGTTCATATGATGTATTGCATTGGGCTTACTTGTACTGAAAATTATGTGTTGTTTTGTGAAATTTAAATTTAACAAGGAGTCTTACATTTTATGTGCTATGTCTGGCAACTCTTCATCCATAAGATGTGATGGTAATTTCTAGAGGTTTTCACAATTGGGGGAGAAGGGCTGAGGGGCAACTACTGAGTAGAAGTCAATAATGCAAAGGACATCCCCCAGAATAAAAGATTTGAAAGTGCAAAATGTCAATATTATCATTATTGAGAAGCTCTGATATGGAAAAGGAATTTAAATGTAAAATGCAACTCTTTAAAAGCTTTAGATGTTAGTGAATAAAAATTTAAAAGGCAGTAAAAGATAGTGTAGGAGAATATGAATATCTCCTTAGAAGAGGAAAGTGTGTTCTAAGAGGAAAGTGTGTTCTAAGAAAGACATTAAAGATATGCAACAGTTAAAAGAAAAACAGTTATAAATTCAATTATGATAAAAAATAATCAAGAAAAACTGAAATTTTAATCACCACCTGGGAGAAGTTTATAGCAAATTTAAAATTAATAAAGCACTCAAATGAAATATACCAAAAATATTCATAAACCAATAAG
>NW_004567109.1:61160322-61187207 GCF_000260355.1 Condylura cristata
TTTTCATACCAAATAAAAATAATTAGTGTGCATGGTGAGGCGGGGAGGGCAAGAGTATACTTTCTCTCTAAGTTAGGCTTTCAATTGTTCTGGAGATATTTGCACCTCTCCAGAATATGCTTTATTAAGCTTTCCTCACTCCTTTTAGGATGTGCCACAGCTGAGATGGGACAGTGTGACAGCCAGGCCTCTATTGGGTTGAGGAAAGTGAGGGAAAGTTAGAGAGCTCTCAACTCCAATTTCTCTGAGAGCTTATTAACCTGAAAACCTTGTCTGTAATTTTCCTCACAGTGTCCGCCAAGCCGGCAGGCAACGGAATCAGCCTCAGGTCTGACCTCCTGCTGGCTGAATATGGGAAAAACCCAGACTCTTCATGTCTCTCAGGACACTCCTAGAATGGGGTTAACAGCAGCCCCTGTGCTATTTTGAGCCTACAAATAAATATAAAGCCAAATGAAGGCTGTCTACAAGTGCTTTTCCCTCATTAGGCAAAACCATCAGAAAAAAGTGACTGTGCCCACCACTTCAATTTTTAATTTGCTTTTTTGTTTTGCTGTTATTACCCAGCAGCAGATGTTCACTGTAAAGATGCTGAAAATGAAGATATGTACAAAGAGGAAGAGAGACGTGTCCATCTTCAGCCAGACCCTGTATAATCATCACTTGCCCCACACACTCATTTCATGTTCTGTGTATTCATACACCTGAGCATCTAAGAAAACCATTCACTTTGTGTGCAGTTTAAGACTGATTTTTTAAACTTACCTTTACTGTTCATTTAGCTCCACACACCTCTCCTTTTTTTTCAGCCTGTTTTAATGGCTAGGATATAATCTATTGGTTATTTCTGATTATTTTCACTAACATAAATAATGTTGAAATAAACTTTAAGCTAAGATCCTGCGTGTGCATTTTGTCATTTTCAGAAGTGGAATTTTTCTCACTTATGTATCTACCAAAAAACTCCTCTCGGATGGTTTGGGTTCTTCTTAAATGAGGTCATGTGTGCACGCCAAGCCTGGAGCCTGGCATAGCCTAAGCACTCGGTAAGATGCAGATAACATCATGTCCCGGGCACTGCACACAGCACTTTGCATACATCGGGCTTAACGCTCACTGACCACTCTGCAAGGTGGGTATCCTCATACTTGTCTCACAGAGATGAGGAAATGGATTCAGAGAGGTCTAAGAACTTGCCCCACATTGCACAGGCCAGAGGATCGGGATTCAAACCCAGGTCTCTGATGCAGAAAGGGCATGAGCTCTGGGACAGTTTCCTCATCCCCATGGAGACCCTGTGGAAACCCCACACTCTTCATTGACCTGGAGTCTGGAGATGTGTCTAGTGTCAGAGATAGATCATGCATGTCCAATTTCTCTCTGAGAGTCACCTAACCTGAAATCATGCTTTAGTCTTTATCTTATGTAAACACTTAAGATAAACTTATTTACAAGATTGAGATTCCATGAAGGCTTCCCATGGGGCAGGGTTCTTGGAGTAGGTGTTGGAATATGAATAGGAGTTTGCCTCCATTTTTGTAAAGGGTATGACAGAAGGTAGAGATGAAGAGGGAGAAGCCAGGGCAAGATCAGGAAGGGTCTTGAGCCACGAGTTTATCTCCCTGCCTTTGGCGTGCTCCAGCTCGCAGCACGTGGAAGTTGTCACCAAACCAGCAGCTTCCTGACTCCATATTTTAGGGATTTTTATGGAAGCTTTCTCAGAGGCATGAGTGATGATAGTCTCAGGCTCCAGTCCCTGTCCACGATGAGGGTTGGGACCGAAAGTTTCAAACTTCCAATCACAGTTTGATGTTTTTGGGGACCGAAAGATCAGTATGAGTTGTTCCTGGCTTATGAGATGCATGAGGATTTGGGGTGCAGCCAAGGGATTTGAAGTCCATGCTCTGAGGGAACTGTGGGGAGGCAGCAGTACCTGTAGCCTAAGCAAGAGAGGCCACAGAGGAGCTTGCAAAGGCTCTTGCTGTGCAAGCAAGATGCAAAAGCAGCAAGAAGCCACCAGGTCTAGCAGAAACTGATCATTGTATTGATAGTTGGATTTGAAGGAGAGACCTGCATCAACTTCTAACCAAGGGCTGGAGACTGTTCAACCCACCCCTAACCCTGCATAGGATCCCAAAACTGTGACCTCACTCTACACACATGCTGGGGACACCAGAAAAGCCAACATCAGTTTCTCCTAACCCAGTCAGAATTTAAATTGCATCATAGAAAAGAGAGTCCCATTTCTTACACACGTGGGATTCGTAACTGAGAAAATGATGCTGGCTATTTTTAAGAAAGCCAAGGACAAAACCCACCCGGTGACTGCAGCTGGCATGGGGGATGATCCCCGTCAATGTGCTGGCTAGTGCCACACGAGGCTGGAACTGCCACCTCAGATTACTTGTGTAGTTCCTCCAAGCAGCACTTAAGCTTCTACAGAGGAAACTAAATTTAGTGCTTCAGCATCAACACCAGTTGTCTGGTTGATGGGAGCAAAAACAAGCCTAGAAATGTGTTTTCAGACGTGTTTGAATAATACATGTCAAGGCAGGAAGACAGAAGCTTTGGAAAGACAGTTTTGCAGGGGGCAGGCTTTCACATGATCAGAGGGGAAAAGAAAATAACAATAGAAAGACCTGATAGTAGAAAAAGAGAGAGATCATTGTATTGATAGTTGACTATTTTTTGCTTCAAAATAGTGAGCCACAGAAGAAATGGTGAAAAATCCTTGGCTTCTGAATTCAACCTTTATCTGATGGAGCAGAGAAGTCCTGGGGATGAGAGTATCTAGTTCTTGCATTCAAGGGACTGAAGAGAGTTGGGGTGGGGGAGGGAATACCAGCTTTGTGCTGTGGTGGGTGTGCTCACAGGGGCTGCAGGAGCACAGAGCAGAGGGGCCCCCAAAGACTCAGGGATGTTGCAGCAGCCACGTGAGAGCTGAGTAGGATTTGGAAGGTTGAGCAGCTGCTTGCTTGCCTGGGGAGGGGAGCAAGCTACTCTACATGGATGGAAGAACTGCGATAGGGAAGGTACAGTGGTGCCAGGCAGGAGGGCTCACTAGCAGGGTGGGTGCAGGTTATTTGTGCTACAGAGTAAAAGTATGCACCCGCATTGTATTACTGCAGCCCTAATCTCCTGTGTGGCTGTATTTGGAAGCAGTCATTTGGGGAGGTGAGTGGGTTTGGATAAAGTCATAGGGATGAAGCCTGAATAAAAGGCATCTCAGTCCATTTGGGCTGCTAGTAGAATGCCAGGGACTCGGTGAGTTGGAAGCTGAGGATGCATTAACATAACCACCAGCCCTTTCCTCCTCCAGTGAATTTTTAATTTAAATTAACACAAATGGGGTTCAATACGAGGTCCACCAGCGATGGCATCAATGCTTGCTGTATGTAAGCTACGTACAAGGACTTCTGCTGCTTTGACCATTGCTTCTCTGGCACGCAGGTTCACTGGGCACCCTTTGCTTCCTTGAACCTATTGTTATGGGTTAGCTTGTGCCTGGCATACACCCTTTCCTTCACTTCCCCCCAAATACATAGTATGTTGAAGTCCTGACCCTTAGTTCCTGGAAATGTGACCTAATAGGAAGTAAGGTTTTAGTAGAGATTCTGAAGTTACAATGAGGTCAGAAGAATAGACATTCACCCAGTGTGGCAGCTGTCCTTATAAAAAGGGGAAATTTGGACACAAATAGATTCCTATAGAAGGAAGAAAGATAATATTACAGGGTAGCCCAAAGTGGGCTGGGCTGCCTGTCTGTGGGTCCTCATGTGCGCTCTAAATTCAGTTATACTGCAGGTACACACAAAATGGTCACTAACGGGTTTATTTACAAAAGGGGAAAGGAATAGGAAACAACCCAGGGAAAGAGAGCGGGATACAAAGTAACTGGAATATCTTACCTGCTCAGCTGACTGAAAACACCAAGTTAAGTCCCCAGGTCTGGAGAGCCGTTTCCCCAGTGAGAGTGAGAGAGAGACACAATTATGCCCTATTAAGCCCCCAATGTCCCAGAATTCCTACTAGCTCCACCCTTGGGTCCTTTCAGTTCTCTCCCTGGTACTGCTGGGAGATGTAGTTTCCAATCACTGGAGTAGGGGGTAGAGTCTAGAAAGCTGGAGTAGGGGGTGGGGTCCACAAGACTCTGCAGAATTCCTTTAGGACATCCTTCCCCTTAACAAGAAGACGCCCTATGTAAGCCAGGGGGCACTTGGAGCCATGGGAGCTTGAAAAAGGGCTTAAAACAGATGTTCTCTCACAGTCCTCAGAAGGAACTAACACTCCCCGCACCTGGCTTCAGACTTCTAACCTCCAGAACAGTAAGATGATCCAGCCCTGTTTGCTCCAGTCCTATGGGTCTCAAGCAGACTGGGAAGCTGTGTGCTGCTCTACTGCCTGAGGGACAATGGGACAGTGACTAGGAGCTGGTGGTGGGTCTAGGCTGGTGGCAAAAGCCTACAATTCCTGGAGGAGATTCTGTCAGAAAGAAGAGCACTAATGGTACTTCTGATGAGGTCTCAGGCAGAAATGAGGAATATGTTGTCGGGAGCTGGAGGAGAAGGGATCCTTGTTTTTAAGTGTCAGAGACACTGGCTGATGGAAAATCAAACATGCAACTTAGAGTAAAATGTGAAAGGAAAGAGATCAATTGAAGAAAGATTTTTTTTTTCTATTGAGATAATACTGGTTTATAATAGTGTGTCATTTAGGGGAATTGGTTCACACCTCTTCAGATGTATGTTACCACACCACACCCACCACCAAAACACCATAATCTGAAGAAAGAATTGTTAAGCAAACTGGGGCCAAAATGTGAAGATTTGAAAACTTCTTAGCCTATATATATTGCAAACAAGTGAAGAGAACACCAAGCGTGTGACTAGACCTCCCTTTGCCAAACAGATTTGGTGTGATTTATCAATCTAGTCAGCCATCACAGGAGAATGGACAGAAAGGATCAGGGATGGGGGAAAAGGAAGAAAATATCTCAAGCTTACAAGTTTCACTGGGGCTCAGGGTGTGGATCTGTCAACCCTCTGGGACAAAAGGACAGAACATGGAGTCAATGAAGACAGTCTTGGAATCTTAAAATAGAATGAAGTTTGTAGCAATGTGTTTCCAGTGTGTTTCAGGTCTGTGATCCATCCTGTCCTCCTGATTTCTCTCTTTTGTCATGGGAATACCTCTGAGGGTCCCATGCATTTGCATGTGAGTGTGGATATGGGGAAGGAGTTGGGCAAGCTATTATTCTGTGTTAATTGTGTTCCCCCAAGAAAAAAAAATATATTGACTTCTTAACCCCAGTTTCTAAGACTGTGACCTAATTTAGAGATAAGACCTTTATAGAGTTATCAAATTAAATTGAGGTCAGTAAGGTGTGTCTTAATCCACTCTGACTGGTGCCCTTATCAGACTGGCACACAAAGAACATCATGCACAAAGACACATACACACACATCACTACCATGTGAACATAAGTGAAGACAACTAGGTCTTGAATTTGCAAGCTAAGAAATGCCAACAGTTGTCAACAAACCACAAGAAATCAGGAGAGAAGTTTAGAGGGATCTCCATCTAAACGCTTATAACCCACACTGGTAAACTTGATCTTGAACTTCTATCTTCCAGTCTAGGGGCATACATTGCTATTGTTTAAATCACAACTGAGTAAGACTCCTTTGACTGCAGAGACTTTGAAAATTCTGTACCACTGACCTATGACTCTCTACCTCCCATCCCACTTCTCCTGAGCTAATTCTTATATTGTGGGTCTGTTAGACTTAAAAAGGTCTGCTTGGCAGCCATCTTTGTTATATGCCATTCTGCATTTCAGTACAAGGTTAGAGCAGTCCAGTCAATCGGTTATTGGCCCTCAAAGAATGTAGTATATCAGACCCTACAAAACTTGTTTCAAATTAAATAAGAGCAGGCACCCTGTTACAATGGGCATGCACACATCATGAGGTCTGATTGTAAATTTCCGGAGGGCCACTGACTGACGTGTGATTTTTCATCCCAGAGGCTTATCAGTGGGACACCTTGTTGATAAGACTGAAGCCATGAATGGGGGTCTGGGAATGGTTTCCGTCACAACAACAAGTCATCAAGTGGATCAAACAAGTACCTGCTCAACAGACTCACCTCCCCTTGAAGCTCTAGATGACATAAACACATTTTCACTTTCACCCACCCTTTTTCATTGTTCTCCTACCCTGTATAGTTGGTGCTGTGTTAATTTCTATCAATAAAGAGGCCCAGACTTTGCTCTTTGAGCAGCACCCTGCATTGTATGATTTGCTCCATGACTCCTGTTTCTTTGACAGTGTGGTGTTACTGACGCAACGCTATTTGCACTCAAGTCTCCATTTAGACTTCAGTTTTTTCTTTTCTTTTTTTAAAAGATTTATTTATTTATTTATTTATACAGGGTAAAGGCCAGAGATGCGGAGGGTGAGAGGATTCACCAGAGACAGGTTGGGGTGCAGAACAGGCAGATCCACGAAGTACACTGCTGAGGGGAGCAGCGGGCGGACAAGGAGAGAAATGCCGCGCCATATGGTCACCTCCGGGGCAGGCGGGAATCGAACTCATGCGGAAGTGGCTTAAGCTTCTTGGTGGTGTGCTTTAACCCGCTGCGCCACCAGGGAGGGCCCAGACTTCAGTTTTTTTCTAAGAACTCTTCTTCAGCTTCCCTAGGCTGGGTAGGTGCCCTATCTTCATGTGCTCCTGCCAGCTAGCATTCAGCATATTCCCTAGTAACTGAAACATAGGCCTGTCTTCACTGGTGAAATCATTGAGGACAGAGTGGTTTCTTATTGTTCACTGTGTTCAGGACATAGTTTTAAACACAGAGAAGACAGCTCAAAGCTGTTTTGAATGATGGATGGGAAATAAACTCTAAACCTAAGAGATAAAAATAAGTACTGAGAATTAATCAGATTGTTAAATGACCAGGCATTTTTATGTATTAAAGATCAAGTTTCTAAATATTTATAGATAGCAATTCCTAAGTGGGGCACAATTATATTTTCAATTACCATATCTGCCTTGCTTGAGTCACCCTCTGACTACTTCCAGGGTTCACAGTTCCTTGTCTGAATAGATTTTTCCATTTTTTGCACAAAGCAATAACAGCATAGTTAATTGACAAAGGAATCAAGTCAATTAGTTGATGCCAGGGTCGACAACTCTTCCTTTCTCTCTCTCTCCCTTTCTCTCACGTACATATTCACAAAGAAGACTGATTAGCTGGCAGATACAGCAGCTGGGTTCAGAAAGACTGGACTGGAATTCTGACTTTGCCATTTGCTAGCCATGAGACTTTGCTACCATCATGAGGCAGCAGAAATAAACCAAGAATTTTCCAAAACTGATGAAAGTTGCAGGTCAAAAGGTACTCGGAAACTCAAACAGAATTCATATGAGGACAAACACAATCAGGTTATCATAATCTAACTATTGGAAAGCCAAAGCAGAGTCTTCTAAGTAAACAGACAATAAAAGGAGAAATCAAAGCAGCAAAAATAAGACAAACCATTGAAATAATATAAATTTATTTTATTTGCTGACCCTTTAGTAACCCTCTCTGACTCTACTCCCCTCAACCCCCTGGAGAAAACCACTTTTTTGAAGTTCTGTGCATTCCAACCATCTGTTAGCTCCACTGGAGGTAAGTATAGCAAACATATAAAATGGACAGTGTTCTCCCTTTTTATTGAGTTTAAATGTATGATATACTTCATTAAATGTTCTGAAAATTTCCTTTATACCTATGTTATTCCATGTGATTACATTTAGTTTTTATTGCATAAAAATTATATCATTGTGTAAATGGTACATTCATCCATTCCATTTTAGATGGATATTGATTATTTATAATCTTTTGCTATTACAGATTTTATATCATCTGCCTCTTGTGAAGATAAGCAGAATTGATCAGATGTAGCAAGCTTCAAAGTGGGGCATATACACTACAAGAAGAAAGGCAAATCAACCCACAGGGGCATGCAGAAAGAACAGGGAGGTAATTAACTTCTAAGTTTTAAAGAAGACACCATGTAAGTTTTTCTGCTTTTTGCATGTATTTAATAAGATTAAGATGAGAAAATCTAAATACATGTAAATTTATAAATAAATTTTAAGAGCTCATGTTAACATTTATTTAACTGATAAGGAACACAGAAATTTCCAGAAATGTGGAAATCACTGAGTTTAGGCACCTTCAACTTTTTCAGATATTACTGAAGATGTTACTTTGTGGCTGTGCTAATCCATCCTTTCACCAGGAATGCAGAGGAGGCTATATTTTCCAGAAATCACAGAGATTCTACGTTGCCTAAAAAAATAAGAGCTTACCTCCCAAGCGAATCACTGCTGCTCAGGAATGACATACTGTGTGAAACTGTGTCATTAACATGCTACCAACATAAAACTCTTTGTATGTGCATTTAACAGTCAAGTAAAGTATCAGATCCCATTGGCACAGATCGAATTCTAAGAAGAATTAGCATGATTATTATTTTAAAGTATATTCACATTCTCAAGGAGCCACATTCTGTTCATGATCCCCAGGCTCATCGTCAACATGTCTTAGTGCATTTATCATTCTTTTCCCTGCAAACTCTGAAAATACCACTGCACAAAGCAGCAGCTGTCATATCAAGATATTTCAGTGATGTGATAATTTGTATTTAAAATTCCCTGGGATCCAGTGAAAAAGTCACGAAAATCTAAAGCCAGAGGAAGAAAAGGAAGCAAGGGATTTCAGAGCCCCGTGAGTCATAACCACCAAAGACCCACAGGACACCAGTAAAGGCACCTGGCAGGGGAGCATGTGTGATGTGTAAAGCTCATGGCTTCTGGCCAGCAAGCACTCCATGCACCAACAATTAATGTAGCACTTGAGTACTAGTAAACGTACCCCAAATACTTGCACATGTCAGTGACTATCTGAGCTCTGACCACATCAAGTAATGAATATTCATGTAACAAATGTTAATTGACCCGTCACTGTGTGCCAGGAAACACACTAGGTGCTGGGAGCAAATGACAATTCTGTCCACGTACCTGACATTTAAGAAGCATTTGTGGAAGGCAGTTTCTTAAATACCTATTTTGCATCTCTGTGTGTCTTCTATGAGATTGATACTATAGCCATCATATCTTCTGGATGGCAAATCTGAAGCTAAAGTCAATTAAGTGTTCAAGGTCACTCAGCTAATATGTGCTGGAGCTGGGACAGGAATGAGAGTGTATTGTATCCTAAACCATGAGGCCATGTGTGTCCAGGGAAGAGGAGTACAAGGCAATTCCTAGCATCATAGAAACTGCAGTCTGACTAGAGAAACAGATGCACAGACATAGATTAAAATGTAGTCAAATGAGATGGAGGAGCATGGGTGAGAAGAGCTGTTAAGAAATGGAGCATTTGCCTGGATCTTGAAAGATGAGTTAGAATTGGAGGAACAGAGAAGAAAGGGAGTGGGATTCTGGGTAGGGGGGATAGCAATGTGAAATCACAGGAGTGTGTCAGAGTATGTAAGGAAAATGGATGAATCAGACTATGTTTCACCTGCCGCTCATCAGACGTGCTATGTTTTCCACCATTTGGACATCCAGAAAATGACAGACCTTGCATTTGCAACACGTACGGGGTGTGTGGCTATGGGCACTTCACAGTGGAAAGGGGGCTGGGCAGTGGGGTTTCTGTTCTGCGATCCCTGGCTCTGTCTGCCGGCCTGTGTGTAGGGCTCCCTGTCTCAGCAATAAAGGCCTGCAAAATCCACCAGGTTTCTCTTTTCATCTGTGAGAACTGACAATGAATCTACCCGGCCTGGGATGGTTGCACGAAAGAGTACAAACATTTATGTGAGTAAAAAATAAACAGCGTAATGAAAGAGTAGGTAAAAAGAAGTGTCTCTAGAAAAGTCAGCAGAGACAGTTCACAACAGTTGAGCAAAATAAGCAGGAAAGAAAAAGAAAAATAGCAAAAGGTCTCATTCATTAGAGAAATGCAGAGAAAACAAGAAAGGAATCAGAGGAGAAAATTGTAAAGTAAAAATCAAAACCATCAGGCAACTATGGATCAGAGACATTCTGTAGGGGAGGAGGAAGGTGAAGGGTGGGAAGAGCATGAGAGACTACGGTAATGGTGCTTGAGTAAATTGGTGGTGGGAATTTCATGGGGAAATCACACATTCTGTAAAAATGAAGGATGATAAAATGAATATATGAAAAAAATAAAAAATATATGTCAAAGAAAGGTCTTCAATGTCAAGTGAAAGAGCATTAACTGTTTACAGTCGGCATGGAGAACTATTAGTAAGGTTTGAAACAGGAGTGCTACAAAAACTTCTTTAATCTACTCACAAACTTCTCAGAAATCCAGAAAAATTCATGCAAACCTTACATAGGTAGACCCAGGTTCAAGTCAAAGTTAAGGTCACATGTCCCAGGGATTTTCACTGGGACGTTTTCAGCCTTAGAAGATAAAAGGAAATTGCTGAGGAACGTCTAACAATTCCCTTTCCTGTAATGGGTCAGAAGGGCATGACCAATCTAGGATCTGAAATCCTCAGTGGCTTGGGTAGAAGTAGAAAACCTGGCTGAGGAGTCAGCCTCCCACTGGCCCAGCAACACTTTTAGGGACAACAGACAAGCCAACCCCTTGGGTGGGCCTTGCAGTTACAACCCCATATGTATGCTGCAGGAAAGAATTTTTGGGGGGAAAGGGAAATTTCAGGTTTCTTGTAAATAGTTAACTCTTGCAAAGAGAAATGTGGAGCTAAATTTAGCCTACCTCAATTATTTGCCTTCTAGACTGACTTCTAAAAGCCACAGAGGACTTTGTGCAAATTATTAGTATTCTTTCTTATGGGAAAGAGTCTCTGTGAATCTCCTGGCAGCAGGTGTCCACCATCAGCCTCAGGGCTGCACAGCCAGGCCTAGGTGGGCAGACTTGGCCTGGGGTGAGATGTCTAAAGAAAACGAATTGGAAATTGATTCTTGAAAAGGAGGCCATCATTGTGCTCCTTGGAGCTAATGCACTCTCTTCTCAGTTATGACTGACCTTGCCTTTGTATAGACAGATGCTGCCTTGGCTTTTCCCTTTCTGCTAGGGGAAAGCAAACACACCAGAGAGATTGTGCAGAGAAAGCCCATCTTGCACAGGGAGATAAAAGCAAGAGCTTCATCATAACCCTGGGGGCAACACTCCCCAAACTGGAAACCATCTAAGTGGAAGAAAAGAATACATGATTATGGAGACCCATACACATGTAAAATGGAGAGTATCTGGGAGCAAGAGCTGTTCTGAGCCCTCATAGATCACAGGCTTCCTGTTTGAAGCTTTATGCATTTTCCCATTAACCTACAGAGCACTGTCAAATGGGGCCAAGGGGTAGAGTTGGTCTAGTTTCCCCAGTTTTCTTCCATCTCTACAATGGGACAGCCATTTTATATGAGTCTGTAGAATAGACTGCATTCCTCAGAATCTCTGTTGTCAAGGGGAGGCCATGTAACAAATTCTACCTGAAGATCTGTAAACCCAAATGCTTTGTATGACTGCCATGGTCCTTAAAGAGAGTGCTCTGTAAGAGAGAATGTTCTGTAAGAGAGGGAGAAACCCTACGGTATTCCTTACTCCTTCCTGCCAGCTGAAAATGAGATATGGCAGATGGTGTTTAGCTACCATACTAGCCTATGAAATTTTTCATAAGAAAGAATAAACTTTTGTCTTCATTAAGCCACTGTTACTTTGACTTTTCTTACACTTAGACCCAAAGCAAACATTAATCTATAACAATACAGGGACAAAGCTCAGAGAGGTCATGTGACTTACCCGAGGTGACATTTATTAGATGCAAAACCCAAATTCAAACACAGTTCTGCTAGATTTCAAAATCTGTCCTTTTTATAATAGTGACTCAGTGAAAACTTCCATTTGTTGAGTTCCTACTATGTGGCAGGCACTGGACATCTTCATTAAGACTTACCTGATTTGAACCTACACTCTACTAAAAGCTCTATGCAGAAGCAAAAGCATGCTAATTAATCTCCTAATTTGTAAATTACCTCTAATATAGGGGTATTGGGAAATTAAATGAGATCCATCCTAGAAGCCAAGTGCTAGGTATATTGCCTGGATCAGAATAGGTCTTATATGGACTGAATGGTTCCTCTTTTCCCTGGATCCTCAGTGTCCTATCAAAGGTTGAATACATAATAAGCATGCAACTGCATGTAAGCCAGTAATTTCTAGCCTCCCTTGAGAGAACAAAATAGGCATTAATGAATGGATTCACTGACTGGTTTGGCAGTGTCACAATTTTCAAGGATCCAGGACCTTCTGTCTGACTACTCTGCTACCATTAACAAGAACATTTACCTCTTGGCCATGATGGCTACTTAGCTCTACTCATATGTCACTGTTAAGCACCTAATGCATGCACTAGCACACAGGCTGCTGACTGGGAAATCACAATTCTTGGTAGTGAGAGTGGTACAGACCGGCAACACATGGAAGAAGCTGCATGAGGGGAACAAGAAATAAGTAGTCAAGAAGCCAAGATCATATTTACCTACCCAAACACAGCACAAATCTGGTGAATTTAGGACTCTACATTATAAGGACCCTTGGGGTCATTCTGCTGCTGGTTCTGATACCAGTAGCTAAAGACCATTAATTGTTATGGGCCATGCCCCCTAGAGGGGTTTGCTAGCAAAAAAAAAAAAAAAAAAAAAAAAAAAAAAAAGAGCACACCAAAAAGGTGCTAAAAGTGGGATGAAACAGAAAAAGTATATAAGGGAGTGCCATGCATGCTTGAGAGTGAGCTCTGTGCTGCACATATACACACGCACACAGAAGTAGAGGGCCGGGTAGAGGCATAGCCATGACTGCACACAGATACATGCAGAGACAGGGCTTCACTCACAGAGCTGGGCATTGTGGGCATGGACCCCATGGCAGGGGTACCAAAGAGAGAAGACCCGCTTAGTAGTTTTGGAAAAGTTTTGGTAGGCCTGTTGGAGAAAGGGAAACCACGCCCACCCCACCCCCCTCACCCCCCCAAAAAAGCAGGCATCTTGCTGAAGTGGGCCTGGAGATGATAGGAAACTCAGAGTGAGACACCTTGCTCAAGTGTGGCCTGTAGAACTTGGGAGCTGGGCATCCTGCTAACATGCCTCAGTGTGGCCTTTTGTCCGGCCATTCGGCTGCTTCAGCTGTGGTCTTGAGTATTGCTCATTTGGTGCTGTTCTGGGGCACTTAGGCAGCTCAAGGAGCATCTCCTGTTGCATCCTTTGCTGTGTTTGTGAATGGGACCCTGGCCTGTTGTTTGCCTGCCGTGCATCCACAGTGGCAGGAAGACGCCATCTTAGACATGTGGCCAATTGCTGGGGAGAGGATCTGCACACCCTCAGTGGCGGGAAGATGCTGTCATCATAAAGGTCTTTGTGCAGGACTGGATGGTACTAGACATGACTTTGGGTAAAGTAAATGGCTATTGTTGGCCTCAGTAACTCTTTTGTTTTTCCTGACTTGTTGAATAAATCCCTCTGTTGTTAAGCCTGAGGAGTCTTGCAATTGTGCGACTGGGTGAAGAACCCAGAGAGTAATTGGTAGACTATTTGGGCACAGGGTCCTTGGCCAGTTTAGGGTTCCTCACCACACCATTCTTGGTTAGTTTGACATTCCAGTGTCCTCGGGCAGTGGAATTTTGAAAAGGCCTGAAAAGGGAAAGTTTCCATAGCCACCCTGAGAGAAAGACCTCTCTGACCAAGATGTCAACTGGTGAAAGAGAATAGAAGTCAAAAGCCCATAACTAATACACACCACCTATCTGGATCTACCTTAAAATAATCAAAAGGGGCCCTCTCTGGTGGCGCAGCGGGTTAAAGCACAGCACTGAGAAGCTAAAGCCACTTCCGCATGAGTTCAATCCCCGCCTGGTCCGGAGGTGACCCACCTGGCGTGGCAGACCTCTCCTGACCTGCCTGCTACTCGCCTCAGCAGTGTACTTCATAGATCTGCCTGTTCTGCTCCCCACTCTGTCTCTGGTGAAGCCTCTGGCCGCCCCTGAGCCTCTGGCCTGTACCCCAGTTCTGTATGCATAAATAAATAAGTCTTTAAAAATAATAAATAATCAAAAGGCACAATAGCACCAGCATTGTGAGAAGATAGCAATAACAGAGAAGCTAGAGTCCAAAGACTCACCATTGTAAGCTTAACACTTCTGTTTACTATCTGGAAGCCTTCACTAGAGTCAGAGAATTGCACATTTTGGTTTCTGCTTCTGTTAACCAGGGATTAATTAAATACCTAACTTCTTGTTGTGAGGATTATGTGAAATAACATATGGGAAAGCACCAGGTAAATGATATTTAGCAGCAAGGACTTTGCCATCAGACTGACTCTTAGAGCTTCTGTTCCTCCTCTGGAAAATGTAAAGGTGTTCAGGGGATTCCACCAAAGCCTAGGATCCCCTTCAAATATATGTAGGGTAAATGAGCCCCTTCAAAATGGCAGCCAAAATCCTCATCCTGTGTTTCCACCTGGATCAAAACTGTTCAGCTTAGGTTTTCCAGTCTATTCAAAATAATAAACATTATTTAAAGGAAGTTGGGAGGTTAGAGGAGAGTACACATGTGTGTGTATACACACATACAAACACACACACACTACACACAACAGAAACCAATGGGTAGAACAGGCCTTGCACCTCTGCCCGGAAGTGACGCTGCCATCCACCTCCAACAGAGGAAGGAAGAGGCCCCTTCTTGCCCAGTCATATCTGAGCCAATGAGAAAAGGTAGTAACCTGCCAATGAGAAGTTCCTAATCTTCAACCTTCCCCCTAACACATTCTTTTAGAGGGTCTGCTGAACCTATCCAAAGGGGTTTCTGTTTTTGTTCTGAGGAGGGAGAGGATGTTTCCTCTCCACATTTCCTAACTGCTTTTCTATTGTTGTTTCCCAGTAAACCACTTTTGCTGGAGAATAACTGGCTACTTGTTGTCTGAGGTCCACAATTTCAAAGGGAAGATAGAACGTCACGTGCGGGGGGGCCCCATGGCGAGACTTCAATGTAAATGGTGCTTTTTCTTGAACTGCCTTCCCGCCATGTGCATCCTTGAAGACTCTTGCAGAAAGTTGCCTTTTGTGTTTCTTGGCATGTTTGAGCAAACACACCTTACATATTTTCGTACTAGGCCTTACATAGTGCATTCTACCTGCATGGGCAGGGAAGAGGAAATCAGAAGGATAAAGTAAAATGTCAAAGAACCTACTAGGTGCTAGGAGTTTCATTAGTGTTCTCAGAGACTAGAACCCCTGAAATTGTAAGTTCATTTTATAATTAGTAGTAATAATAACAGTGATAACTGCAACATGAGAGTTATTGTGAGCATCACTGACATTTATTAAACCCTCATCTTGTGCCAGGTTTTATTATCATACTGTGTGAGCTTTTTTTTTATTTTAAATGATTTAATTCCATAAAACCCTCAGGTGCTAGGTCTGTATCTCACAGATTGGGAGACATGTATGTACTAATGGAAAAGCAGAAGTTCACATTCTTTGCCATCACACAGTGGTGTTGAGGGTAGTGTGAGGGAACTTACAAGGACACACAGGTGGTGAGTGGTGCAGTGAAGACCTGATCCCAGGTTGGCCTGAGTACAGAGACCTGTCCCCTCTTCTGAGAAGCATGGGGGAGGGAAGCAATACTATTTCCTTTTGAGCCTATGATATTTTCAACTTGTCGGTGACCAAGAAAACTGAGGTTCCCAATAAGCACACTCTGGCAGAGCCTCACTTTAGAAGTGGAACCCGGTAATGACTTCGGGCTTCACTTTCGGTGTCACAGGAAGCCACTTGGAGGAGTGTGAACCAGAAAGTACCACATTTTATTCAGAGTTTTTAAAAATCATTCAGGTGGTGCTGTAGAGAATAGACTGCAGGAGTGGGAGCAGGACTGTTAATTATTTATTGGAAAGTTTCTAATTGCCTTCTAAGAAAATTAAGATACTCAGGTAAAGTCTCCTTAGGTTATGCCCCCTCCCTGATCCAGTTTCCTGGTCCCAGAGGAAGCCTTATTTTATTTTTTTTAAAGACTTATTTATTTATTCATACAGAACTGGGGTACAGGCCAGAGATGCGGAGGGTGAGAGGCTTCACCAGGAACAGACTGGGAAGCAGAACAGGCAGATGGACGAAGTACACTGCTAAGGGGAGCAGTGGGCGGGTCAGGAGAGGTCTGCCACGCCATGTGGATCTCCTCCGGGGCAGGCGGGGATCGAACTCATGCAGAATTGGCTTAAGCTTCTTAGTGCAGTGCTTTAACCCACTGCGCCACCAGGGAGGGCCAGGAAGCCATATTTTTGATGGACAGTGGTGACCATTGTCTCCCAACTGATGTGTGAGAACTGCAAAAACAGGGAAGGCAGTGGGACAATTTTGTGCAAGGCCAGGAGAGTGGACCAGGGTTCAGGAAGGATACACACTTAGTCAATTCCAACCCAGGGTAGATATTACTATCAGGAGCAAAGAGGAACCCAGATCATTCCTCCCAGGACTCAGCACAGCAATTGAGAGTGCATGGCCACAGAAAGGCCCAGGGGATGGAGAGGAAGCCATCAGTTATGTATTGAAGTCCTACCACCTGACAAAGCCATTGTAGTGGATTCTCATTCTCATTATTCACAAGAATGTATTCCAGACAGTCTGGGAACACTGGATTTCTGAACTCTGAACTGCAGCTCCTGGGAAAACACTAGGTTAGGGTTCTGCAAGCCAAATTTGTCAACTTTTCTTTTTTTAAGATTTATTTGTGTTTTAAACATTCAAAAATATATATTCATCATATCATCCTTCATTTTTGTACAATATACAGTTTCCCCATGAAATTCCCACCACCAATTCACCCATGTGCCATCACCACAGTCCCTTGTGCTCTTCCTACCCTGTCCTGGTCCTTCTCCCTCCTCCTCCCCTACAGAATGTCTCTGATCTATAGTTGCCTGATGATTTTGATTTTTACTTATGATAGTTACTTTTTCTCCCCCATGATTCCTTATTTGGTTCCCCTATATTATTCCTATAAGTGAGACAATTCGATATTTTTCTTTTTTTTTCTAGCTTATTTTGCTGAGCATAATCCCTTCCAGCTCCTTCCATGTTGCTGCAAAAAGCATGAGCCTATCCTTTTTGATTGCTGAGTAATATTCAAATGTGTAAATATACCACCTCTTCTTGATCCAGTCATTTATTTTTGAGCATCTGGGTTGCTTCTAATAGCTTGCCTATTGTAAAGTGTGCTGCAGTAAACACAGATGTGAAGGTGCCCTTTGGAATTAATACTTTTGTGTCCTGGGAGTACAATTGCTGGATCATATGGAAAGTTTCATTTTTAGCAGTTTGAGAAATCACACAGCTCTCCATAGTGGTTGGACCATTGTGCATTCCCACCAGCAGTGTAGGAGGGTTCCTTTTTCTCTACATCCTGAGAGATGCTGTTTTGCATCTTTGCACATTTGCCTCCAGAAAATTCAACTCCTCAGAAGGTGCCCAGGACACTATTTAAATGTAAAATAGCTGGAGAAACCTGACTTTCACCAGGAACCCAACAAATATTTTCAGGATACTTTTCAATCTGCATTACAACGCTTTGCAAAAATTTTAAAACTGCCACAAAGCAAAAGAGATAAAGACTTTTGTTAAAAAAAAAAAAAAAGAAGGGGGGGGAGGGGGCTGCAGCATGATCAGGGAAACCTGACTTTCACCAGGAACCCAACAAATATTTTCAGGATACTTTTCAATCTGCATTACAACGCTTTGCAAAAATTTTAAAACTGCCACAAAGCAAAAGAGATAAAGACTTTTGTTAAAAAAAAAAAAAAGAAGGGTGGGGGAGGGGGCTGCAGCATGATCAGGGAAAATTGTTTGGAAGTTTATTCATTTAGGAACCTCTATCAATAGAGTAGATAGATGCTAATTAATTGCTAAGATACAGAATCCAACAGTGCTCTGTGTTCAGTGAGATGTCATCAATTTAATGAGCTGCTTTGCTAATTGAATGTATAATTTGAACAAATTCAAAAAGAGTATGTCATAGTTGAACAGGTTAAGAAAGAACACAGACAAAAATAAAGAAAGTCAGGCAATCAAGATGATTTTTTTTTTTTAAGTAACTTGGAACAATAGACATGTGAAGCTGCTAAGCACTGGAAAGACCCACCTCTGAGGGCTTACAAAGGTCAAAGAACTGCCGGCCTGGGGAAGAGGGCCTCGGAGGCAGAGACTGACGTGAAAATTGGTTTCCACATAGTGCTGGTGGGAAGTCGCCATTAATGCTCCCGGCACTGTGTCATTGCCTGCCGCCCATGTGGGCTCTCCAGCTAGTGGCCCTCCAAACTGACGACTAACAAGGCCCAAAATAAACAAGTGCAAAGAGATCTATTTACCTACTTTGAAGGTTACTCAATTTTCAACCATGCTGGAAGCCAGTGAGTTTCTGATGAGATCACAGAGCATCTATCTCCCCTGTGGCTGAGTGGTTGTGAGTGAATCTAAAGGAAAATACAGTGTTCTGCACTCAGTATTCCTCTAGCGCTCCTTCTTAGTGATTACAATGTTAACATTTCTTCTGAGTGCTTGTCATGGGTCTTGCCTCCTGTCAAACATTTGGTATACCTCATCTCGCTTAACTTTTGAGAAAGACCTCAAATTTGAATTAGAAATAATTACAAATACCCACAATTTCTCATGTGGGTATACATTCGCCTCTAATATCAGGACTTTCTTTTTTGTTTTTTAAAGATTTATTTATTTATGCATACAGGCCAGAGGTGCAGAAGACTCACCAAAGACAAAGTAGGGAGCAGGTCAGGCCGACTGACCAAGTACACTGTTGAGGAAAGCAGCGGGCGGGTCAGGAGAGGTCTGCCACGCCATGTAGATCACCTCCCTGGCCAGCAACGGAACTCATGCTGAAGTGGCTGCGATTAGCTTCCTAGTGCTGAGCTTTACCTATTGCACCACCAGGGAGGGCCCTAATATCAGGACTTTCTATGGGGAAAAAGCCCTCCAAAAGAGTGGCTCTCCTGTTCTCTAGGGAAAGAACTCACCAGAGAGCCAGAGAGTGCTAGGTGTAGTTGAGCCAGGCAGAGAGAGACAAGTATGAGGGACTGTTGTGTTGGCAAGACCACACTGACAAGCGGGAGTCCTGGAGCAGCCTGCACAATCCAGAATGCTGCTCAACAAGCAAGGCCCTGGCCTTTCCACTGATAGAATAATCATTCAGTTATGTAGGGTAAGAGGACCAAGAGAAAAAGATGTGTGACACTAAAGAATGTGAGATTGTCATCTGGGGCTTCAGGGGCACATAAGTCTGCTTACCAGATTCTTAATATGCTTGATGACCAAATGTTATAATAGAAATCAAACCCCGACCCCTAGTTATCGTTCTAATCTTATCACCAAGGCATTGCACTAATTAGCTTCTGGCGTCCCTTGTCATACATCCATCCTTCTGCCCCCTGAGTGTATCTCTTCAAACCTCGGTGATGTATGAGTTGGGGGTAAGTTTATGCATCTGTCATCAGCCCCCTCCCCTCGCCCCAGGTGTTCCCGGTCATACCTCATGATGCATGCCCTTCCTAAGGTGATCAAGCTTTCTGCTCTTGATTGATTTGAAAGGCAACTTGTGAGATTTGGCTCCTGTGACTGATTGACAGGGCAGTTCTGACCTTGTCTAGCAATGCAGGACTGCAGGTAGCAAAGAATGGTGTCTGAACAGGCCGCTACGATAGCAGACCCACAAGGGACCCAGTGTGGAAAGGAGAATACACCTTGGCTCCTGGAAGGGAGTTAGGAGGTATTTACAGAGTAGTAACAAACTGCGACATTGAAGAAAGCTGAAGTATCCTGCACCCGGTAAACGGCCACCCAGCGCACTCTCCTTCTCTGAAGAGTGACAAGAGCTGGCTGCTTGGAAGCCACCTGGCAGGGCTGGCCAGGTAGATGTTTGGATTTGAAGCCTCAGCTCTAAGCTCACAAAATGACCTGGATGAATATTTCTTAATATGGTAATGATATAAAAAGAACATTTGGTAATGATTATATTACAATTTTCCTTTATAAGAGTATTTGAAATAATAAATGTATCTGTTTTATATTCTAAAAAAAAAAAGGCGTGGAGGAGAACGACATTGGCACAGCTTGTTTGCAGTTAGGCTGTGCCCAGGAAGTTACAAGTATACTCCTACTGTGTGTGCAGGTTCTCAGCGTTTTCCTCCAGAAAATTATAAGATAAATATTATGCAGGATCTGATGCTCTTTGTCAAGCACAGTGCCTCTCAGTATGGGGGGGCACATTGTTGTGATAGGACTATCCATCATTCAGCCCACATGTTCAACCAGTCCTAGAGCCACAAAGCCTATCAGCTACCAATTTCTTTTACCCAGACTGACCCATTCATGGTTTGGTGGGAAAGTCAAGGCCTGGAAGACTTGTCAGTAGTACCAAAGTAGCAAGGAGTTGATTAGAGATGTATAGAACTGGGGCTGGATAGGGTGGCAAGAAGGAAGAGGTAGGCGGGAGAGATGGGCATATTAATATTATCAGAAGCTGGCACTGCACGTGCAGAAATCACTAAGGGAGAACCACTGGAATCAGGCACAGGCAGAATTCTAACTTGTGTCCACAGCTTCATGCAGGCATCATAGTTCTGGAGGATTCTGTGCAAGTCAATGCATGTGTGTAATTTCCTTTGGTGGCAATTATGAAAAAGGACTGAAATTTCCTTTTGGGTTTACTAGTTATGAAATGGACACAATCCGAACAGCATAAGGGGGTGAACTCGTTGACAACAGGAGGTAGGGTTTGGTGTGAGCAAGAGAGTGCAAATGCCCTCTCCCCCAAATTCTCAGAATCTTGGCAATGGCCCATGTGGGGCTCTATAGAATTTCCAGCTATTTTATATAAATCTGATCAGATACAAGGGACTCAGTTGACTCCTCAGGTATATACAAACATTGCAAGACAACAGAAGCCAGGGTCATCCATGATAGTAGCAAGAAGGACACGGCTCAAGTACATTCTTTTGTTCTATAGCTCCCAGGGTCAGTTCATCCATCAGTCATCCATCCATCCACTTTTTTCTTCGTTCTTTTCTCTCTCTTCCTTTCTTCACTGTAATCTTTCCTTCATCCATTTATTCATTTACTTACACATTCTATGCTTTACTAACCCATTTGTTCCTCCAACAACTTAAAAGTAATCACAGGTTTTTCTCAAATTATTCTTACCAGCAGTCTGGGTTCTTCCTTCCCACCTCATATACCTTTTTAGAAGAATGAGACTCAGAAAATTACATAATTCAGTCAAAAATCACTTCTTGAGTTGTGAAAAAATTAAAGCTCTCTCCTTGGAGGTTTTTGATCCAGAGAAAAGAGTGTGTGTCAGGTGTAAACTGGTTAAGATAATTAGCACGCAGTAGGTATTTACTGAATACCTGTCATGCTTTATTGAACCCTAATATGTGTTAGTTACAGGGGTGAAGGTCATAAAGAAGAGAACAAACCCAGATGGTTTGGTGGACGGTGAGTACACAGAGCTGTAAACAGATAATCAATTATATTTAAAATCTGTAATGACAAAGTTGACACAAAGAGAGAGTAACACTTAGAGCTGACTGGAAAGTTTGCCAACAGGAAGAATCTGCTGAGTGAGGTCCTAAAACAAAATTAAGAATTTGAAAAATAGGCATTTTAGCTAGATCTCTAGCTATTATTTTTCTATTTGATACATACTATATACTTATGATCAACATTTTGAGGAAGATGGAAAAATTATAAAGCAAACCTTTCCACTTTCTTAACTCTTCACTCAAGGAAGGAAGAAAAATATTGGATGGTTCTACTTATAGAAAAAATATATGAGAACCAAATAAGTGATCAAGGAAAACAAAACAAAACTATCAGGCAGTTATAAACCTGAGACATTCTGCAGAGGAAGGAGTGGGAGGGCGACTAAAAAAAGGGTGGGAAGAGCACAAGAGGCCATGGTGATGGTTCACCAGTGACTTGATGGTGGAATTGTTTTGAAATTTAGGTTGCCTTATAACTTTTTTTTGCTTAATATTTGGACATGTAAACATTTACACAGTGCAGAATGTAGTCATATAAACACACTCAACCACTATAGAAAACATATGGATATACCTTTAAAAAAAGGCAATACCAGATGACCTATCAGTCTCAGCCATATTTTGTGGCATGTACTCACAAAGTATGAAACCATGGCACAAAAAGCCATTTGTTCTATAATGGCACCATTATTTACAACAGCTAGAACATGGAAGCAGCCTGAATGTCAAGGGATGATTGGATCAAGAAGATGTGGTCTATCCACACCACTGGGCGTAATATGTAGTTATAAGAAAGGATGCAATGCAGCCATATTTTAATGACGTAGAGGGAATTTGAGAGAATTATATGCAGCAAACAACTCAGAATGATGATGAATACTGAACATTTACATTACAGACAATTCGATAACACAACACATTCTCCCAAACCAGTGGCTGTCACTGCACATGCTGGGGGCTTTGAGGTTAAGGGCAAGGGTCAGGGGACACTTGGGGTGGTGGGGGTGGGGGGAAAGACTCACAATATATATTTAGAAAAATAAATAAAATCTAAAAAATAAAAACAATGACCATAAATTAACATCCATTTCATGAAAATAGATAAAAATAAAAAAGATAAAAAACAACCACTATGGAAAACTGTTTGGAGGTTCCTCAAACTGCTAAACATGGAGCTTCCCTATGACCCAGCAATCCCACTCCTAGGTATCTACCCAAAAGACACAAAAACACTGATTGAAAAAGATATCTGCACCCCTATGTTTACTGCTGCTTTATTTACAATTGGAAAAACATGGAAGCAGCCCAAATGCACAAAAGTAGATGACTGGATTAAAAAGATGTGGTACATATATACAATGGAATATTACTCAGCAACCAAAAAAAGAAACACATGTCTTTTGTAGCAACATGGATGGAGCTGGAAGGGATCATGCTTAGTGAGATAAGCCAGAAAGAAAAAGAAAAATACCGGATGGTTTCACTCATAGCAGGAGTATAATGGACCAGGTGAGAAAATAACAAAAATAATGAACAACCATAGACCAGAGACATTTTGTGGGGGTTGAGTGGGGAATGGGATCAAAAACAGGGGAGGGGGAAAGGCAACAGAACAAGGGGATGGCACATGGGTGACTCAGTGATGGGAAACCCAGGGAGATTACAATTGAGATGGAAAAAAAAAACATACAAAATAATGTAAAAATAAACTATTATAAAGAAAAAAAATTTAGAAAATCCATGGATAAACTAATTTGATCTGTAAAGGCCTAAAAAATAAATATATTCTGCCTTATGGGGCATACCATATTTGTTTCTGTTTCTCATCTTGGCTATTGACCTGGAATGCAACTCTGTGAAAATGAATAAATTGTGACTGTGTTCCAATAAAAAATAAATAAATAAGTAAATAAAAAAGATGCAGAGAAATAGCCATCCGTCCCAATATTTCACAAGATATTTTTATTGTTTCTAAACTATCCTTTCAGTATTTCTTTTTTGTAAAACTAATATAAACATCCTATTGGTTTTTACACAATAAGCAGCATGCACTAAACAAAATTCCCATGTGTATACTTGATTCTATTTCTGGACTTCCTATTCGTTTGGTATTTACCTTGCCTGTTCCTATTCCAATAATGCTGTTTTATTTATTTATGATTTATTTAGTTGCATAAATTTTACAATGTACAGTATTTGCCTCCTCCTCTCAGGAATAGTCTCTGTAAAATTCCCACCACCGGGGCCCACCCTCGTGGCAATGGGTTAAAGCACAGCACTCGAAGCTGGCCACAGCCCTTCACTGCAAGTTCAATACCTGGCCAGGGAGCTGACTCACACAAAGCCACAGACATTTCCTTTCTCGCCCTCTGCTCCCCTCAGCAGTGTACTTTGTCAATCTGCCTGTTCTGCTCCACACTCTCTCTCTGGTGAATCCTTTCACCACCCCTGGCCTAAACACAGTTCTGTATGCATAAAATAAATAAATCTTTTTTAAAAAGTAAAAAAATAGGTCCTCCCTGGTGGTGCAGTGGGTTAAAGCACAGCACTAAGAAGCAAAAGCGACTGCAGTGTGAGTTCGATTCCCACCCCTGAGGTGACTCACATGGCATGGCAGACCTCTCCTCGCCGGCCCATTGCTCCCCTCAGCAGTGTACTTGCCAGTCTGTCTGTTCTACTCCCCACTATCTCTCTGGTGAATCCTCTCACTGCTTCTGGCCTTAACCCCTGTTCTATATGCATAAATAAATATTTTTTAAAAAGTAAAATTCCCACTACTAGTAGTACTGTTTTAATTAGATTGTGCCATGTTTTCTCTTGCCCCTCTGCACCTGTTCCTGCCTCTGTAATCAATTCTCAGTACCTATAGATTGGCGCAAAAGAACTACAAATACAGAATTCTTGTTCTTGAATTCAGGTTGGGTTGATTGCTAGGGAGCTCTGAGCAGAAGTTCACCAATCCTCTCTTTGCTCTACACCTTTCTCCCTTCTAGATTCTGCCGCCTACTTCCTCACATCTTTGAACTTTGCATGGTTAATAAACCAGATGTTACTGGGGAAACTGCACAGTCTTTATGGTTTTCCTATGGCCTGTACACCCACACTTTATAAATAGTCCCTTTATTAAATTATGTTCCAATTATTCTAATTTGAATGTGTCATCTGTTTCCTGCCCTAGTGTAAGTAATACAGAGAGGCCATAATTACACTTATCTATCCATCTACCTCTTTCTCTCTCTCCCTACCTACCTACCTACTTACCTACCAACCATATATCTACCTGATATAACTATCTCTGCTGGCAGTTTTGAACTTTTGTGGATTTTTAGAGATTATACATTTTATCTATTAGTTAAACATATTTTCTTGGGTTGTGTGAAGTGGTATCCTATAACTTTAAATTTTTTTTTTCTTCTGTTATTTCCTCTGGTCACTGTGGCTTATTTTCTGTTTTTGTGTTTACTCTTCTCTTTAGGTTAATTTGCAGTTTATTTACTTTGCAGAATTTTCCCCCAAACAGCTCACTTCGTATTCATTTGTTCTGCTTATTTCAATGCTCTAATTCAAATTATTCTCTTACTATCTATTTCCTGCTTTCATTTTGGTTTTCTGTTTTAATTATTTCTTAATTTTTCTGTACTGGTTAAACAAATAATTTCCATTTTTGTTGATACATGCATTTAAGTTACTATTTTTTCTCTGATATAATCAAATCTCATAGATTTTGAAAACCTTGTTTTAACTACCAGCATTTTCAAGAATTCTAGTATTTTATTAGAGACACATTTAATTTAAAAATGAAACATCCTGTATGGTTTTCAGTTTAATACGTATCTTTAGTGCTGTGGCTTTGTGATCAGATAATGATGCTATTGTTTTCTACATAATGGGATGTATTAAGGCCTTCATTGTTATTTTTATATGTGTTAAATTTTCAGTTGACTTTATTAAATTCTTCTATTAGTACATTTCTGTCTATTTTTTCTTGTATCTCCCAGAGTTTGTTTATGAAATTTACCCAGTGCTGTTTGGGGACATACGCATTTATAACTCTTATAACTATTATACATAGTTGTTAAGTGAGACGTTATTAATATCCTTGCCTTGTTTTGCTTCCAAATCTGAATTCTGATTTATAAGCCACTGTATTGAAGTGTTGTGTTTTTTTTTTTTCCCCCGCCTCAAGGAATTTTTTTTTATTTATTCTGAAGTGTTTTTATCATCTGAGAAAGTTTAAATTTTCACTTTCTATTTTCCTCTTAGAGCATCTTTGAATTGTTTTTTTAGCTTTTTCCTATTTATGATAATTTTATTGGATTTTCTCAGTCCAGTAACATCTGGTTTTAGTTTTGGGAATAGGGATTTGGGAACAGATGTATATTTATTAGGTGTTGGGATTCAAGAGTATTATAACATTGCAAAAATAACATTAAGAGCAATTTATTTAATAATGGTATTCTCTTTCTCCCTTCCTCCTTTTTTCTTAATTATGTGAATAGACTCATCTTCAGACACTTCCTTCTTTCTCGCTGTCAAATTGCCATTGCTATCACCTATGCCTTCCAAGATGTGTTTCTTTTTTTCCCAAGTTTACATCATTTATTCCTGTGCAACTTTTAAGTTCTTTCCTTTTGCCCACCCAGTAGCCAAAGATTTGGTCTACCAGGCCTTCTACCCATTTTCTTTGTCTCCATTTTGAACAGAAACTTCTCTGTCAGGATAAACCACTCTTTATGTTCCATCACCATCAGGGCCACACTGACTCTTCAGATTGCTTATTTTCCACCAAATTCTAAATCCTGACATGGATTCTAACTCTGGTGCTGCTTGTATTAGACATTTGTTTTTCCAAGTACATGTAAATAGAAGTGACAACATTCTTTGCATTTTACATATGCTTTGCTATATGTGATGGCCCCTATGGAAGATTTTATTCTTGCTCTTTCATCTTTTTTTAGATGATTCGTGGGAATATTCTAATATAGGCAGCCACCATTATCCTACAAGACTCTGGAACTAATGCAAACATCTGCAATTTCTACTAGGTCTTTTATTAAGCAACAAAACTATTGCCCCATAGAAGTTGTGTTTCTACCCGACTTATAAAACAGTTACTCTGTCAAACTGATATTTTGTAGCCACAAATATTTATGGAAGTGGGGCAGCTCATCAATTGCTTTCTTGTTTGTTTGACTTTTTTATTGTATTATGTTTTACTGAGTGACACTGGTATGTG
>NW_004567109.1:61187497-61206014 GCF_000260355.1 Condylura cristata
CACCTCCGGGGCAGGCGGGGATCGAACTCATGCGGAAGTGGCTTTAGCTTCTTAGTGCTGTGCTTTAACCCGCTGCGCCACCAGGGAGGGCCTCACTGGACCCTCTTTTACCTTTGTTCTCCACCCTCACTCCTCCACAGGTAGCCTCCATTTTACAATCATATTTCTGAGGTTCACTTTGATTCAGGTTTGTCTATTCCTTTTTTCTATATCCATGTATAAGTGAATCAAGTGAGCATTTTCCTTTCCTCCTGACTTGTTAAGGATAATTCCCTCCAATTCCATACCTGTTGTTACAAATGCAGAGCGTTCACCTTTTTTGTATAGCTGAGTAACATTACATTGTGTAATGTTACACATCATGACTTACCAGAAAAGTCAAATAAAAGTCACGGTGATGGGCCCTCCCTCGTGGTGCAGTGGGTTAAAGCACAGTTCTAAGAAGCTAAAGCCACTTCAACATGAGTTCAATCCCCAGCCCCAGAGGTGATCCACATGGCATGGCAGACCTCTCCTGACCAGCCCGCTGCTCCCCTCAGCAGTGTTCTTCATCAATCCACCTATTCTACTCCCCAATGTCTCTGGTCAATTCTCTCATGGCCCCTGCACCTCTGGCCTGTACCCCAGTTCTTTATGCATAAATAAATAAATCTTTTAAAAAATCACAGTGACATACCATCTCACACTTGTGAGATTGGTTCACATCAAAAAGATCAAAAATAGAAAGTGTTGATGAGGGTGTGGAGAAAAAGTTACACTCATACACTGGCCCCGCCCTATGGAAAACAGTAGGAAGTTTATAAAATATCACAAAAAGATCTATATGTAATCCAGTGACTGTGCTCTTAGGTTTCCATCTGAAGACTGCAAAAATCACTAGTTAGAAGGAATCTTGCACTACTTTCAATAACCAAGCTATGCAAACTAACTACTTGCCCAGTGGATTAAAAGATTTGGCACATAGTCCCTGATCCTATTTGAAAACAGAAAACTCCTTGGGGGTATTCCTGAGAGAAGCAAATCCTGCCCTTTGGCCTCCAACTGTTCTCAACTCAATGTAAATTGAATTCTTTTCAGAAAATGTAACATCTAACTGCAGAGTAATCATCATCATCATTCCTGCCCTAAATTAGCATTCCTGTCAGAAGACCTAATGCTGTTTCAGATCTGCCTAGTGTTTGACGATCAGTTGCTTAAGAGTTTTGTCTGGATCCTAGATTGAGCATTAAATAGAGACTTTGGATTAATTCAAGAGCTCTGGAAATGTAAGATGCTACTTCCTGATAAGAATCCACCAGTGTCTTCGCATCAGACTGAAGCCCCAGGGTTTTCACCCTAGAACTACCTCTCTCTAAACCCATCATTCCCATTTCCCAGGACAACTTTATACAACATGTGTCTGGGTTGGTCAAATGCTTTTGATCATCCCCACTGCTCAAAAAACAGTCTCAACTTCTTGTCATAGATTCAACCAATCAGCTATTCACTTTATTCTCCATTCTCACAAAATTACTGCCTTGCTTCTTCAGATCTGGCCTTTAATTCATCTGGTTCCCTGTGAACACCTTTTTCTATGGTCATATCCCACTGTGGGTTAGAGGCTTCTCTATGTTCTATAAATTTAGTCCCCATATTCTCCTTACAGTTCTCCCTTTTAGTGTTCTGAACACATTGCATCCTCTCTCTTCTTTTTCTCTGTCTGTCTGTCTGTCTGTCTGTCTACAATGTGTTCATATCTTCTTTATGCTATGAGCCTCTTGACGCCAGGAACAATGCCTCCTAATTTTTAAAATCCCGGGGTCTAGCACAATACATAATGCAAGGTAAATGCTCAGTAAATGTTTGCATGAATATATACAAGTTAGATCTAAGAATTAAAACACCAACCAGAATTTCACCTCAACACACACACACACACACACACACACACACACACACAGAGTACATGATGCCTCATCACCATTGTAGTTGTGTTTTCCACTTTTCAGACTCAACCAAAAACTTTCCAAGGCAAAGGGTTTCACGGCCAATCAACTCTGGCAGTGCTACGGGTTAGACTCCTCTTTCACACAACATCTATACTTAGACATTTTTGTGTTCAAAGCCCTGAGAAGTCAGCAATAGTAAAGCATCATTTCTCCCTTTAAGTTATCATTTGTTTTTAATATAGATATGAAGCAAAGAGGTTGCCTTATTTGCTTCAACCATCTACTTTCTCTCTTGCATTAATTAAACAAGAAAAAAATAGTGTTTAAAAGAGAAATATTTTATTTTTTCCCTTCTTTTGGTGCTGAATGTAGTTGTGTTTATTAGGCATGACATATTTCAAGAGCAATCACAGAATTTTTTGAGAGTAGATAATATCTTCATTTCACTTGGCATAATTATGATGATCAAAATGGAAATTCATATATATATACTAAGTACTCAATAAATGGCAGTTATTGGTTTATTGCTAATTGCTGTGGTGATTGTGTTATAGGACACCCCAAATCTGTTAGAGGACAGGGGGAGAGGGACACCCCTGAAGCCCCAAAATCCTGCCTGCTCTAAGTGGGTTCTGCCATCCGCTGCAAGAAGACAAAACATATATAAAACTTTAATGAAAAGGGACTTTAATAAAGTGAATATACAATACGAAACACAAAGAATATAACTTCTAAACCAAACACCTGAAGTTACCCATCCCCTCATGGGGAAAAGTCCACCCAAAAGGGATTGGCCCAAAGCAAGGCCTGAAAGCCCGCCACAAGACTAAACCACCTTCTAGCCGGGACCCATGGAAAAGGGTCAGAAATGGCCAGACAAGTCTGGGAGGAAAAGAGCAAAATCAAAATCAATATAAACACTGCCATAGTCACCTCCCTACAGGTATCTCACCCACATCTGCCTTAACCAGCCCAGGGTCAGGAAACAAGCACAGTTTCTTCATCACATGCTTGCTGCTCCATGTGGCTTCCTCGGGTCTCCTTCTGGCTCTCCATTCAGCTTCATTCTATTTTTCTCTCTTCTCCTTTTTCTCTCCTCAGCTCCACCCTCCTTCTGGGTGGGGCAGGGAACCTGGAACTTCCCCTTTTCCTAGGGACCCCCCTGTTACAATTGTGATGGTTGGAACAGATATGCTTCCTTAGCATCCAATCCCAGCTTCTATAGTTTGGGTGGGATAATCTTAACCCATTCTAGGTTAAGTTTTGAATGTCTAGGTGAATTAGTAATTCCAACAACCATGGTGACTTATTCAAACTCTAGCACAAAACCCAAGCCCATTTAAATCTGGTCTGATAACCCCAGTTACACACACTCATTAGTCAAAGGGGGTCACCTGCTCAAAGGTGATCTGATCTAAGTGAAATTTATGGCTAGGATTTGATGGAACAGATACCTGTCACTTGGGGATTGTGAGTGAGGAGGCAGGTGGCCCCAAGAATAGGATTTAACAGTGTCATTTTAATAAGTCACCTGACAGTGATTTAGGAATCCACTCTGGCGAGGCAGCCAGGTCACAGGAGACAGAAGAGCTAAGATAATCTAAAAGTATCCTAATGTGATGGTGTCTGAAGCCACTCTGCCTCTCACAGCTGAGAGAAATGATGTATTCAGTAGTGGTAAAGAACCCTGACATAAAGTTATGTCAGAACAGGGTTCTAGTTCCAAAACTACAACTTACTACTGTGGGACTTTGGGGGAATTAAGGGTATCTTTCAGATCTTCAGTTTCCTCAGCAATCTTGTCGGTGACTGTGCCCATCTATAATACTTAGAATGGTCTATTCCATAAATGTGGAGCAGGTTGATGGGAGGATTTGAGGAAGAATGGACATATGCATAGATGATGAATCCAGTCTGGTCTAGTTCATCATTTTTATCACAGCCTCTGACAGAGAGCCAACAGTCATACACAATTAAATACATTTCCCTCGACTCAGGATATCCATGACAACTGAGTGAAAAAAAAAAAAAAAGTACAGCAAGGGCCTGAGTGGGTCTCATTTTGCATTTTCTAAATAGAAGACTTGGGTGGGGGGGGTCAAATATTTATTCTAAAAGAAGAAACTGACACCTATATAGTTGTTGTTCTAAGTTGTTTCTAAGTCACAAGAAAATTATTCCCTTTTTATATACCCTGGATAATATTCAAATAGTAAGTCATGATTTTAGACACTATACTGGGTAGGATATGAGTAGTTAGTATCATTTAAAAATATACTTTTGTCATCTTTGGAGATGAAATTCTTTGACTATGATCTTTCCAAATCCTAATATATCTGTCCAAATTCAAGAAGGAGATTTGTGAGTTTAAGCAAACTATGTTTTCATTCATAGATTATCAGAATCAAAAATTTTCCCGAGTCAAAAAGGACATACTTTCCTTACAGACAGAGTTAAAACCAACTAGCACATCCCTCTCTACTTGTCTTTCTAAGATGGTCCATCATGTTCCTGCTTTAAATGAAGGTACTAGCCACATGGTAGAACTACTCGTAAGAGCATCATTTACTCTTTATTGAGCATATGCTATGTGCAATTGGCATCATTGCTTTAAAATAGTACCACTAATCCTCACAGCAAGCCTGTAAGGTACATGTAGTTACTATTCCCATCTAGCAGGTAAGTAAAACAGGGCTCGGGGTCACTTAATGGGAGACTTGAGTCACTAGATCCAAAGAACCACACTGAATATTGAACACAGCTGATTAAATGAACAAAAGTTCTGGCCCAAGGCCTAAACTCCCCTGTCTGATAGAAGAAGTTGAGACCCAGAGCGGGCAACACACTCAGGCCCAGGCCCCAGGTCTCCTTCCCTAGCTGAATGTGTGAACCCCTGTCATTACAAGGTGCTGTCATTCTGGGGCTGCTGATCCTGAGGCCCATGACACTCCCACTTGATGTCCCTGCTTCCATGTGCAAAATACAAGCCAGCAAATACATTGTTTGCTTTTGATCTCTACTCTTCTTCTTTCACATTGTTACTGTTACAGAATGCCTCTCCACAAGAAGCAGAGGAGCATCACAACACAAGAAGCCATGGCTGCTTCAGTGAATGGGTGCTCCCACTAGCTGGCAGTTACCGTGGACTATAAATCCCAGCATGCCATGAACTAGACTTCCCACATGGGTGGCAGCTGGGAGGGAGCAAGGTGGATGTATATAGGGAAGTGCAGTGAAGGAGAGCATTGAGAAAATACATATAGGGGAGAGTCATATAGGAGAAAGAGATGTAGAGACACTGAAATGAGATACTTGCAAGAGACATGTGGATGAAAGACATATGAGAAAGTTATTCCTGCTCCTTGGAACACAGTGGCAGCCATTTTCTTGACTTATGTTGAATTATGGGGTTTATTTTAATTTTGAGTTTCTCCTGTCACAGATCTCTGGAACAGAAACAATCTCTTCTTTGTGGTTCCCCACTAGAAGGTACTTTAAGCTTGTGACAAACTTTTAGGCCTCATTGGCCCTGCTCTGAGTCAAGTTGGTTAGTTTGAGGAGTTGCCTTCTATTAAAAATCTTCCACACTATGAGTATGTTTTCTTTATGTTTATGCATGATAACCAAGTCTCTTTAGAGTGTGTACTCATTAGCAGTTTGGGGTTCCTGGATATCCCTTAGACATGGGGTTCATTATCATGAAAAGGAGCAAAGTCCTGAAATCCTGGCTATACAGAGAGATAAGCCACTAAAGCCGCCAATGGGGTAAGGAGTCCAGGTACATAATCGTCTAATCTGAGAGCAAATGAGCAAAACACCACTGAGTGTCCCGCCTACAATCCAGATGCTGGTTCATGAGAGCACGTTCATCAGGTATCATGAGCTTTAACCACAACTCACAAGATCATCCCCATTTTACAGAGAAGGAAACTATTCTCAGGAATATAAAGGAACTTGTCCCAAGCCCCAGATTCATGGTGGTGGAGTCAGTATTTGAAGCTTTGTCTGTTTCCAAAACTCACTAGTTTGCCATTGTCCAGTCCCTTTCTGAAATTGCTTTCTTTCCACTAACTGGTCAGGCAGCCAGGAGCAACTAAAATCACAGCCATCAATTTAAACTGGACTCTGCTAGGTAATGAGGCATTTGGGGAATCTTCTGTGGCCCCAAGTCAAGTGAAAAGTCAAGACAAGTGAAAAGCTGGCTATTACACATTAGAGCTGGACTGGCTTCTGAGACCAGGATAATGCCTTGCAGTAGTAGTGCCTCAACCAGACCCTAGATATAAAACATCTGAAAAAGACTGAGCCAGGGGCCCTTCCTGATGGTGCAGCAAGTTAGAGAGCTACACTGGGAGGCTAAGTCAAGCCATGGCTGCTTCAGTGTGAGTTTGATCCCGACTCCAGAAGTGATCCACATGGCACAGCAAACCCACTCCTGTCTTACCCACTGCTCCCCCTCAGCAGTGTATTTCAGTCAGTCCACCTGTTCTGCTCCCTAGTCTGTCTCTGGTAAATCCTCTCACTGCACCTCTGGCCTAAACCCCATTTCTGTATGCAAAAATAAATAAAATCTTAAAAAAAGAGGCTGAGCCCCAAAAAAGTGGCCAAAGCCAAGGGTAAAGGGACAACAGATTCAAGCATGTGAAAAAATAAAAGTACAATTATGAAGTGATATCCATAAATAGAAAAACAGAACAAACTCTGGTCGGGGTATGGCTGGAAGCTTCTCTCCACACCAGTTCCCAGGATTATGGATGGGTCACTGAAATATACGAGGTCACTGAGTTCCTGGCATTTGAATGTTCTCTTCTGGACTCTTCCCATAACCCATCCATCAAAACAATTATTGGAAGCCTGGGCAGAACACAGCCTCCACGGAACAACAAGGAAAGGAAACCAATGGCATGGGCATGTGGTCTTGTCCTGACATCTCTCTAGATGACTTCAAAAGCATCTTCTCCCCTAAGTTCCACATTCATCCTGAGAAAGACGCAGCATTTCCTCCACTTGGCTGATGATATAAATGAGTCCCAGGGAAGAGACTCCCCCAAATCATGCAGCTGGTAAGTGGCTGAGCTGAGCCCAAATTTTGTACTCTAGCTAGTTTTCCCCTGCCACTGCCTCTCTCTGACATTGGGCAGAAGAAAGTGTCCCCAATATCCTACCCATGTTCCAGACCCACTCCACTGCCCCCAAAACATGGTTGATTTGAGTGCTTTCTCATGGAGGTTTATTTGTCCCTTAAGGGAAAATTTGGCCAAGCAATCTCTTTTGTGAACTTCAGGCCAAATACATCACTGAGCCTCTTTTTCCGGTTACATTGGTGATCCAGATTATCTCATGCTTTATCTATATTTTTCAAGGGTGCCCTAACTTTCTTTCTTCTCTCTACTTAAATATCAAACACTTACGTTAAGTGACAAATAGTGGGACAGTTTTCTTTTCAGGAACAAAAGACAGTTCCAGAAAGCTTCACTTCTGGAGAAGTGCAAAGTTAGATCAACCCAAGAGGTCAGTGGGAGGCCTTGCATTTATTCTGGAGCAATTCTATTTATATATATATATATATATATATATATATTGTGCTTTGGGCATAAATCCAACATAAACTTCTTAGATAAATGAAGGAACAGACTGACTCATGTAACAAAGGATCCAGAAAACAGTGGCTTTTTAGGAAATGTGTGGCTCTACATACTCAGTCTTGGAGTATCTGAGGCTCACTCCATCAGCCTTTACTGCTTCCTTTTGTGTTAGCTTTATTCTATTCCCACAGAAAGCAAGACAGCACCTCCCCCCTCCCCCCAGCATCTCCAAGTTTATTTACCTGCTTGAAAATGCAAAATAGTGCTTCTTGCTAAATAGCGTGGGATTGACATTCTAATTAGCTGGGCTGATGATGTGCTCATCCCCAAACCAATTATTAAGGGGCAGTTAGAGTTCTTATAGATCAAACCCGGCAACTAAACTCACTCATGTAAAGATAGTTGTAGGTAAACACTCTACCAAATGCATAAGATAATGCTAAAGCAAGGGTGTTTCCTAGTTTCTCAAAGGAAAACCAACGTATTGTTGCTAGGAGGCAGAGTAATAGAGAATAAAAAGGTAAGACATTGGATGACTATATTTTGTTACATGGACTCTCTTTCCTTCCTTTATGGTATTTATATACCACAGAGCAATGAAAATGCTGGTGACGAAAACCCAAAGCAAGAGGCCTGATCTCTTCCATAGAGAATAGCAATAAGTTCTTCTGTTGTTCTTTATAGCTTGAAAGTTGTTTTTGTCTTGATTACCTCTATAATCTCTACATTTACCCTTTATGGTGTCAGCAATCCCTTCAAAGATGAAACTCAAGTTCAGAGAGGTAAAGTAACTAGTCTTCACTTCCTTAGTATGGAAAATTGGTAACTGTATCTGGCTTTGTTTCTCCCTGGAGCAGGAGAACAAACACCACATCCTGTGTCATGAGGACTTTCTGGCTCCTGATAGGTAGAGACACCCACTGATCTTCAGTTAGTTGAGTGAGAAAGGATTTAATACATGAAATCCTAGCAGTGGCTTAAAATGGGCTCCAGAAGGAAAAAAGCATGGCCTGAGGAGCTACAGGCCCTTCATCTTGGGTCCATCTTGAAGAGACACAGGGAACACACTAGCAGAGGCCATTAGGACCACAACTGCCTCAGAGATTGGAGCAGACAAGACAATATTGGCTGTGAGCCACTGAGATCTGAGACATGTCTGTTACATGACAGACACTGACCAAAAGACCTAACTAATATGTCTGTGAATCAAGGATTTTTTTTTTTTTAAGATTTATTTATTTGTTCATACAGAGCTGGGGTACAGGCCAGAGGTCCAGGGACAGTGAGAGGCTTCAGCAGAGACAGAGTGGGGAGCAGAACAGGCAGATCGATGAAGTACACAGCGGGCGGGTCAGGAGAGGTCTGCCTCGCCATGTGGTCACCTCCGGGGCAGGAGGGGATCCAACTCATGCTGAAGGGGCTTTAGCTTCTTAGTGCAGTGCTTTAACCCGCTGCGCCACCAGGGAGGGCCCGAATCAAGGATTTTAAGACTAGGTTAATATGTCAGCCAGTGCCCAAAGACATGCCCATTAACAATTTGAACCTCACCCTGGCCACAGCTGGAGCTCCTAAGAGGCAAGCACCTAATCAGATGCATATATTAGCACACCTGTTCTAGGACTCACATGAATAAGGCTTTGAAGAAGAGACAGAAGATGGAATCTGAAGTCCAAAGAAGAGATGAGAAAGGAGGCAACCATGGTCATCCAGCTGTGCATGTAGCTTTCTGTTCAGCTTTTGCAGTTCAACAGCTCAACTCAACTAAAAATCATTCAATCAACAGGACCAGGTTAATCCATTTTGAGACCTGCTAAAAATAAGCTTTCCATGTAAACTATATAATTGGCAACAACAGATTTGTTTCCACCCATTCTTTCCCTTCTGATTAGAACCATTTGCTTGTAATGATTTATCATTATTCTATGTCTTATGTTATCCATAGGGAAAATATTGGTTTTGATTTCTTATACATTCACAATGCACAGACATTTGTGTTCTTTTGTGAGCAGTAAAGTACCCTTCCTTTAGAAGTTGGAATTGGATCTATTTTGCATACATTTTAAAGATGAATATTAATGATTTTCAAAAATTTTGATGAATTTTAGAGCTGGTATTAATTTCTAATGATAAACATTTAGGGGAAAGAGTCCAGATTCAGTTCCACATATTCCAAGCCATTGTGCCTATACACTAGTTTTGCCTACTTATCTCTCTCAGTCTTTGTGGATAATCACCCCCATTTTACAAATTAGGATATTAAGACTTGGAAGGGAGAGGGACTTGTTGGTAGGAAAGAGATGGATTAAGGGTGTTCACATGATAAGCTTTTTGGTGGGTATTTTGCTGTGCTTCCAGCACCTTTGAAAGCCCTTAAGTTAGAACATGTCCATCTGAATCTTGAGTCTCTAATCCATTTTACTACTAGCTTTATTGAGATATAATTTACACACCCTAAAGTTCACATAAGTTAGTTCAGTGATTTTTAGAAAATATGCAGAGGAGTGCAGCCATCACCACAACCCAATTCTATTACATTTTCATCAGTCCAGAAGGATCGCTCATGACTAATTGGAATCAAATCTCAATCTTGCCCTAGGCTGCTACTACTCTGCTTTCTGTTTATAAATTTCCTTTTTCTGGATTTTTCATATAAATGGAATCACACAATCTACAGTCTTTTTCTCTGCTTCTTTCATCTCACATAATGTAGTTGAGTTTCGCTCATGTGCTTTTTTTTTAGCATAATGTTTTTTAATTTTATAATTTATTTTTACATATTTTTGTGTATTTTTCCACCTCAGTCATGTGCTTTTTAATTGTGGTATAGTATTCCATTGGTAAATATAATGCATGGTAACTACCTGTATCAGTTAATAAACATTTTTGTTATTTCAAGTTTTGGGCACTGATGAAAAATACTCTTATGAAGTTTTATTGACATTTTCATATATGACTTTGTATGAACATTTGCTTTCACGTAGCCAAGAATCCAACTTTTCCAGGCTCCCTGTCACCCAGGATCCAATCAGAGCCTGAGCAAAAAGCACTGTTAATCCCTATAGTAGTTCCAGATCAATACCATCATGACTAGGGCCCAAAACTTGAAATAACAAAAATGTTTATTAACTGATACAGGTAATTACAATGCATTATATTTACCAATGGAATGCTATTCCACAATTTAAAAAGCACATGAGTGAGATGGAAAAATGCAGAAAAATATGTAAAAATAAATTATCGCAAAATTTAAAAAATATATTATGCTTAAAAAAAAAAGCGGTAACCTCCCCACAGTCACGTGACTTTACTGGTTAACATTCCTTGAGCGTTTGTATGTGCCCAATTCTGGGGTAAGCTCTGTACATGCACTTCCTAGTTAAGTCTTACAGAAACCCTTCAGGGTAGGCACTGTTACTTCACTTCTTTCATGGAGGCGCAAACTGCAAACTAAGACACAAAGTGGTTAAGTAATTAACACACCGGGAAACATCAGAGTCAGTATTTAAATCCAGACAGCCTGACATCAGAAGCTATGTGCTTAACTGTCGCTCCATGTTCTGACAAGTGGCTGAATTTATAGCCTGAGCTCAGATCTAATCACATATTTCTTGTTTTAAGAGCCACAGTATGTGCTCCCTCTAATGATAATCAGCAATGCATTGTTTACTGGTGTGTGAAGAGGAACAAGAACAGAGAGAGCTTGCACAGGGCCTCAGAATGTTAACAACTACCACCTGGAGCACTCTGTGGACCCAGAGTATGCTGGCATCCAAGATCCCATGCTGGCATCTAGAAAAGCTCATTAGCATTTGGCTGGTAGCTAGGGAAGAGAGACTCAGTCTGCCTCAGGTTTGCACAGTGAGTCCCAGAAGCCAGGACCTCACCCTCAAGGGGCCATTAGCCAGCCTGAAACTTCCCCACTGTGACCTCTGCCAACCCAAGGCTCTGTGGTCCTCCTAAGGGGTGGATAAGGAGAATAAGAGCTGGGTGGTGCCATGGAGGGCTGTAAGTGGGTGCCAGAACCTGACCAGCCTAGATCAAATCCAGGATCTCCCATTTGTCACCTGTGTAATTCAGAGAAATTATTATATTTTAATTTTTTATTGAAGTGGCATTGTTGCAACTACATTATGTAGTTTTAAGGCTTCCAGCATAATTTGACACCTGTATACACTGTGTTATGATCCCCACCAGTCCTTCATATATCTAGCCCTTTTTACCTGATTTATCCTCCTGTCTGCTTCCTTTCTGATAACCTTATTTTGTTCTTGTGGTCTGTGTTTGTTTAATTTTACTTCATATATTCATTAGTTTGTTTATTTTCCACATAGGAGTGAACTCATACAGCAGCTGTCTTTCTCTGACTTATATCACTCAGTACAATTCCCTCTCAGTCATCCTTGTTACAAAAGGCAGGGTTTCTTTTTTGTAAACAGATGGGTAGTATTTCATCATGTATATATACACCACATCTTTGTTCACTAGTCTGTCGATGGACATTTAAGTTGTATGACAAGTAAATTCTTTACTCCACCTTTGTTTCCAATTTTTTTTGGTAAAAGAACGATACACATTTCATGGAGCTTCTATGAATGTATATGAAAGAAATATACATTGTGAAAAATTGTGACAGCTTAGAGTCACATCTCCCTCTCTCATTCCCTAACTGGCATCACCAAACATTCAGCACGCAACCTCAACTACAGAGGTTACCCCTGACTCCCCCTTATTCTCCCCGTTTCTAATCTACCAAGATCAAAACATACACTGAGTCTTTTCACTGCTTTTCATCTCTAGTTATATGTTTTTACTCCAAAGCAAGATGCACACCAGCCTCCCAGCTAGTCCCAGCTTCCATGCTTCCTTCCTTCCTTCTGACACAAGAAGCCAGTTTCCAACTTGTGGCAGAAATTGTGCTGCTTATAAAACCAGAGTCTTGGTTTACACACTTAGATGTCCCCCATTTGAATGAGCCCCAAATTTGAGCACTCTCATCATCCTCAAGTTGTCACCTCATCCCAGACACCATCATCCTTCCGTGGATTCTGGTACTGAACACCAAGCTGTTCACTTCACATCCACCATTGCTCTGCTCTGGTCTAATCTTCATGCAGCATGTCCACCCTGTTAAGAGGTATGTTGTACCCTCTTGCTTCCTTTGACATCAACCAATGGCTGACTTTACATAGGAAGCCAAAGTCACCTTGCTTAGCATGACCCTGGAGGCCCTACAGGGTGTGGCCTTGACCCTTTTCTGGTTTTATCTCCTACTCCTTAATTCCAGTCTCACTGACTTCCTTGCCATTTTCTCCAATTCCTACCTCAGTGCCTTTGTACTCATAGTTTCCTCAGCCTAGAATGTTCTCCCCTGAGAGTTCCCAAAACTCATTTTCTCCAAGTTGACTCTAAAGTCATTCTCTCTGTGATCATTTCCATATCCATCTAATCTATTTTTGTGATAAACTGTCTTTTTTTGTTGTGGTGGTTTTCAAAGGGAAAATAGTTTTTCCCCTAATTACAAAAGTGGTGACTCATTTAAAAGATCAGCTACTCTAGAAAATTAACATTAAAAAATTGCTCAAAATCCCCTATTTCAGAGGCACCTGGTGGGTGTGATGACTTAACATGACTGCAGAGACACTCTGCTAGAGTCACTCTCTGCCCCTCCTGTTTGTGAGCTGTGTGACCCAGGAAAAGGTACACTATCTTCCCAAACCCCAGTTTCCTCCTCCAAGTACAAGGATAGCAAACTCAACTCTTGTGTTACTGGGAAAGAATGGAGAAAGTTGTAAGTCCAGTATCTAGCAAGCTGTTCATGTTGTTATATTTTTCTACATTATCATTATTATTAACACTTCGGTGTATACCTTCCCAGAAATGTCTGTAACTCCATGACAATATTGATTATATCCTCATAGGAGTGGGATCAAGTTGTAACATTATTTTATGACCTACTTTTTCTTTTTCTTATTGAATCAGTATTTGTTGAGGTAAATAGGCCTATAGCACTGTGTGTGATTGACAGGTACAGTGATACCCCTTCAGCTGCATGTCACCACACAGGTAGCATGAGCGTTCATGTCGCTTGTCTTACACAGTATTTGTAACAGTCACATGCTTCTCCGCTGAACTGATTTATTTAGACTATTCCTATTAACAGTTACAAGGTTTATCTCTACATAAACAAGTGTACTCTGAAAGCCAGTATTCCTTCATTCACTGTCTCATTCTCTCAGGCTATAATCTTAGAAGTAGAATTTCTAGGGCAAAAGTATTTGATTTCTTTCTAAGGTAATACCTTTAATACATATTACCAATTTGTCTGTTAGAAAGGTTACCCCAAATGATACACCTTCAGCAGTCTGTGAAATGTATCCAGAACTTAATTCAAAGGTATCTTGTTTTTAAGATGCTGATATTAACCTTGGAGTCTGTAAATGCTTTCACCACTGCTTCTAGAAATTAGGAAAAGGAAAATCAGCAATTTGGCCATTAATTTATTTCCCCAAGTTATTATTTCCAAACAGCCACTTTGTTTCAAATTAAAGGCAAACTTTCTACTTTCTACCTTAACAATTTAGCAAAGGATAATTGCCTTACTTGGTTAGTGTGTTTAAGGCAGTTTCCTACACTCATTCTGATTACTTGAACCTGATTGTTTTTAATCCTTGTCTCATTCAGATACCACATAACTAGTTGCTATCACAAAATTGCCACTCAACTCTGATGGCTTGTCTCCTGACTACCGTCCTCCCTCCACAGTGCAGAGAGTAAGGAAAGAGCTGGTAGAAGGTGGGACAGAAAGGACAGGGATAAAGAGGGTTATGCCCTGGGCTACAGAATGCCACAGACTGATGAAGCTGTGAAAACACATAGGCAATGGAAACATTAACTTCTATAGAAATCAAAGATCAAAAGTAACTTTAGTTGCCTCACACAGGAAGTGAAAGTAGAGAACTGTGGACAGAAGAAACAGCACTGACAAAGGCAGGTAGGTCTAAAAGTTTATGGTAAGTTTGAGAAAGTAAGTAGACAAAGTGATTAGAATTGTGTGTGTGTGCTAGGTGCATGTTTTGAACAGAAGAGACAGACAGACAGGTCAGAGTCAGGTGCATGGAATTGGCACTGGACACTCACTGAAGTTTCAGGCAAGAGAGGGAGATGGTCTGTTTAGAATTTAAAAAGAGAGGATCACTTAGATTGCATAAGAAGTGTGGGTTTGAGTGAAGTTTGGTGACATGGAGATCAGTCCAAAGTCAAGATGGAAAGTGATAAGGCTTGAACTGGGCCTGAGTGACAGAGATGGAGAAGTAGGAAAGACTGGGGAGAAACAGGGAATAGATTCTACAGTCCTAATGAGTAAATGGGTGTAGGGGAAGGGAAGAAGTCAAAGCCATGTCCAAGTCCCCAGTTTGCCTAATGGCCACTCAACTAGGGAACTGAGAAGGAAGGAGGGAGTTTGTGTAGAGCCGTCCAGATGACCATGCCCAGACCAAAGGGAGAGAGGCAGGTGGAGGTATTGGTCAGAAATGTCAGCAGGCAGAAGGCACCAGAAGTCTTACACAAGATACCAGGACCAGGAAGAGCAAGTCCGAGGAAGGCCACATGGAGGCTCAAAGTACTGATGAGTGGAAACTCCTGTCTGCGATTGGCTTCCAGAAGCACTGGAAAGCAAGAGGCTGACTTAGGCAGCTCACCTCAGGCAACTTACATTTTGAAAGAAAATGTATACATGCCACAGCTCCCTTGCTACTTCTGGACTTCCAGGCCTGCCTGGTCCCTGGAGACAGGATCCCTGAGGGCACAGTCAACACCTCAGGGCAGCCTGGAGACAAGCCTTGCCTGCCTGAGAAGAGAGGAAATTTTTAAATACATCCTATTGAGCCCTTCCCTTATTTTGTGGGGGAATTCTCAGTCCACCAGGGATGTAGGTAGGAGCAGCTAACACTTCACCTCAGTCCCACTGCATGGAGTACACATTGAGTTCACAGTTTCAAACATGCGAAATTCAATCCAACATCTATACAAAAAGCATCTTCAGTCCCCTCTGTTTCCAGGCTGGGGAACTGGGAGACATCAGAAGACTTCTCAGTCAGCAAAGAAGGGAGTAAAGGGTGTGAGTTCGGTGACCAACAGCCTGGATTCAGGACTTAACCTTCCCTCTGACAGCTGTGTCCTCGGGAACTCACTATATCTCATTTACTTTTGGGCAAAATGGGGAATGATAGTTTCTATATGCTAAAATGGTTGAGAAATTTGAAATAGGTGTATTTCTTCTGGAAGGTGGGAAAGTATAAGGGTCTTTAGGGGAAGCAAATAAAGAAGAGAAAACCTTTGATTTGGCCCCAGGCGTGTCTGCACCCAAACTCATTGTCCTAACTTTATATTCACTCCAGCTCCACAAAATGGCCAAGAAGGGAAAAACCAGACTAGTGAGATGGGCTGCTTCTTTCAAAAGTTCAAGAGAAATAAGCTTGTATTTTGAAAAAGACTGAGCTATTGCCTGTGATCCCTGAACATCCTCTTGTTTCTTTGCCTCGTTAAATACTGACCCATCTTAAGCACACAAGAGTCACTAACCTAAGCAGATGCAATTGAATTGACTTGAATTGACTTGAATTGAATTGAATTGAATTGAATGGGAGCGCCCTGAGGTCAATCAATTCAAGCTAAAATGCTGAAGACAGAAAGTGCATTGCATTTGCAGACAGCTAAATCAGTGATAAATTCAGGAGTAGCAATGGATGGGAACAAAATCTTGAAGAAAGGGAAAAAGAGACTTTTCTCCAGAAGTGTCCTAGCTGAGATTGAGTAGAATGTTTTTCAAAAAATGTTGACTATTAGCCACAGCAAAAAAAAAAAAAAATCAATTACATCATAGTATAGTATGTATGGTCAGATAGGTGTATATGCATATAATATAATAAAATAGTGTATATATGCAAATACAGAATATGTGATGTTATATAAAGGTATATATATTCTTTATAAAATCTACACCATATAATGTCATATGACTGTATATGAATATACATAATGAGAGAAGTTTCATAAAATAATATGAAAGCATTCTGTTCTACGTGCATTTTCCGTTCTGTTTTATTCTATCCTATTGTAGTCTTTTCTTTTTTTATTTTAATCACTCTAGTATCAAACCCACTAGGCTGATTTTTACTCCCCATGAAGTTGGACCCCCTATATAGAAAGCCCTGCTTCACTGGAAGTTATTCTAGAAAGACCAAGGGTTGAACCTCAGTTCTTCATATACTCTCTCTTCTAGGTCTTTTAGAGTCTCCATTGCCTCACATGTAGGTGGGGGTGATAACTTCTCTCTTGGGGTGTTTGGGAGGAACAGAGCAAGTTGCACTATGACATAATGAGCAAGCCAGGCCAAGCAGACCCTGACCATTATACAGGCTGCATCGACCGCATGGAACAATTCCCTGACCCTTTTCAAATCAAGAGGAATAAAAGGCAAGGGAAACGCCTCTCCATCTTGAGTCCTCTTGGTTCCCAGTGGGCTGCTGGGCTTAAATGTAGCATTCTTAGCCCAGGGTCAATTTCTCATCCAGGGTGCTGCTGGAGATTCATGACTCTCAGGCTGTCCTTCTCTTCTGGGATCACTTCAGAGAAAACAGACTTGCATGTAATTAATCACCAGGGGCCAGACTCTGCCAGACTCATGCCAACATGTAGCAGCAGTGAGCTAGGGCTCTAGCTGGCCTCTGAGATCCTACCCTGAATTATTCCACATGAAACAGAACTGCCCTGCCAGACAGAAATAGAAGCCAACAGCACAAGCTGAAAACCAGTATGATAAGTATAATAAATGGTTGCTTTGTGTGTGTGTGTGTGTGTGCTTGAAGAACACAGACAGATAGATAGGTCAGAGTCAGTTAGAGTTACGTGGGTGGGCTGACCAAGCTGGATAGAAAGAGGGAAAGCTTGTGCTTGAGTCACACAGAACCTCATGCCGACAGTGGATACACTGAAATTTCTAGCAAGAGAGGGAGATGACTAGCTTGCATTTTAAGAGAGAGAGAGAGAGAGAAAGAGGTTTACCGAGAGAGAGGCAAGGCAGCTGACTCTCCAACAACACCCTGCCTCTGTTTTTCACTCCTCGGGTCATCTGTTAACCCACCCACTCACTCACCTGGTGCTCTTGGGCACCCCCACCCCTGCTTTCCAGCCTGTTTAGGCTCTCAGGAGACCAAATACATCAGTCCAGTCCCTTTGTGGCAGCACTCAACATCTGGGGTCCCAGAGAGCTGTGAACAGCACAAGAGATCCCACTAACAGAGAATGTGGGGGCAGTAAAGGTCAAGTGACGGCTGGCCTGGGAGCTTTGGAAGACAAGGTCCCCAGGAGAGAAGAAGGCAGTGGAGAGAGCGTTATTCAGTGGGATCAGCAGAGGCCCGGGTGGGGGTAATGCTGCAGACAGGATAATGGGCCACTGGGGCTAGGGCTTATAAAGGAGGAGCAGGCAAAGACAACACTGGAATAAAGAGCTTGGAAACTACGACAGGACTCAAAGGGCAGGCTAGAGATGTCAGACCTTGTCCTGCAGGCAATAGGGAGCCATGGAATTATTTGCAATAAGAAAGTAACAACTGCAGCTCTGTGACATACAAAATGCTTTGTGGAGCAGTGTGGCAGGAGCACTGGATGAAGGATCTGGAAGCAGGGAGATCATTCTGGATACTGTCCCAACATTCCAGATAAGAGATGGTGAGGAAATTTATGTACCAACTAGATACCTATTGGCACTAAGGAAGTAGTGTTAACTTTTTAAAGTTCTATTTTACTGCACTTATATTTTTTTTTAAAAAGATTTATTTATTTATTCATATAGAACTGGGGTACAGGCCAGAGATGTGGAGGGTGAGAGGATTCACCAAAGACAGAGTGGGGGGAGCAGAACAGGCAGATAGACGAAGTGCACTGCTGAGAGGAGCCGCAGGTGAGACAGGAGAGGTCTGCTGCGCCATGTGGTCACCTCCCTGG
>NW_004567109.1:61206428-61208435 GCF_000260355.1 Condylura cristata
ATATATATATATATATATGTGGCATTACTTTTTGGAGATGCATAGTAAGATATTGATGAATGAAATGACAGGCTATCTGGAATCTTTTTCAAAATAATGTGGGCATGGGGGCTGTAGGAATTTGGAAGGGAGAAGAGGAAAGGAAATGAAATTTCATTAGCTCTGAGTTGCTAATTGCTAAATCTGGGTGGTAGATACATGGAACTTCCTTCAATCATTCACTCTCCTTTTGTTTATGTTTGAGGCCTTCTGTACTAATAAGACATGTTAGAGTTGATGAAGATTTAATGAACAGAAGGAAACATTATAAGAGCTAATACTGAGAAAGTAGTAATGGGTGTTCAGAGACCCTAATGTGTGTTAACTGCCTTCACCCTCACAATGACCGGTGACCCGGACCTTATTGATATCCCCTTGAACAGGTGAGAAATGAGTCAGGGTGTGATGGACCACAGCTCAGGTGACACAGTGCTCATTGGTGCGGTGACCTTGCTCTTTCCACGACCTAAGTGGTCAGCATGACCCTGGGTTGTCACTGCTTCACTGAGACCCCCTTTTTGGAGCAGGAAATACCTCCATAAAAAAAGGAACCAAAGCTCTCATTCTCCTGAGGTTTACATCCCTGATAAGCATACAGACTAAAAAGCGAATGCACGGCTACATTTCAGAAGTCAACACAGAGAGAAACAAAGGAAGAACAAGAGCCATGGCAGAAGATGGCCAGGGTGAGGGTAGCACAACACTTCTGGGGTGCTCACGGAGCATTACAGGGACTGGTGTGGCCTGGCAGAGGGAGAGGGGACAGTAGTAAGTGGGGTTAGAGAGGAAATGGGCGTGTCCAAGGATGTTCAGCTGCTTTAAGGACTGTCTTTTCAGCATGAGATGAGGTTTCCTGCAGAGTCTGGAGCCAAAGGGCCAGGAGAGGGCGAGCACAGCAAGCCCCACTGCTGTCTTCAGTGAAGCCTTTGCCAAGTTCCCCTGGCTGGCCGCTAAGGACTGGGGCTTGGGAAAGAGCTCCCACTCTCAGACACCAGGGCTCACTTGTTCAGCTGCTCAAGTATCGTGACTGGTGCCTGACTTCTGCGTTCCTCTGGGAGTCAGGAGTTGGGAGTCTGAAGTCTGGGTCTGTGCCAGGCAGGGAGGTATTGCAGGATCATATGATCAGCCCCAGAAAAGAACCAGGCAGGGAGTCTCTAAAGAGTGTCCTTGGGAGGTAAAGCAGCACCCCTGTTTCCAGTTGCAGAAGACCCAGGGTGCCCCATGTCCCTCCACTTTGGAAGATTGCACCTGCTTTCCCCTGGACTCCGCCCAGTAGGCCTTTCCTCCTGAAGATTGCACAGGGAATCCTGGTGCTGTAAGAAGTCACAACCAGACTTCCCTGGTGGCCTGGGGGTTACAGTCTCAGCGCTCACACCACTAAGGCCTAAGTTTGCTCCCAGCCAGGGAGGTGACCCACATGGCGCAGACCTCTCCTGTCTCGCCTGCTGCTCTCCTCAGCAGTGTTTCAATAGACCTGCCTTCCACATCTCTAGTGAAGCCTCTCATCCCCTGCATCTCTTGCCTACACCCCAATTATTCTATACAAAAATTTCAAAATAAAGAAATCATAACTCTGAGCACATGGAGTCTGTACTGATTGTCACAAATCTGAATAAATAAAAAAGTAGTCTTAAGGCACCCCATCCCAGAGTGCTTACTCTGGCATTAATGACACTGAGCGTTGGGTTTGCCATATTGAAGGGCCTGGGCAGAAGCAAAGAGACCAGGGAGGAAGTTGTTAAAATATTCCAAATGTATGGCTCCTCCCTGGTGGCGCAGGGGGTTAAAGCACAGCACTAGGAAGCTAAAGCCACTTCAGCATGAGCTCGATCCCAGCCCCAGAGTTGATCGCATGATGCAGCAGACCTCTCCTGGCCCTCCCGCTGCTCCCCTCAGCAGTGTACTTCGTCAGTCGGCCTGTTCTGCTCCCCACTCTGTCTCTGGTGAATCCTCTCACTACTCCTGCAT